>NC_080452.1:302692-605384 GCF_028018845.1 Melospiza georgiana
GGGCTGGGGTTAGGTAGGCCTTGTGCTAGGATTTTTAAAATCAGGAAGCCCAGACCTCCAGGCACACTGGAGCTGTGAAAGGCATCCAAAAGGGAGTGCAAAAGTGCCACAACATGGCTGCTTTCACAGCTTTTTCCTTGGCACCATCCCTATACCTAGGCTGATTTATCTGCCTAGGGTTAGGGTTAGGGTTAAGCCTAGAGCTAGGATATTTTGAACCAGGAAGCCCTGAGTTCCAGGCTTACTGCAGGTGCCAAAGGCATCCCAAAGTGAGCTCAGAAATGCCACAACATGGCTACTTACACAGCTTTTTCCTTAGGAGGAACCCTCATACCCGGCTGATTTACCTTCGTAGGGTTTCTATTAGGCTTAGGACTAGGACTTTAAAATCAGGAAGCCCAGACCTCCAGGCACACTGGAGCTGTGAAAGGCATCCAAAAGGGAGTGCAAAAGTGCCACCACATGGCTGGTTTCACAGCTTTTTCCTTTGCAACATCTCTATACCTAGGCTGATTTATCTGCCTAGGGTTAGGGTTAGGGTTCAGCCTAGGGCTAGGATTTTTTGAACCAGGAAGCCCTGAGTTCCAGGCTTACTGCAGCTGCCAAAGGCATCCCAAAGGGAGCTCAGAAATGCCAAAACATGGCTGCTTTCACAGCTTTTTCCTTTGGAAGAACCCTCATACCCGGCTGATTTACCTTCCTAGGGTTACTGTTAGGCTTAGGCCTAGGACTTTTAAAACCAGGAAGCCCTGTGCTCCAGGCACACTGCAGCTGTTCAAGGCATCCGAAAGGGAGGGCAAAAGTGACACAACTTGGCTGCCTCCACTGCTATTTCCATGAGACCATCCCCAACCATAGGCTGATTTTCCTTCCAAGCGTTGACGTTTGAGTTAGGCCTAGGGTTAGGGTCCTTTTAACCAGAAAGCCCTGAGTTCCAAGAACACAGCAGCTGCGAAAGTACACCCAAGAAGAGCACAAAAGTACCACAACATGCCTGCCTCCACAGCGATTTCCTTGGGGACATCCCTAATTCCTGGCTGATTTGCCTTTCTCGTCGTCAGGTTGGGGTTAGGTAGGCCTTGTGCTAGGATTTTGCAAATCAGGAAGCCCAGACCTCCAGGCACACTGGAGCTGTGAAAGGCATCCAAAAGGGAGTGCAAAAGTGTCACAACATGGCTGCTTTCACAGCTTTTTCCTTTGCACCATCCCTATACCTTGACTGATTTATCTGCCTAGGGTTAGGGTTAGGGTTCAGGCTAGGGCTAGGATTTTTTGAACCAGGAAGCCCTGAGTTCCAGGCTTACTGCAGCTGCCAAAGGCATCCCAAAGTGAGCGCAGAAATGCCACAACATGGCTGCTTACACAGCTTTTTCCTTAGGAGGAACCCTCATACCCGGCTGATTTACCTTCGTAGGGTTTCTATTAGGCTTAAGCCTAGGACATTAAAATCAGGAAGCCCAGACCTCCAGGCACACTGGAGCTGTGAAAGGCATCCAAAAGGGAGTGCAAAAGTGCCACAACATGGCTGCTTTCACAGCTTTTTCCTTTGCACCATCCCTATACCTTGACTGATTTATCTGCCTAGGGTTAGGGTTAGGGTTCAGCCTAGGGCTAGGATTTTTTGAATCAGGAAGCCCTGAGTTCCAGGCTTACTGCAGCTGCCAAAGGCATCCCAAAGGGAGCGCAGAAGTGCCACAACATGGCTGCTTTCACAGCTTTTTCCTTAGGAAGAACCCTAATACCCGGCTGATTTACCTTCCTAGGGTTACTGTTAGGCTTAGGCCTAGGACTTTGAAAACCAGGAAGCCCTGTGCTCCAGGCACACTGCAGCTGTTCAATTCATCCCAAGGGCAGCGCAAAAGTGACACAACTTGGCTGCCTCCACTGCTATTTCCATGAGACCATCCCCAACCATAGGCTGATTTTCCTTCCTAGCGTTGAGGTTTGAGTTAGGCCTAGGGTTAGGGTTCTTTTAACCTGAAAGCCCTGAGTTCCAAGAACACAGCAGCTGCGAAGGACTACCCAAGAAGAGCACAAAAGTACCACAACATGCCTGCCTCCACAGCTATTTCCTTGGGGACATCCCTAATTCCTGGCTGATTTGCCTTTCTCGTCGTCGGGTTGGGGTTAGGTAGGCCTTGTGCTAGGATTTTTAAAATCAGGAAGCCCAGACCTCCAGGCACACTGGAGCTGTGAAAGGCATCCCAAAGGGAGTGCAAAAGTGCCACAACATGGCTGCTTTCACAGCTTTTTCCTTAGGAAGAACCCTAATACCCGGCTGAGTTACCTTCCTAGGGTTACTGTTAGGCTTGGGCCAAGGACTTTTAAAACCAGGAAGCCCTGTGCTCCAGGCACACTGCAGCTGTTCAAGGCATCCCAACGGGAGTGCAAAAGTGACACAACTTGGCTGCCTCCACTGCTATTTCCATGAGACCATCCCCAACATTAGGCTGGTTTTCCTTCCTAGCGTTGAGGTTTGAGTTAGGCCTATGGTTAGGGTTCTTTTAACCTGAAAGCCCTGAGTTCCAAGAACACAGCAGCTGCGAAGGACTACCCAAGAAGAGCACAAAAGTACCACAACATGCCTGCCTCCACAGCTATTTCCTTGGGGACATCCCTAATTCCTGGCTGATTTGCCTTTCTCGTCGTCGGGTTGGGGTTAGGTAGGCCTTGTGCTAGGATTTTTAAAATCAGGAAGCCCAGACCTCCAGGCACACTGGAGCTGTGAAAGGCATCCCAAAGGGAGTGCAAAAGTGCCACAACATGGCTGCTTTCACAGCTTTTTCCTTAGGAAGAACCCTAATACCCGGCTGATTTACCTTCCTAGGGTTACTGTTAGGCTTGGGCCAAGGACTTTTAAAACCAGGAAGCCCTGTGCTCCAGGCACACTGCAGCTGTTCAAGGCATCCCAACGCGAGTGCAGAAGTGACACAACTTGGCTGCGTCCACTGCTATTTCCATGAGACCATCCCCAACCATAGGCTGATTTTCCTTCCTAGCATTGAGGTTTGAGTTAGGCCTAGGGTTAGTGTTCTTTTAACCTGAAAGCCCTGAGTTCCAAGAACACAGCAACTGCGAAGGACTACCCAAGAAGAGCACAAAAGTACCACAACATGCCTGCCTCCACAGCTATTTCCTTGGGGACATCCCTAATTCCTGGCTGATTTGCCTTTCTCGTCGTCGGGTTGGGGTTAGGTAGGACTTGTGCTAGGATTTTTAAAATCAGGAAGCCCAGACCTCCAGGCACACTGGAGCTGTGAAAGGCATCCAAAAGGGAGTGCAAAAGTGCCACAACATGGCTGCTTTCACAGCTTTTTCCTTGGCACCATCCCTATACCTAGGCTGATTTATCTGCCTAGGGTTAGGGTTAGGCTTCAGCCTAGGGCTAGGATTTTTTGAACCAGGAAGCCCTGAGTTCCAGGCTTACTGCAGCTGCCAAAGGCATCCCAAAGTGAGCTCAGAAATGCCACAACATGGCTACATACACAGCTTTTTCCTTAGGAGGAACCCTCATACCCGGCTGATTTACCTTCGTAGGGTTTCTATTAGGCTTAGCCCTAGGACTTTAAAATCAGGAAGCCCAGACCTCCAGGCACACTGGAGCTGTGAAAGGCATCCAAAAGGGAGTGCAAAAGTTCCACAACATGGCTGCTTTCACAGCTTTTTCCTTTGCACCATCCCTATACCTAGGCTGATTTATCTGCCTAGGGTTAGGGTTAGGGTTCAGCCTAGGGCTAGGATTTTTTGAACCAGGAAGCCCTGAGTTCCAGGCTTACTGCAGCTGCCAAAGGCATCCCAAAGGGAGCGCAGAAGTGCCACAACATGGCTGCTTTCACAGCTTTTTCCTTAGGAAGAACCCTCATACCCGGCTGATTTACCTTCCAAGGGTTACTGTCAGGCTTAGGCCGAGGACTTTTAAAACCAGGAAGCCCTGTGCTCCAGGCACACTGCAGCTGTTCTAGGCATCCCAAAGGGAGGGCAAAAGTGACACCACTTGGCTGCCTCCACTGCTATTTCCATGAGACCATCCCGAATCATAGGCTGATTTTCCTTCCAAGCGTTGAGGTTTGAGTTAGGCCTAGGGTTAGGGTTCTTTTAACCTGAAAGCCCTGAGTTCCAAGAACACAGCAGCTGCGAAGGACTACCCAAGAAGAGCACAAAAGTACCACAACATGCCTGCCTCCACAGCTATTTCCTTGGGGACATCCCTAATTCCTGGCTGATTTGCCTTTCTCGTCGTCGGGCTGGGGTTAGGTAGGCCTTGTGCTAGGATTTTTAAAATCAGGAAGCCCAGACCTCCAGGCACACTGGAGCTGTGAAAGGCATCCAAAAGGGAGTGCAAAAGTGCCACAACATGGCTGCTTTCACAGCTTTTTCCTTGGCACCATCCCTATACCTAGGCTGATTTATCTGCCTAGGGTTAGGGTTAGGGTTAAGCCTAGAGCTAGGATATTTTGAACCAGGAAGCCCTGAGTTCCAGGCTTACTGCAGGTGCCAAAGGCATCCCAAAGTGAGCTCAGAAATGCCACAACATGGCTACTTACACAGCTTTTTCCTTAGGAGGAACCCTCATACCCGGCTGATTTACCTTCGTAGGGTTTCTATTAGGCTTAGGACTAGGACTTTAAAATCAGGAAGCCCAGACCTCCAGGCACACTGGAGCTGTGAAAGGCATCCAAAAGGGAGTGCAAAAGTGCCACCACATGGCTGGTTTCACAGCTTTTTCCTTTGCAACATCTCTATACCTAGGCTGATTTATCTGCCTAGGGTTAGGGTTAGGGTTCAGCCTAGGGCTAGGATTTTTTGAACCAGGAAGCCCTGAGTTCCAGGCTTACTGCAGCTGCCAAAGGCATCCCAAAGGGAGCTCAGAAATGCCACAACATGGCTGCTTTCACAGCTTTTTCCTTTGGAAGAACCCTCATACCCGGCTGATTTACCTTCCTAGGGTTACTGTTAGGCTTAGGCCTAGGACTTTTAAAACCAGGAAGCCCTGTGCTCCAGGCACACTGCAGCTGTTCAAGGCATCCGAAAGGGAGGGCAAAAGTGACACAACTTGGCTGCCTCCACTGCTATTTCCATGAGACCATCCCCAACCATAGGCTGATTTTCCTTCCAAGCGTTGAGGTTTGAGTTAGGCCTAGGGTTAGGGTCCTTTTAACCAGAAAGCCCTGAGTTCCAAGAACACAGCAGCTGCGAAAGTACACCCAAGAAGAGCACAAAAGTACCACAACATGCCTGCCTCCACAGCGATTTCCTTGGGGACATCCCTAATTCCTGGCTGATTTGCCTTTCTCGTCGTCAGGTTGGGGTTAGGTAGGCCTTGTGCTAGGATTTTGCAAATCAGGAAGCCCAGACCTCCAGGCACACTGGAGCTGTGAAAGGCATCCAAAAGGGAGTGCAAAAGTGTCACAACATGGCTGCTTTCACAGCTTTTTCCTTTGCACCATCCCTATACCTTGACTGATTTATCTGCCTAGGGTTAGGGTTAGGGTTCAGGCTAGGGCTAGGATTTTTTGAACCAGGAAGCCCTGAGTTCCAGGCTTACTGCAGCTGCCAAAGGCATCCCAAAGTGAGCGCAGAAATGCCACAACATGGCTGCTTACACAGCTTTTTCCTTAGGAGGAACCCTCATACCCGGCTGATTTACCTTCGTAGGGTTTCTATTAGGCTTAAGCCTAGGACATTAAAATCAGGAAGCCCAGACCTCCAGGCACACTGGAGCTGTGAAAGGCATCCAAAAGGGAGTGCAAAAGTGCCACAACATGGCTGCTTTCACAGCTTTTTCCTTTGCACCATCCCTATACCTTGACTGATTTATCTGCCTAGGGTTAGGGTTAGGGTTCAGCCTAGGGCTAGGATTTTTTGAATCAGGAAGCCCTGAGTTCCAGGCTTACTGCAGCTGCCAAAGGCATCCCAAAGGGAGCGCAGAAGTGCCACAACATGGCTGCTTTCACAGCTTTTTCCTTAGGAAGAACCCTAATACCCGGCTGATTTACCTTCCTAGGGTTACTGTTAGGCTTAGGCCTAGGACTTTGAAAACCAGGAAGCCCTGTGCTCCAGGCACACTGCAGCTGTTCAATTCATCCCAAGGGCAGCGCAAAAGTGACACAACTTGGCTGCCTCCACTGCTATTTCCATGAGACCATCCCCAACCATAGGCTGATTTTCCTTCCTAGCGTTGAGGTTTGAGTTAGGCCTAGGGTTAGGGTTCTTTTAACCTGAAAGCCCTGAGTTCCAAGAACACAGCAGCTGCGAAGGACTACCCAAGAAGAGCACAAAAGTACCACAACATGCCTGCCTCCACAGCTATTTCCTTGGGGACATCCCTAATTCCTGGCTGATTTGCCTTTCTCGTCGTCGGGTTGGGGTTAGGTAGGCCTTGTGCTAGGATTTTTAAAATCAGGAAGCCCAGACCTCCAGGCACACTGGAGCTGTGAAAGGCATCCCAAAGGGAGTGCAAAAGTGCCACAACATGGCTGCTTTCACAGCTTTTTCCTTAGGAAGAACCCTAATACCCGGCTGAGTTACCTTCCTAGGGTTACTGTTAGGCTTGGGCCAAGGACTTTTAAAACCAGGAAGCCCTGTGCTCCAGGCACACTGCAGCTGTTCAAGGCATCCCAACGGGAGTGCAAAAGTGACACAACTTGGCTGCCTCCACTGCTATTTCCATGAGACCATCCCCAACATTAGGCTGGTTTTCCTTCCTAGCGTTGAGGTTTGAGTTAGGCCTATGGTTAGGGTTCTTTTAACCTGAAAGCCCTGAGTTCCAAGAACACAGCAGCTGCGAAGGACTACCCAAGAAGAGCACAAAAGTACCACAACATGCCTGCCTCCACAGCTATTTCCTTGGGGACATCCCTAATTCCTGGCTGATTTGCCTTTCTCGTCGTCGGGTTGGGGTTAGGTAGGCCTTGTGCTAGGATTTTTAAAATCAGGAAGCCCAGACCTCCAGGCACACTGGAGCTGTGAAAGGCATCCCAAAGGGAGTGCAAAAGTGCCACAACATGGCTGCTTTCACAGCTTTTTCCTTAGGAAGAACCCTAATACCCGGCTGAGTTACCTTCCTAGGGTTACTGTTAGGCTTGGGCCAAGGACTTTTAAAACCAGGAAGCCCTGTGCTCCAGGCACACTGCAGCTGTTCAGGGCATCCCAACGCGAGTGCAAAAGTGACACAACTTGGCTGCGTCCACTGCTATTTCCATGAGACCATCCCGAACCATAAGCTGATTTTCCTTCCTAGCGTTGAGTTTTGAGTTAGGCCTAGGGTTAGTGTTCTTTTAACCTGAAAGCCCTGAGTTCCAAGAACACAGCAACTGCGAAGGACTACCCAAGAAGAGCACAAAAGTACCACAACATGCCTGCCTCCACAGCTATTTCCTTGGGGACATCCCTAATTCCTGGCTGATTTGCCTTTCTCGTCGTCGGGTTGGGGTTAGGTAGGACTTGTGCTAGGATTTTTAAAATCAGGAAGCCCAGACCTCCAGGCACACTGGAGCTGTGAAAGGCATCCAAAAGGGAGTGCAAAAGTGCCACAACATGGCTGCTTTCACAGCTTTTTCCTTGGCACCATCCCTATACCTAGGCTGATTTATCTGCCTAGGGTTAGGGTTAGGCTTCAGCCTAGGGCTAGGATTTTTTGAACCAGGAAGCCCTGAGTTCCAGGCTTACTGCAGCTGCCAAAGGCATCCCAAAGTGAGCTCAGAAATGCCACAACATGGCTACATACACAGCTTTTTCCTTAGGAGGAACCCTCATACCCGGCTGATTTACCTTCGTAGGGTTTCTATTAGGCTTAGGCCTAGGACTTTAAAATCAGGAAGCCCAGACCTCCAGGCCCACTGGAGCTGTGAAAGGCATCCAAAAGGGAGTGCAAAAGTTCCACAACATGGCTGCTTTCACAGCTTTTTCCTTTGCACCATCCCTATACCTAGGCTGATTTATCTGCCTAGGGTTAGGGTTAGGGTTCAGCCTAGGGCTAGGATTTTTTGAACCAGGAAGCCCTGAGTTCCAGGCTTACTGCAGCTGCCAAAGGCATCCCAAAGGGAGCGCAGAAGTGCCACAACATGGCTGCTTTCACAGCTTTTTCCTTAGGAAGAACCCTCATACCCGGCTGATTTACCTTCCAAGGGTTACTGTCAGGCTTAGGCCGAGGACTTTTAAAACCAGGAAGTCCTGTGCTCCAGGCACACTGCAGTTGTTCTAGGCATCCCAAAGGGAGGGCAAAAGTGACACCACTTGTCTGCCTCCACTGCTATTTCCATGAGACCATCCCGAATCATAGGCTGATTTTCCTTCCAAGCGTTGAGGTTTGAGTTAGGCCTAGGGTTAGGGTTCTTTTAACCTGAAAGCCCTGAGTTCCAAGAACACAGCAGCTGCAAAGGACTACCCAAGAAGAGCACAAAAGTACCACAACATGCCTGCCTCCACAGCTATTTCCTTGGGGACATCCCTAATTCCTGGCTGATTTGCCTTTCTCGTCGTCGGGCTGGGGTTAGGTAGGCCTTGTGCTAGGATTTTTAAAATCAGGAAGCCCAGACCTCCAGGCACACTGGAGCTGTGAAAGGCATCCAAAAGGGAGTGCAAAAGTGCCACAACATGGCTGCTTTCACAGCTTTTTCCTTGGCACCATCCCTATACCTAGGCTGATTTATCTGCCTAGGGTTAGGGTTAGGGTTAAGCCTAGAGCTAGGATATTTTGAACCAGGAAGCCCTGAGTTCCAGGCTTACTGCAGGTGCCAAAGGCATCCCAAAGTGAGCTCAGAAATGCCACAACATGGCTACTTACACAGCTTTTTCCTTAGGAGGAACCCTCATACCCGGCTGATTTACCTTCGTAGGGTTTCTATTAGGCTTAGGACTAGGACTTTAAAATCAGGAAGCCCAGACCTCCAGGCACACTGGAGCTGTGAAAGGCATCCAAAAGGGAGGGCAAAAGTGCCACCACATGGCTGGTTTCACAGCTTTTTCCTTTGCAACATCTCTATACCTAGGCTGATTTATCTGCCTAGGGTTAGGGTTAGGGTTCAGCCTAGGGCTAGGATTTTTTGAACCAGGAAGCCCTGAGTTCCAGGCTTACTGCAGCTGCCAAAGGCATCCCAAAGGGAGCTCAGAAATGCCACAACATGGCTGCTTTCACAGCTTTTTCCTTTGGAAGAACCCTCATACCCGGCTGATTTACCTTCCTAGGGTTACTGTTAGGCTTAGGCCTAGGACTTTTAAAACCAGGAAGCCCTGTGCTCCAGGCACACTGCAGCTGTTCAAGGCATCCGAAAGGGAGGGCAAAAGTGACACAACTTGGCTGCCTCCACTGCTATTTCCATGAGACCATCCCCAACCATAGGCTGATTTTCCTTCCAAGCGTTGACGTTTGAGTTAGGCCTAGGGTTAGGGTCCTTTTAACCAGAAAGCCCTGAGTTCCAAGAACACAGCAGCTGCGAAGGACTACCCAAGAAGAGCACAAAAGTACCACAACATGCCTGCCTCCACAGCTATTTCCTTGGGGACATCCCTAATTCCTGGCTGATTTGCCTTTCTCGTCGTCGGGTTGGGGTTAGGTAGGCCTTGTGCTAGGATTTTTAAAATCAGGAAGCCCAGACCTCCAGGCACACTGGAGCTGTGAAAGGCATCCAAAAGGGAGTGCAAAAGTGCCACAACATGGCTGCTTTCACAGCTTTTTCCTTTGCACCATCCCTATACCTAGGCTGATTTATCTGCCTAGGTTTATGGTTAGGGTTCAGCCTAGGGCTAGGATTTTTTGAACCAGGAAGCCCTGAGTTCCAGGCTTACTGCAGCTGCCAAAGGCATCCCAAAGGGAGCGCAGAAGTGCCACAACATGGCTGCTTTCACAGCTTTTTCCTTAGGAAGAACCCTGATACCCGGCTGATTTACCTTCCTAGGGTTACTGTTAGGCTTAGGCCTAGGACTTTTAAAACCAGGAAGCCCTGTGCTCCAGGCACACTGCAGCTGTTCAAGGCATCCGAAAGAGAGGGCAAAAGTGACACAACTTGGCTGCCTCCACTGCTATTTCCATGAGACCATCCCGAACCATAGGCTGATTTTCCTTCCTAGCGTTGAGGTTTGAGTTAGGCCTAGGGTTAGGGTTCTTTTAACCAGAAAGCCCTGAGTTCCAAGAACACAGCAGCTGCGAAAGTACACCCAAGAAGAGCACAAAAGTACCACAACATGCCTGCCTCCACAGCGATTTCCTTGGGGACATCCCTAATTCCTGGCTGATTTGCCTTTCTCGTCGTCAGGTTGGGGTTAGGTAGGCCTTGTGCTAGGATTTTGCAAATCAGGAAGCCCAGACCTCCAGGCACACTGGAGCTGTGAAAGGCATCCAAAAGGGAGTGCAAAAGTGTCACAACATGGCTGCTTTCACAGCTTTTTCCTTTGCACCATCCCTATACCTTGACTGATTTATCTGCCTAGGGTTAGGGTTAGGGTTCAGCCTAGGGCTAGGATTTTTTGAACCAGGAAGCCCTGAGTTCCAGGCTTACTGCAGCTGCCAAAGGCATCCCAAAGTGAGCGCAGAAATGCCACAACATGGCTGCTTACACAGCTTTTTCCTTAGGAGGAACCCTCATACCCGGCTGATTTACCTTCGTAGGGTTTCTATTAGGCTTAAGCCTAGGACATTAAAATCAGGAAGCCCAGACCTCCAGGCACACTGGAGCTGTGAAAGGCATCCAAAAGGGAGTGCAAAAGTGCCACAACATGGCTGCTTTCACAGCTTTTTCGTTGGCACCATCCCTACACCTAGGCTGATTTATCTGCCTAGGGTTAGGGTTAGGTTTCAGCCTAGGGCTAGGATTTTTTGAATCAGGAAGCCCTGAGTTCCAGGCTTACTGCAGCTGCCAAAGGCATCCCAAAGGGAGCGCAGAAGTGCCACAACATGGCTGCTTTCACAGCTTTTTCCTTAGGAAGAACCCTAATACCCGGCTGATTTACCTTCCTAGGGTTACTGTTAGGCTTAGGCCTAGGACTTTGAAAACCAGGAAGCCCTGTGCTCCAGGCACACTGCAGCTGTTCAATTCATCCCAAGGGCAGCGCAAAAGTGACACAACTTGGCTGCCTCCACTGCTATTTCCATGAGACCATCCCCAACCATAGGCTGATTTTCCTTCCTAGCGTTGAGGTTTGAGTTAGGCCTAGGGTTAGGGTTCTTTTAACCTGAAGGCCCTGAGTTCCAAGAACACAGCAGCTGCGAAGGACTACCCAAGAAGAGCACAAAAGTACCACAACATGCCTGCCTCCACAGCTATTTCCTTGGGGACATCCCTAATTCCTGGCTGATTTGCCTTTCTCGTCGTCGGGTTGGGGTTAGGTAGGCCTTGTGCTAGGATTTTTAAAATCAGGAAGCCCAGACCTCCAGGCACACTGGAGCTGTGAAAGGCATCCAAAAGGGAGTGCAAAAGTGCCACAACATGGCTGCTTTCACAGCTTTTTCCTTTGCACCATCCCTATACCTTGACTGATTTATCTGCCTAGGGTTAGGGTTAGGGTTCAGCCTAGGGCTAGGATTTTTTGAACCAGGAAGCCCTGAGTTCCAGGCTTACTGCAGCTGCCAAAGGCATCCCAAAGTGAGCGCAGAAATGCCACAACATGGCTGCTTACACAGCTTTTTCCTTAGGAGGAACCCTCATACCCGGCTGATTTACCTTCGTAGGGTTTCTATTAGGCTTAAGCCTAGGACATTAAAATCAGGAAGCCCAGACTTCCAGGCACACTGGAGCTGTGAAAGGCATCCAAAAGGGAGTGCAAAAGTGCCACCACATGGCTGGTTTCACGGCTTTTTCCTTTGCACCATCCCTATACCTAGGCTGATTTATCTGCCTAGGGTTAGGGTTAGGGTTCAGCCTAGGGCTAGGATTTTTTGAACCAGGAAGCCCTGAGTTCCAGGCTTACTGCAGCTGCCAAAGGCATCCCAAAGGGAGCGCAGAAGTGCCACAACATGGCTGCTTTCACAGCTTTTTCCTTTGGAAGAACCCTCATACCCGGCTGATTTACCTTCCTAGGGTTACTGTTAGGCTTAGGCCTAGGACTTTTAAAACCAGGAAGCCCTGTGCTCCAGGCACACTGCAGCTGTTCAAGGCATCCCAACGGGAGTGCAAAAGTGACACAACTTGGCTGCCTCCACTGCTATTTCCATGAGACCATCCCCAACCATAGGCTGATTTTCATTCCTAGCGTTGAGGTTTGAGTTAGGCCTAGGGTTAGGGTTCTTTCAACCAGAAAGCCCTGAGTTCCAAGAACACAGCAGCTGCGAAGGACTACCCAAGAAGAGCACAAAAGTACCACAACATGCCTGCCTCCACAGCTATTTCCTTGGGGACATCCCTAATTCCTGGCTGATTTGCCTTTCTCGTCGTCGGGTTGGGGTTAGGTAGGCCTTGTGCTAGGATTTTTAAAATCAGGAAGCCCAGAACTCCAGGCACACTGGAGCTGTGAAAGGCATCCAAAAGGGAGTGCAAAAGTGTCACAACATGGCTGCTTTCACAGCTTCTTCCTTGGCACCATCACTATACCTAGGCTGATTTATCTGCCTAGGTTTATGGTTAGGGTTCAGCCTAGGGCTAGGATTTTTTGAACCAGGAAGCCCTGAGTTCCAGGCTTACTGCAGCTGCCAAAAGCATCCCAAAGGGAGCGCAGAAGTGCCAGAACATGGCTGCTTTCACAGCTTTTTCCTAAGGAAGAACCCTAATACCCGGCTGATTTACCTTCCTAGGGTTACTGTTAGGCTTGGGCAAAGGACTTTTAAAATCAGGAAGCCCTGTGCTCCAGGCACACTGCAGCTGTTCAAGGAATCCCAAGGGGAGCGCAAAAGTGACACAACTTGGCTGCCTCCACTGCTATTTCCATGAGACCATCCCCAACCTTAGGCTGGTTTTCCTTCCTAGCGTTGAGTTTTGAGTTAGGCCTATGGTTACTGTTCTTTTAACCTGAAAGCCCTGAGTTCCAAGAATACAGCAGCTGCGAAGGACTACCCAAGAAGAGCACAAAAGTACCACAACATGCCTGCCTCCACAGCTATTTCCTTGGGGACATCCCTAATTCCTGGCTGATTTGCCTTTCTCGTCGTCGGGTTGGGGTTAGGTAGGCCTTGTGCTAGGATTTTTAAAATCAGGAAGCCCAGACCTCCAGGCACACTGGAGCTGTGAAAGGCATCCAAAAGGGAGTGCAAAAGTGCCACAACATGGCTGCTTTCACAGCTTTTTCCTTAGGAAGAACCCTAATACCCGGCTGATTTACCTTCCTAGGGTTACTGTTAGGCTTGGGCCAAGGACTTTGAAAACCAGGAAGCCCTGTGCTCCAGGCACACTGCAGCTGTTCAAGGCATCCCAACGGGAGTGCAAAAGTGACACAACTTGGCTGCCTCCACTGCTATTTCCATGAGACCATCCCCAACATTAGGCTGGTTTTCCTTCCTAGCGTTGAGGTTTGAGTTAGGCCTATGGTTACTGTTCTTTTAACCTGAAAGCCCTGAGTTCCAAGAACACAGCAGCTGCGAAGGACTACCCAAGAAGAGCACAAAAGTACCACAACATGCCTGCCTCCACAGCTATTTCCTTGGGGACATCCCTAATTCCTGGCTGATTTGCCTTTCTCGTCGTCGGGTTGGGGTTAGGTAGGCCTTGTGCTAGGATTTTTAAAATCAGGAAGCCCAGACCTCCAGGCACACTGGAGCTGTGAAAGGCATCCCAAAGGGAGTGCAAAAGTGCCACAACATGGCTGCTTTCACAGCTTTTTCCTTAGGAAGAACCCTAATACCCGGCTGAGTTACCTTCCTAGGGTTACTGTTAGGCTTGGGCCAAGGACTTTTAAAACCAGGAAGCCCTGTGCTCCAGGCACACTGCAGCTGTTCAAGGCATCCCAACGGGAGTGCAAAAGTGACACAACTTGGCTGCCTCCACTGCTATTTCCATGAGACCATCCCCAACATTAGGCTGGTTTTCCTTCCTAGCGTTGAGGTTTGAGTTAGGCCTATGGTTAGGGTTCTTTTAACCTGAAAGCCCTGAGTTCCAAGAACACAGCAGCTGCGAAGGACTACCCAAGAAGAGCACAAAAGTACCACAACATGCCTGCCTCCACAGCTATTTCCTTGGGGACATCCCTAATTCCTGGCTGATTTGCCTTTCTCGTCGTCGGGTTGGGGTTAGGTAGGCCTTGTGCTAGGATTTTTAAAATCAGGAAGCCCAGACCTCCAGGCACACTGGAGCTGTGAAAGGCATCCCAAAGGGAGTGCAAAAGTGCCACAACATGGCTGCTTTCACAGCTTTTTCCTTAGGAAGAACCCTAATACCCGGCTGATTTACCTTCCTAGGGTTACTGTTAGGCTTGGGCCAAGGACTTTTAAAACCAGGAAGCCCTGTGCTCCAGGCACACTGCAGCTGTTCAGGGCATCCCAACGCGAGTGCAAAAGTGACACAACTTGGCTGCGTCCACTGCTATTTCCATGAGACCATCCCGAACCATAAGCTGATTTTCCTTCCTAGCGTTGAGTTTTGAGTTAGGCCTAGGGTTAGTGTTCTTTTAACCTGAAAGCCCTGAGTTCCAAGAACACAGCAACTGCGAAGGACTACCCAAGAAGAGCACAAAAGTACCACAACATGCCTGCCTCCACAGCTATTTCCTTGGGGACATCCCTAATTCCTGGCTGATTTGCCTTTCTCGTCGTCGGGTTGGGGTTAGGTAGGACTTGTGCTAGGATTTTTAAAATCAGGAAGCCCAGACCTCCAGGCACACTGGAGCTGTGAAAGGCATCCAAAAGGGAGTGCAAAAGTGCCACAACATGGCTGCTTTCACAGCTTTTTCCTTGGCACCATCCCTATACCTAGGCTGATTTATCTGCCTAGGGTTAGGGTTAGGCTTCAGCCTAGGGCTAGGATTTTTTGAACCAGGAAGCCCTGAGTTCCAGGCTTACTGCAGCTGCCAAAGGCATCCCAAAGTGAGCTCAGAAATGCCACAACATGGCTACATACACAGCTTTTTCCTTAGGAGGAACCCTCATACCCGGCTGATTTACCTTCGTAGGGTTTCTATTAGGCTTAGCCCTAGGACTTTAAAATCAGGAAGCCCAGACCTCCAGGCACACTGGAGCTGTGAAAGGCATCCAAAAGGGAGTGCAAAAGTGCCACAACATGGCTGCTTTCACAGCTTTTTCCTTGGCACCATCCCTATACCTAGGCTGATTTATCTGCCTAGGGTTAGGGTTAGGGTTAAGCCTAGAGCTAGGATATTTTGAACCAGGAAGCCCTGAGTTCCAGGCTTACTGCAGGTGCCAAAGGCATCCCAAAGTGAGCTCAGAAATGCCACAACATGGCTACTTACACAGCTTTTTCCTTAGGAGGAACCCTCATACCCGGCTGATTTACCTTCGTAGGGTTTCTATTAGGCTTAGGACTAGGACTTTAAAATCAGGAAGCCCAGACCTCCAGGCACACTGGAGCTGTGAAAGGCATCCAAAAGGGAGGGCAAAAGTGCCACCACATGGCTGGTTTCACAGCTTTTTCCTTTGCAACATCTCTATACCTAGGCTGATTTATCTGCCTAGGGTTAGGGTTAGGGTTCAGCCTAGGGCTAGGATTTTTTGAACCAGGAAGCCCTGAGTTCCAGGCTTACTGCAGCTGCCAAAGGCATCCCAAAGGGAGCTCAGAAATGCCACAACATGGCTGCTTTCACAGCTTTTTCCTTTGGAAGAACCCTCATACCCGGCTGATTTACCTTCCTAGGGTTACTGTTAGGCTTAGGCCTAGGACTTTTAAAACCAGGAAGCCCTGTGCTCCAGGCACACTGCAGCTGTTCAAGGCATCCGAAAGGGAGGGCAAAAGTGACACAACTTGGCTGCCTCCACTGCTATTTCCATGAGACCATCCCCAACCATAGGCTGATTTTCCTTCCAAGCGTTGACGTTTGAGTTAGGCCTAGGGTTAGGGTCCTTTTAACCAGAAAGCCCTGAGTTCCAAGAACACAGCAGCTGCGAAGGACTACCCAAGAAGAGCACAAAAGTACCACAACATGCCTGCCTCCACAGCTATTTCCTTGGGGACATCCCTAATTCCTGGCTGATTTGCCTTTCTCGTCGTCGGGTTGGGGTTAGGTAGGCCTTGTGCTAGGATTTTTAAAATCAGGAAGCCCAGACCTCCAGGCACACTGGAGCTGTGAAAGGCATCCAAAAGGGAGTGCAAAAGTGCCACAACATGGCTGCTTTCACAGCTTTTTCCTTTGCACCATCCCTATACCTAGGCTGATTTATCTGCCTAGGTTTATGGTTAGGGTTCAGCCTAGGGCTAGGATTTTTTGAACCAGGAAGCCCTGAGTTCCAGGCTTACTGCAGCTGCCAAAGGCATCCCAAAGGGAGCGCAGAAGTGCCACAACATGGCTGCTTTCACAGCTTTTTCCTTAGGAAGAACCCTGATACCCGGCTGATTTACCTTCCTAGGGTTACTGTTAGGCTTAGGCCTAGGACTTTTAAAACCAGGAAGCCCTGTGCTCCAGGCACACTGCAGCTGTTCAAGGCATCCGAAAGAGAGGGCAAAAGTGACACAACTTGGCTGCCTCCACTGCTATTTCCATGAGACCATCCCGAACCATAGGCTGATTTTCCTTCCTAGCGTTGAGGTTTGAGTTAGGCCTAGGGTTAGGGTTCTTTTAACCAGAAAGCCCTGAGTTCCAAGAACACAGCAGCTGCGAAAGTACACCCAAGAAGAGCACAAAAGTACCACAACATGCCTGCCTCCACAGCGATTTCCTTGGGGACATCCCTAATTCCTGGCTGATTTGCCTTTCTCGTCGTCAGGTTGGGGTTAGGTAGGCCTTGTGCTAGGATTTTGCAAATCAGGAAGCCCAGACCTCCAGGCACACTGGAGCTGTGAAAGGCATCCAAAAGGGAGTGCAAAAGTGTCACAACATGGCTGCTTTCACAGCTTTTTCCTTTGCACCATCCCTATACCTTGACTGATTTATCTGCCTAGGGTTAGGGTTAGGGTTCAGCCTAGGGCTAGGATTTTTTGAACCAGGAAGCCCTGAGTTCCAGGCTTACTGCAGCTGCCAAAGGCATCCCAAAGTGAGCGCAGAAATGCCACAACATGGCTGCTTACACAGCTTTTTCCTTAGGAGGAACCCTCATACCCGGCTGATTTACCTTCGTAGGGTTTCTATTAGGCTTAAGCCTAGGACATTAAAATCAGGAAGCCCAGACCTCCAGGCACACTGGAGCTGTGAAAGGCATCCAAAAGGGAGTGCAAAAGTGCCACAACATGGCTGCTTTCACAGCTTTTTCGTTGGCACCATCCCTACACCTAGGCTGATTTATCTGCCTAGGGTTAGGGTTAGGTTTCAGCCTAGGGCTAGGATTTTTTGAATCAGGAAGCCCTGAGTTCCAGGCTTACTGCAGCTGCCAAAGGCATCCCAAAGGGAGCGCAGAAGTGCCACAACATGGCTGCTTTCACAGCTTTTTCCTTAGGAAGAACCCTAATACCCGGCTGATTTACCTTCCTAGGGTTTACTGTTAGGCTTAGGCCTAGGACTTTTAAAACCAGGAAGCCCTGTGCTCCAGGCACACTGCAGCTGTTCAATTCATCCCAAGGGCAGCGCAAAAGTGACACAACTTGGCTGCCTCCACTGCTATTTCCATGAGACCATCCCCAACCATAGGCTGATTTTCCTTCCTAGCGTTGAGGTTTGAGTTAGGCCTAGGGTTAGGGTTCTTTTAACCTGAAGGCCCTGAGTTCCAAGAACACAGCAGCTGCGAAGGACTACCCAAGAAGAGCACAAAAGTACCACAACATGCCTGCCTCCACAGCTATTTCCTTGGGGACATCCCTAATTCCTGGCTGATTTGCCTTTCTCGTCGTCGGGTTGGGGTTAGGTAGGCCTTGTGCTAGGATTTTTAAAATCAGGAAGCCCAGACCTCCAGGCACACTGGAGCTGTGAAAGGCATCCAAAAGGGAGTGCAAAAGTGCCACAACATGGCTGCTTTCACAGCTTTTTCCTTTGCACCATCCCTATACCTTGACTGATTTATCTGCCTAGGGTTAGGGTTAGGGTTCAGCCTAGGGCTAGGATTTTTTGAACCAGGAAGCCCTGAGTTCCAGGCTTACTGCAGCTGCCAAAGGCATCCCAAAGTGAGCGCAGAAATGCCACAACATGGCTGCTTACACAGCTTTTTCCTTAGGAGGAACCCTCATACCCGGCTGATTTACCTTCGTAGGGTTTCTATTAGGCTTAAGCCTAGGACATTAAAATCAGGAAGCCCAGACTTCCAGGCACACTGGAGCTGTGAAAGGCATCCAAAAGGGAGTGCAAAAGTGCCACCACATGGCTGGTTTCACGGCTTTTTCCTTTGCACCATCCCTATACCTAGGCTGATTTATCTGCCTAGGGTTAGGGTTAGGGTTCAGCCTAGGGCTAGGATTTTTTGAACCAGGAAGCCCTGAGTTCCAGGCTTACTGCAGCTGCCAAAGGCATCCCAAAGGGAGCGCAGAAGTGCCACAACATGGCTGCTTTCACAGCTTTTTCCTTTGGAAGAACCCTCATACCCGGCTGATTTACCTTCCTAGGGTTACTGTTAGGCTTAGGCCTAGGACTTTTAAAACCAGGAAGCCCTGTGCTCCAGGCACACTGCAGCTGTTCAAGGCATCCCAACGGGAGTGCAAAAGTGACACAACTTGGCTGCCTCCACTGCTATTTCCATGAGACCATCCCCAACCATAGGCTGATTTTCATTCCTAGCGTTGAGGTTTGAGTTAGGCCTAGGGTTAGGGTTCTTTCAACCAGAAAGCCCTGAGTTCCAAGAACACAGCAGCTGCGAAGGACTACCCAAGAAGAGCACAAAAGTACCACAACATGCCTGCCTCCACAGCTATTTCCTTGGGGACATCCCTAATTCCTGGCTGATTTGCCTTTCTCGTCGTCGGGTTGGGGTTAGGTAGGCCTTGTGCTAGGATTTTTAAAATCAGGAAGCCCAGAACTCCAGGCACACTGGAGCTGTGAAAGGCATCCAAAAGGGAGTGCAAAAGTGTCACAACATGGCTGCTTTCACAGCTTCTTCCTTGGCACCATCACTATACCTAGGCTGATTTATCTGCCTAGGTTTATGGTTAGGGTTCAGCCTAGGGCTAGGATTTTTTGAACCAGGAAGCCCTGAGTTCCAGGCTTACTGCAGCTGCCAAAAGCATCCCAAAGGGAGCGCAGAAGTGCCAGAACATGGCTGCTTTCACAGCTTTTTCCTAAGGAAGAACCCTAATACCCGGCTGATTTACCTTCCTAGGGTTACTCTTAGGCTTGGGCAAAGGACTTTTAAAATCAGGAAGCCCTGTGCTCCAGGCACACTGCAGCTGTTCAAGGAATCCCAAGGGGAGCGCAAAAGTGACACAACTTGGCTGCCTCCACTGCTATTTCCATGAGACCATCCCCAACCTTAGGCTGGTTTTCCTTCCTAGCGTTGAGTTTTGAGTTAGGCCTATGGTTACTGTTCTTTTAACCTGAAAGCCCTGAGTTCCAAGAATACAGCAGCTGCGAAGGACTACCCAAGAAGAGCACAAAAGTACCACAACATGCCTGCCTCCACAGCTATTTCCTTGGGGACATCCCTAATTCCTGGCTGATTTGCCTTTCTCGTCGTCGGGTTGGGGTTAGGTAGGCCTTGTGCTAGGATTTTTAAAATCAGGAAGCCCAGACCTCCAGGCACACTGGAGCTGTGAAAGGCATCCAAAAGGGAGTGCAAAAGTGCCACAACATGGCTGCTTTCACAGCTTTTTCCTTAGGAAGAACCCTAATACCCGGCTGATTTACCTTCCTAGGGTTACTGTTAGGCTTGGGCCAAGGACTTTGAAAACCAGGAAGCCCTGTGCTCCAGGCACACTGCAGCTGTTCAAGGCATCCCAACGGGAGTGCAAAAGTGACACAACTTGGCTGCCTCCACTGCTATTTCCATGAGACCATCCCCAACATTAGGCTGGTTTTCCTTCCTAGCGTTGAGGTTTGAGTTAGGCCTATGGTTACTGTTCTTTTAACCTGAAAGCCCTGAGTTCCAAGAACACAGCAGCTGCGAAGGACTACCCAAGAAGAGCACAAAAGTACCACAACATGCCTGCCTCCACAGCTATTTCCTTGGGGACATCCCTAATTCCTGGCTGATTTGCCTTTCTCGTCGTCGGGTTGGGGTTAGGTAGACCTTGTGCTAGGATTTTTAAAATCAGGAAGCCCAGACCTCCAGGCACACTGGAGCTGTGAAAGGCATCCCAAAGGGAGTGCAAAAGTGCCACAACATGGCTGCTTTCACAGCTTTTTCCTTAGGAAGAACCCTAATACCCGGCTGATTTACCTTCCAAGGGTTACTGTCAGGCTTAGGCCGAGGACTTTTAAAACCAGGAAGCCCTGTGCTCCAGGCACACTGCAGCTGTTCTAGGCATCCGAAAGGGAGGGCAAAAGTGACACCACTTGGCTGCCTCCACTGCTATTTCCATGAGACCATCCCGAATCATAGGCTGATTTTCCTTCCAAGCGTTGAGGTTTGAGTTAGGCCTAGGGTTAGGGTTCTTTTAACCTGAAAGCCCTGAGTTCCAAGAACACAGCAGCTGCGAAGGACTACCCAAGAAGAGCACAAAAGTACCACAACATGCCTGCCTCCACAGCTATTTCCTTGGGGACATCCCTAATTCCTGGCTGATTTGCCTTTCTCGTCGTCGGGCTGGGGTTAGGTAGGCCTTGTGCTAGGATTTTTAAAATCAGGAAGCCCAGACCTCCAGGCACACTGGAGCTGTGAAAGGCATCCAAAAGGGAGTGCAAAAGTGCCACAACATGGCTGCTTTCACAGCTTTTTCCTTGGCACCATCCCTATACCTAGGCTGATTTATCTGCCTAGAGTTAGGGTTAGGGTTAAGCCTAGAGCTAGGATATTTTGAACCAGGAAGCCCTGAGTTCCAGGCTTACTGCAGGTGCCAAAGGCATCCCAAAGTGAGCTCAGAAATGCCACAACATGGCTACTTACACAGCTTTTTCCTTAGGAGGAACCCTCATACCCGGCTGATTTACCTTCGTAGGGTTTCTATTAGGCTTAGGACTAGGACTTTAAAATCAGGAAGCCCAGACCTCCAGGCACACTGGAGCTGTGAAAGGCATCCAAAAGGGAGTGCAAAAGTGCCACCACATGGCTGGTTTCACAGCTTTTTCCTTTGCAACATCTCTATACCTAGGCTGATTTATCTGCCTAGGGTTAGGGTTAGGGTTCAGCCTAGGGCTAGGATTTTTTGAACCAGGAAGCCCTGAGTTCCAGGCTTACTGCAGCTGCCAAAGGCATCCCAAAGGGAGCTCAGAAATGCCACAACATGGCTGCTTTCACAGCTTTTTCCTTTGGAAGAACCCTCATACCCGGCTGATTTACCTTCCTAGGGTTACTGTTAGGCTTAGGCCTAGGACTTTTAAAACCAGGAAGCCCTGTGCTCCAGGCACACTGCAGCTGTTCAAGGCATCCGAAAGGGAGGGCAAAAGTGACACAACTTGGCTGCCTCCACTGCTATTTCCATGAGACCATCCCCAACCATAGGCTGATTTTCCTTCCAAGCGTTGACGTTTGAGTTAGGCCTAGGGTTAGGGTCCTTTTAACCAGAAAGCCCTGAGTTCCAAGAACACAGCAGCTGCGAAGGACTACCCAAGAAGAGCACAAAAGTACCACAACATGCCTGCCTCCACAGCTATTTCCTTGGGGACATCCCTAATTCCTGGCTGATTTGCCTTTCTCGTCGTCGGGTTGGGGTTAGGTAGGCCTTGTGCTAGGATTTTTAAAATCAGGAAGCCCAGACCTCCAGGCACACTGGAGCTGTGAAAGGCATCCAAAAGGGAGTGCAAAAGTGCCACAACATGGCTGCTTTCACAGCTTTTTCCTTTGCACCATCCCTATACCTAGGCTGATTTATCTGCCTAGGTTTATGGTTAGGCTTCAGCCTAGGGCTAGGATTTTTTGAACCAGGAAGCCCTGAGTTCCAGGCTTACTGCAGCTGCCAAAGGCATCCCAAAGGGAGCGCAGAAGTGCCACAACATGGCTGCTTTCACAGCTTTTTCCTTAGGAAGAACCCTGATACCCGGCTGATTTACCTTCCTAGGGTTACTGTTAGGCTTAGGCCTAGGACTTTTAAAACCAGGAAGCCCTGTGCTCCAGGCACACTGCAGCTGTTCAAGGCATCCGAAAGAGAGGGCAAAAGTGACACAACTTGGCTGCCTCCACTGCTATTTCCATGAGACCATCCCGAACCATAGGCTGATTTTCCTTCCTAGCGTTGAGGTTTGAGTTAGGCCTAGGGTTAGGGTTCTTTTAACCAGAAAGCCCTGAGTTCCAAGAACACAGCAGCTGCGAAAGTACACCCAAGAAGAGCACAAAAGTACCACAACATGCCTGCCTCCACAGCGATTTCCTTGGGGACATCCCTAATTCCTGGCTGATTTGCCTTTCTCGTCGTCAGGTTGGGGTTAGGTAGGCCTTGTGCTAGGATTTTGCAAATCAGGAAGCCCAGACCTCCAGGCACACTGGAGCTGTGAAAGGCATCCAAAAGGGAGTGCAAAAGTGTCACAACATGGCTGCTTTCACAGCTTTTTCCTTTGCACCATCCCTATACCTTGACTGATTTATCTGCCTAGGGTTAGGGTTAGGGTTCAGCCTAGGGCTAGGATTTTTTGAACCAGGAAGCCCTGAGTTCCAGGCTTACTGCAGCTGCCAAAGGCATCCCAAAGTGAGCGCAGAAATGCCACAACATGGCTGCTTACACAGCTTTTTCCTTAGGAGGAACCCTCATACCCGGCTGATTTACCTTCGTAGGGTTTCTATTAGGCTTAAGCCTAGGACATTAAAATCAGGAAGCCCAGACTTCCAGGCACACTGGAGCTGTGAAAGGCATCCAAAAGGGAGTGCAAAAGTGCCACCACATGGCTGGTTTCACGGCGTTTTCCTTTGCACCATCCCTATACCTAGGCTGATTTATCTGCCTAGGGTTAGGGTTAGGGTTCAGCCTAGGGCTAGGATTTTTTGAACCAGGAAGCCCTGAGTTCCAGGCTTACTGCAGCTGCCAAAGGCATCCCAAAGGGAGCGCAGAAGTGCCACAACATGGCTGCTTTCACAGCTTTTTCCTTTGGAAGAACCCTCATACCCGGCTGATTTACCTTCCTAGGGTTACTGTTAGGCTTAGGCCTAGGACTTTTAAAACCAGGAAGCCCTGTGCTCCAGGCACACTGCAGCTGTTCAAGGCATCCCAACGGGAGTGCAAAAGTGACACAACTTGGCTGCCTCCACTGCTATTTCCATGAGACCATCCCCAACCATAGGCTGATTTTCATTCCTAGCGTTGAGGTTTGAGTTAGGCCTAGGGTTAGGGTTCTTTCAACCAGAAAGCCCTGAGTTCCAAGAACACAGCAGCTGCGAAGGACTACCCAAGAAGAGCACAAAAGTACCACAACATGCCTGCCTCCACAGCTATTTCCTTGGGGACATCCCTAATTCCTGGCTGATTTGCCTTTCTCGTCGTCGGGTTGGGGTTAGGTAGGCCTTGTGCTAGGATTTTTAAAATCAGGAAGCCCAGACCTCCAGGCACACTGGAGCTGTGAAAGGCATCCAAAAGGGAGTGCAAAAGTGTCACAACATGGCTGCTTTCACAGCTTCTTCCTTGGCACCATCCCTATACCTAGGCTGATTTATCTGCCTAGGTTTACGGTTAGGGTTCAGCCTAGGGCTAGGATTTTTTGAACCAGGAAGCCCTGAGTTCCAGGCTTACTGCAGCTGCCAAAAGCATCCCAAAGGGAGCGCAGAAGTGCCAGAACATGGCTGCTTTCACAGCTTTTTCCTAAGGAAGAACCCTAATACCCGGCTGATTTACCTTCCTAGGGTTACTGTTAGGCTTGGGCAAAGGACTTTTAAAATCAGGAAGCCCTGTGCTCCAGGCACACTGCAGCTGTTCTAGGCATCCCAAAGGGAGGGCAAAAGTGACACCACTTGGCTGCCTCCACTGCTATTTCCATGAGACCATCCCGAATCATAGGCTGATTTTCCTTCCAAGCGTTGAGGTTTGAGTTAGGCCTAGGGTTAGGGTTCTTTTAACCTGAAAGCCCTGAGTTCCAAGAACACAGCAGCTGCGAAGGACTACCCAAGAAGAGCACAAAAGTACCACAACATGCCTGCCTCCACAGCTATTTCCTTGGGGACATCCCTAATTCCTGGCTGATTTGCCTTTCTCGTCGTCGGGTTGGGGTTAGGTAGGCCTTGTGCTAGGATTTTTAAAATCAGGAAGCCCAGACCTCCAGGCACACTGGAGCTGTGAAAGGCATCCAAAAGGGAGTGCAAAAGTGCCACAACATGGCTGCTTTCACAGCTTTTTCCTTGGCACCATCCCTATACCTAGGCTGATTAACTGCCTAGGGTTAGGGTTAGGGTTAAGCCTAGAGCTAGGATATTTTGAACCAGGAAGCCCTGAGTTCCAGGCTTACTGCAGGTGCCAAAGGCATCCCAAAGTGAGCTCAGAAATGCCACAACATGGCTACTTACACAGCTTTTTCCTTAGGAGGAACCCTCATACCCGGCTGATTTACCTTCGTAGGGTTTCTATTAGGCTTAGGACTAGGACTTTAAAATCAGGAAGCCCAGACCTCCAGGCACACTGGAGCTGTGAAAGGCATCCAAAAGGGAGTGCAAAAGTGCCACCACATGGCTGCTTTCACAGCTTTTTCCTTTGGAAGAACCCTCATACCCGGCTGATTTACCTTCCTAGGGTTACTGTTAGGCTTAGGCCTAGGACTTTTAAAACCAGGAAGCCCTGTGCTCCAGGCACACTGCAGCTGTTCAAGGCATCCGAAAGGGAGGGCAAAAGTGACACAACTTGGCTGCCTCCACTGCTATTTCCATGAGACCATCCCCAACCATAGGCTGATTTTCCTTCCAAGCGTTGACGTTTGAGTTAGGCCTAGGGTTAGGGTCCTTTTAACCAGGAAGCCCTGAGTTCCAAGAACACAGCAGCTGCGAAAGTACACCCAAGAAGAGCACAAAAGTACCACAACATGCCTGCCTCCACAGCGATTTCCTTGGGGACATCCCTAATTCCTGGCTGATTTGCCTTTCTCGTCGTCAGGTTGGGGTTAGGTAGGCCTTGTGCTAGGATTTTGCAAATCAGGAAGCCCAGACCTCCAGGCACACTGGAGCTGTGAAAGGCATCCAAAAGGGAGTGCAAAAGTGTCACAACATGGCTGCTTTCACAGCTTTTTCCTTTGCACCATCCCTATACCTTGACTGATTTATCTGCCTAGGGTTAGGGTTAGGGTTCAGCCTAGGGCTAGGATTTTTTGAACCAGGAAGCCCTGAGTTCCAGGCTTACTGCAGCTGCCAAAGGCATCCCAAAGTGAGCGCAGAAATGCCACAACATGGCTGCTTACACAGCTTTTTCCTTAGGAGGAACCCTCATACCCGGCTGATTTACCTTCGTAGGGTTTCTATTAGGCTTAAGCCTAGGACATTAAAATCAGGAAGCCCAGACCTCCAGGCACACTGGAGCTGTGAAAGGCATCCAAAAGGGAGTGCAAAAGTGCCACAACATGGCTGCTTTCACAGCTTTTTCCTTGGCACCATCCCTACACCTAGGCTGATTTATCTGCCTAGGGTTAGGGTTAGGTTTCAGCCTAGGGCTAGGATTTTTTGAATCAGGAAGCCCTGAGTTCCAGGCTTACTGCAGCTGCCAAAGGCATCCCAAAGGGAGCGCAGAAGTGCCACAACATGGCTGCTTTCACAGCTTTTTCCTTAGGAAGAACCCTAATACCCGGCTGATTTACCTTCCTAGGGTTACTGTTAGGCTTAGGCCTAGGACTTTGAAAACCAGGAAGCCCTGTGCTCCAGGCACACTGCAGCTGTTCAATTCATCCCAAGGGCAGCGCAAAAGTGACACAACTTGGCTGCCTCCACTGCTATTTCCATGAGACCATCCCCAACCATAGGATGATTTTCCTTCCTAGCGTTGAGGTTTGAGTTAGGCCTAGGGTTAGGGTTCTTTTAACCTGAAAGCCCTGAGTTCCAAGAACACAGCAGCTGCGAAGGACTACCCAAGAAGAGCACAAAAGTACTACAACATGCCTGCCTCCACAGCTATTTCCTTGGGGACATCCCTAATTCCTGGCTGATTTGCCTTTCTCGTCGTCGGGTTGGGGTTAGGTAGGCCTTGTGCTAGGATTTTGAAAATCAGGAAGCCCAGACCTCCAGGCACACTGGAGCTGTGAAAGGCATCCAAAAGGGAGTGCAAAAGTGCCACAACATGGCTGCTTTCACAGCTTTTTCCTTTGCACCATCCCTATACCTTGACTGATTTATCTGCCTAGGGTTAGGGTTAGGGTTCAGCCTAGGGCTAGGATTTTTTGAACCAGGAAGCCCTGAGTTCCAGGCTTACTGCAGCTGCCAAAGGCATCCCAAAGTGAGCGCAGAAATGCCACAACATGGCTGCTTACACAGCTTTTTCCTTAGGAGGAACCCTCATACCCGGCTGATTTACCTTCGTAGGGTTTCTATTAGGCTTAAGCCTAGGACATTAAAATCAGGAAGCCCAGACTTCCAGGCACACTGGAGCTGTGAAAGGCATCCAAAAGGGAGTGCAAAAGTGCCACCACATGGCTGGTTTCACGGCTTTTTCCTTTGCACCATCCCTATACCTAGGCTGATTTATCTGCCTAGGGTTAGGGTTAGGGTTCAGCCTAGGGCTAGGATTTTTTGAACCAGGAAGCCCTGAGTTCCAGGCTTACTGCAGCTGCCAAAGGCATCCCAAAGGGAGCGCAGAAGTGCCACAACATGGCTGCTTTCACAGCTTTTTCCTTTGGAAGAACCCTCATACCCGGCTGATTTACCTTCCTAGGGTTACTGTTAGGCTTAGGCCTAGGACTTTTAAAACCAGGAAGCCCTGTGCTCCAGGCACACTGCAGCTGTTCAAGGCATCCCAACGGGAGTGCAAAAGTGACACAACTTGGCTGCCTCCACTGCTATTTCCATGAGACCATCCCCAACCATAGGCTGATTTTCATTCCTAGCGTTGAGGTTTGAGTTAGGCCTAGGGTTAGGGTTCTTTCAACCAGAAAGCCCTGAGTTCCAAGAACACAGCAGCTGCGAAGGACTACCCAAGAAGAGCACAAAAGTACCACAACATGCCTGCCTCCACAGCTATTTCCTTGGGGACATCCCTAATTCCTGGCTGATTTGCCTTTCTCGTCGTCGGGTTGGGGTTAGGTAGGCCTTGTGCTAGGATTTTTAAAATCAGGAAGCCCAGAACTCCAGGCACACTGGAGCTGTGAAAGGCATCCAAAAGGGAGTGCAAAAGTGTCACAACATGGCTGCTTTCACAGCTTCTTCCTTGGCACCATCACTATACCTAGGCTGATTTATCTGCCTAGGTTTATGGTTAGGGTTCAGCCTAGGGCTAGGATTTTTTGAACCAGGAAGCCCTGAGTTCCAGGCTTACTGCAGCTGCCAAAGGCATCCCAAAGTGAGCGCAGAAATGCCACAACATGGCTGCTTACACAGCTTTTTCCTTAGGAGGAACCCTCATACCCGGCTGATTTACCTTCGTAGGGTTTCTATTAGGCTTAAGCCTAGGACATTAAAATCAGGAAGCCCAGACCTCCAGGCACACTGGAGCTGTGAAAGGCATCCAAAAGGGAGTGCAAAAGTGCCACAACATGGCTGCTTTCACAGCTTTTTCGTTGGCACCATCCCTACACCTAGGCTGATTTATCTGCCTAGGGTTAGGGTTAGGTTTCAGCCTAGGGCTAGGATTTTTTGAATCAGGAAGCCCTGAGTTCCAGGCTTACTGCAGCTGCCAAAGGCATCCCAAAGGGAGCGCAGAAGTGCCACAACATGGCTGCTTTCACAGCTTTTTCCTTAGGAAGAACCCTAATACCCGGCTGATTTACCTTCCTAGGGTTACTGTTAGGCTTAGGCCTAGGACTTTTAAAACCAGGAAGCCCTGTGCTCCAGGCACACTGCAGCTGTTCAATTCATCCCAAGGGCAGCGCAAAAGTGACACAACTTGGCTGCCTCCACTGCTATTTCCATGAGACCATCCCCAACCATAGGCTGATTTTCCTTCCTAGCGTTGAGGTTTGAGTTAGGCCTAGGGTTAGGGTTCTTTTAACCTGAAAGCCCTGAGTTCCAAGAACACAGCAGCTGCGAAGGACTACCCAAGAAGAGCACAAAAGTACCACAACATGCCTGCCTCCACAGCTATTTCCTTGGGGACATCCCTAATTCCTGGCTGATTTGCCTTTCTCGTCGTCGGGTTGGGGTTAGGTAGGCCTTGTGCTAGGATTTTTAAAATCAGGAAGCCCAGACCTCCAGGCACACTGGAGCTGTGAAAGGCATCCAAAAGGGAGTGCAAAAGTGCCACAACATGGCTGCTTTCACAGCTTTTTCCTTTGCACCATCCCTATACCTTGACTGATTTATCTGCCTAGGGTTAGGGTTAGGGTTCAGCCTAGGGCTAGGATTTTTTGAACCAGGAAGCCCTGAGTTCCAGGCTTACTGCAGCTGCCAAAGGCATCCCAAAGTGAGCGCAGAAATGCCACAACATGGCTGCTTACACAGCTTTTTCCTTAGGAGGAACCCTCATACCCGGCTGATTTACCTTCGTAGGGTTTCTATTAGGCTTAAGCCTAGGACATTAAAATCAGGAAGCCCAGACTTCCAGGCACACTGGAGCTGTGAAAGGCATCCAAAAGGGAGTGCAAAAGTGCCACCACATGGCTGGTTTCACGGCTTTTTCCTTTGCACCATCCCTATACCTAGGCTGATTTATCTGCCTAGGGTTAGGGTTAGGGTTCAGCCTAGGGCTAGGATTTTTTGAATCAGGAAGCCCTGAGTTCCAGGCTTACTGCAGCTGCCAAAGGCATCCCAAAGGGAGCGCAGAAGTGCCACAACATGGCTGCTTTCACAGCTTTTTCCTTTGGAAGAACCCTCATACCCGGCTGATTTACCTTCCTAGGGTTACTGTTAGGCTTAGATCTAGGACTTTTAAAACCAGGAAGCCCTGTGCTCCAGGCACACTGCAGCTGTTCAAGGCATCCCAACGGGAGTGCAAAAGTGACACAACTTGGCTGCCTCCACTGCTATTTCCATGAGACCATCCCCAACCATAGGCTGATTTTCATTCCTAGCGTTGAGGTTTGAGTTAGGCCTAGGGTTAGGGTTCTTTCAACCAGAAAGCCCTGAGTTCCAAGAACACAGCAGCTGCGAAGGACTACCCAAGAAGAGCACAAAAGTACCACAACATGCCTGCCTCCACAGCTATTTCCTTGGGGACATCCCTAATTCCTGGCTGATTTGCCTTTCTCGTCGTCGGGTTGGGGTTAGGTAGGCCTTGTGCTAGGATTTTTAAAATCAGGAAGCCCAGAACTCCAGGCACACTGGAGCTGTGAAAGGCATCCAAAAGGGAGTGCAAAAGTGTCACAACATGGCTGCTTTCACAGCTTCTTCCTTGGCACCATCACTATACCTAGGCTGATTTATCTGCCTAGGTTTATGGTTAGGGTTCAGCCTAGGGCTAGGATTTTTTGAACCAGGAAGCCCTGAGTTCCAGGCTTACTGCAGCTGCCAAAAGCATCCCAAAGGGAGCGCAGAAGTGCCAGAACATGGCTGCTTTCACAGCTTTTTCCTAAGGAAGAACCCTAATACCCGGCTGATTTACCTTCCTAGGGTTACTGTTAGGCTTGGGCAAAGGACTTTTAAAATCAGGAAGCCCTGTGCTCCAGGCACACTGCAGCTGTTCAAGGAATCCCAAGGGGAGCGCAAAAGTGACACAACTTGGCTGCCTCCACTGCTATTTCCATGAGACCATCCCCAACCTTAGGCTGGTTTTCCTTCCTAGCGTTGAGTTTTGAGTTAGGCCTATGGTTACTGTTCTTTTAACCAGAAAGCCCTGAGTTCCAAGAATACAGCAGCTGCGAAGGACTACCCAAGAAGAGCACAAAAGTACCACAACATGCCTGCCTCCACAGCTATTTCCTTGGGGACATCCCTAATTCCTGGCTGATTTGCCTTTCTCGTCGTCGGGTTGGGGTTAGGTAGGCCTTGTGCTAGGATTTTTAAAATCAGGAAGCCCAGACCTCCAGGCACACTGGAGCTGTGAAAGGCATCCCAAAGGGAGTGCAAAAGTGCCACAACATGGCTGCTTTCACAGCTTTTTCCTTAGGAAGAACCCTAATACCCGGCTGATTTACCTTCCTAGGGTTACTGTTAGGCTTGGGCCAAGGACTTTTAAAACCAGGAAGCCCTGTGCTCCAGGCACACTGCAGCTGTTCAAGGCATCCCAACGCGAGTGCAAAAGTGACACAACTTGGCTGCGTCCACTGCTATTTCCATGAGACCATCCCCAACCATAGGCTGATTTTCCTTCCTAGCGTTGAGTTTTGAGTTAGGCCTAGGGTTAGTGTTCTTTTAACCTGAAAGCCCTGAGTTCCAAGAACACAGCAACTGCGAAGGACTACCCAAGAAGAGCACAAAAGTACCACAACATGCCTGCCTCCACAGCTATTTCCTTGGGGACATCCCTAATTCCTGGCTGATTTGCCTTTCTCGTCGTCGGGTTGGGGTTAGGTAGGACTTGTGCTAGGATTTTTAAAATCAGGAAGCCCAGACCTCCAGGCACACTGGAGCTGTGAAAGGCATCCCAAAGGGAGTGCAAAAGTGCCACAACATGGCTGCTTTCACAGCTTTTTCCTTGGCACCATCCCTATACCTAGGCTGATTTATCTGCCTAGGGTTAGGGTTAGGCTTCAGCCTAGGGCTAGGATTTTTTGAACCAGGAAGCCCTGAGTTCCAGGCTTACTGCAGCTGCCAAAGGCATCCCAAAGTGAGCTCAGAAATGCCACAACATGGCTACATACACAGCTTTTTCCTGAGGAGGAACCCTCATACCCGGCTGATTTACCTTCGTAGGGTTTCTATTAGGCTTAGCCCTAGGACTTTAAAATCAGGAAGCCCAGACCTCCAGGCACACTGGAGCTGTGAAAGGCATCCAAAAGGGAGTGCAAAAGTTCCACAACATGGCTGCTTTCACAGCTTTTTCCTTTGCACCATCCCTATACCTAGGCTGATTTATCTGCCTAGGGTTAGGGTTAGGGTTCAGCCTAGGGCTAGGATTTTTTGAACCAGGAAGCCCTGAGTTCCAGGCTTACTGCAGCTGCCAAAGGCATCCCAAAGGGAGCGCAGAAGTGCCACAACATGGCTGCTTTCACAGCTTTTTCCTTAGGAAGAACCCTCATACCCGGCTGATTTACCTTCCAAGGGTTACTGTCAGGCTTAGGCCTAGGACTTTTAAAACCAGGAAGCCCTGTGCTCCAGGCACACTGCAGCTGTTCTAGGCATCCCAAAGGGAGGGCAAAAGTGACACCACTTGGCTGCCTCCACTGCTATTTCCATGAGACCATCCCCAAACATAGGCTGATTTTCCTTCCTAGCGTTGAGGTTTGAGTTAGGCCTAGGGTTTGTGTTCTTTTAACCTGAAAGCCCTGAGTTCCAAGAACACAGCAGCTGCGAAGGACTACCCAAGAAGAGCACAAAAGTACTACAACATGCCTGCCTCCACAGCTATTTCCTTGGGGACATCCCTAATTCCTGGCTGATTTGCCTTTCTCGTCGTCGGGTTGGGGTTAGGTAGGCCTTGTGCTAGGATTTTTAAAATCAGGAAGCCCAGACCTCCAGGCACACTGGAGCTGTGAAAGGCATCCAAAAGGGAGTGCAAAAGTGCCACAACATGGCTGCTTTCACAGCTTTTTCCTTTGCACCATCCCTATACCTTGACTGATTTATCTGCCTAGGGTTAGGGTTAGGGTTCAGCCTAGGGCTAGGATTTTTTGAACCAGGAAGCCCTGAGTTCCAGGCTTACTGCAGCTGCCAAAGGCATCCCAAAGTGAGCGCAGAAATGCCACAACATGGCTGCTTACACAGCTTTTTCCTTAGGAGGAACCCTCATACCCGGCTGATTTACCTTCGTAGGGTTTCTATTAGGCTTAAGCCTAGGACATTAAAATCAGGAAGCCCAGACTTCCAGGCACACTGGAGCTGTGAAAGGCATCCAAAAGGGAGTGCAAAAGTGCCACCACATGGCTGGTTTCACGGCTTTTTCCTTTGCACCATCCCTATACCTAGGCTGATTTATCTGCCTAGGGTTAGGGTTAGGGTTCAGCCTAGGGCTAGGATTTTTTGAACCAGGAAGCCCTGAGTTCCAGGCTTACTGCAGCTGCCAAAGGCATCCCAAAGGGAGCGCAGAAGTGCCACAACATGGCTGCTTTCACAGCTTTTTCCTTTGGAAGAACCCTCATACCCGGCTGATTTACCTTCCTAGGGTTACTGTTAGGCTTAGGCCTAGGACTTTTAAAACCAGGAAGCCCTGTGCTCCAGGCACACTGCAGCTGTTCAAGGCATCCCAACGGGAGTGCAAAAGTGACACAACTTGGCTGCCTCCACTGCTATTTCCATGAGACCATCCCCAACCATAGGCTGATTTTCATTCCTAGCGTTGAGGTTTGAGTTAGGCCTAGGGTTAGGGTTCTTTCAACCAGAAAGCCCTGAGTTCCAAGAACACAGCAGCTGCGAAGGACTACCCAAGAAGAGCACAAAAGTACCACAACATGCCTGCCTCCACAGCTATTTCCTTGGGGACATCCCTAATTCCTGGCTGATTTGCCTTTCTCGTCGTCGGGTTGGGGTTAGGTAGGCCTTGTGCTAGGATTTTTAAAATCAGGAAGCCCAGAACTCCAGGCACACTGGAGCTGTGAAAGGCATCCAAAAGGGAGTGCAAAAGTGTCACAACATGGCTGCTTTCACAGCTTCTTCCTTGGCACCATCACTATACCTAGGCTGATTTATCTGCCTAGGTTTATGGTTAGGGTTCAGCCTAGGGCTAGGATTTTTTGAACCAGGAAGCCCTGAGTTCCAGGCTTACTGCAGCTGCCAAAGGCATCCCAAAGTGAGCGCAGAAATGCCACAACATGGCTGCTTACACAGCTTTTTCCTTAGGAGGAACCCTCATACCCGGCTGATTTACCTTCGTAGGGTTTCTATTAGGCTTAAGCCTAGGACATTAAAATCAGGAAGCCCAGACCTCCAGGCACACTGGAGCTGTGAAAGGCATCCAAAAGGGAGTGCAAAAGTGCCACAACATGGCTGCTTTCACAGCTTTTTCGTTGGCACCATCCCTACACCTAGGCTGATTTATCTGCCTAGGGTTAGGGTTAGGTTTCAGCCTAGGGCTAGGATTTTTTGAATCAGGAAGCCCTGAGTTCCAGGCTTACTGCAGCTGCCAAAGGCATCCCAAAGGGAGCGCAGAAGTGCCACAACATGGCTGCTTTCACAGCTTTTTCCTTAGGAAGAACCCTAATACCCGGCTGATTTACCTTCCTAGGGTTACTGTTAGGCTTAGGCCTAGGACTTTTAAAACCAGGAAGCCCTGTGCTCCAGGCACACTGCAGCTGTTCAATTCATCCCAAGGGCAGCGCAAAAGTGACACAACTTGGCTGCCTCCACTGCTATTTCCATGAGACCATCCCCAACCATAGGCTGATTTTCCTTCCTAGCGTTGAGGTTTGAGTTAGGCCTAGGGTTAGGGTTCTTTTAACCTGAAAGCCCTGAGTTCCAAGAACACAGCAGCTGCGAAGGACTACCCAAGAAGAGCACAAAAGTACCACAACATGCCTGCCTCCACAGCTATTTCCTTGGGGACATCCCTAATTCCTGGCTGATTTGCCTTTCTCGTCGTCGGGTTGGGGTTAGGTAGGCCTTGTGCTAGGATTTTTAAAATCAGGAAGCCCAGACCTCCAGGCACACTGGAGCTGTGAAAGGCATCCAAAAGGGAGTGCAAAAGTGCCACAACATGGCTGCTTTCACAGCTTTTTCCTTTGCACCATCCCTATACCTTGACTGATTTATCTGCCTAGGGTTAGGGTTAGGGTTCAGCCTAGGGCTAGGATTTTTTGAACCAGGAAGCCCTGAGTTCCAGGCTTACTGCAGCTGCCAAAGGCATCCCAAAGTGAGCGCAGAAATGCCACAACATGGCTGCTTACACAGCTTTTTCCTTAGGAGGAACCCTCATACCCGGCTGATTTACCTTCGTAGGGTTTCTATTAGGCTTAAGCCTAGGACATTAAAATCAGGAAGCCCAGACTTCCAGGCACACTGGAGCTGTGAAAGGCATCCAAAAGGGAGTGCAAAAGTGCCACCACATGGCTGGTTTCACGGCTTTTTCCTTTGCACCATCCCTATACCTAGGCTGATTTATCTGCCTAGGGTTAGGGTTAGGGTTCAGCCTAGGGCTAGGATTTTTTGAATCAGGAAGCCCTGAGTTCCAGGCTTACTGCAGCTGCCAAAGGCATCCCAAAGGGAGCGCAGAAGTGCCACAACATGGCTGCTTTCACAGCTTTTTCCTTTGGAAGAACCCTCATACCCGGCTGATTTACCTTCCTAGGGTTACTGTTAGGCTTAGATCTAGGACTTTTAAAACCAGGAAGCCCTGTGCTCCAGGCACACTGCAGCTGTTCAAGGCATCCCAACGGGAGTGCAAAAGTGACACAACTTGGCTGCCTCCACTGCTATTTCCATGAGACCATCCCCAACCATAGGCTGATTTTCATTCCTAGCGTTGAGGTTTGAGTTAGGCCTAGGGTTAGGGTTCTTTCAACCAGAAAGCCCTGAGTTCCAAGAACACAGCAGCTGCGAAGGACTACCCAAGAAGAGCACAAAAGTACCACAACATGCCTGCCTCCACAGCTATTTCCTTGGGGACATCCCTAATTCCTGGCTGATTTGCCTTTCTCGTCGTCGGGTTGGGGTTAGGTAGGCCTTGTGCTAGGATTTTTAAAATCAGGAAGCCCAGAACTCCAGGCACACTGGAGCTGTGAAAGGCATCCAAAAGGGAGTGCAAAAGTGTCACAACATGGCTGCTTTCACAGCTTCTTCCTTGGCACCATCACTATACCTAGGCTGATTTATCTGCCTAGGTTTATGGTTAGGGTTCAGCCTAGGGCTAGGATTTTTTGAACCAGGAAGCCCTGAGTTCCAGGCTTACTGCAGCTGCCAAAAGCATCCCAAAGGGAGCGCAGAAGTGCCAGAACATGGCTGCTTTCACAGCTTTTTCCTAAGGAAGAACCCTAATACCCGGCTGATTTACCTTCCTAGGGTTACTCTTAGGCTTGGGCAAAGGACTTTTAAAATCAGGAAGCCCTGTGCTCCAGGCACACTGCAGCTGTTCAAGGAATCCCAAGGGGAGCGCAAAAGTGACACAACTTGGCTGCCTCCACTGCTATTTCCATGAGACCATCCCCAACCTTAGGCTGGTTTTCCTTCCTAGCGTTGAGTTTTGAGTTAGGCCTATGGTTACTGTTCTTTTAACCAGAAAGCCCTGAGTTCCAAGAATACAGCAGCTGCGAAGGACTACCCAAGAAGAGCACAAAAGTACCACAACATGCCTGCCTCCACAGCTATTTCCTTGGGGACATCCCTAATTCCTGGCTGATTTGCCTTTCTCGTCGTCGGGTTGGGGTTAGGTAGGCCTTGTGCTAGGATTTTTAAAATCAGGAAGCCCAGACCTCCAGGCACACTGGAGCTGTGAAAGGCATCCCAAAGGGAGTGCAAAAGTGCCACAACATGGCTGCTTTCACAGCTTTTTCCTTAGGAAGAACCCTAATACCCGGCTGATTTACCTTCCTAGGGTTACTGTTAGGCTTGGGCCAAGGACTTTTAAAACCAGGAAGCCCTGTGCTCCAGGCACACTGCAGCTGTTCAAGGCATCCCAACGCGAGTGCAAAAGTGACACAACTTGGCTGCGTCCACTGCTATTTCCATGAGACCATCCCCAACCATAGGCTGATTTTCCTTCCTAGCGTTGAGTTTTGAGTTAGGCCTAGGGTTAGTGTTCTTTTAACCTGAAAGCCCTGAGTTCCAAGAACACAGCAACTGCGAAGGACTACCCAAGAAGAGCACAAAAGTACCACAACATGCCTGCCTCCACAGCTATTTCCTTGGGGACATCCCTAATTCCTGGCTGATTTGCCTTTCTCGTCGTCGGGTTGGGGTTAGGTAGGACTTGTGCTAGGATTTTTAAAATCAGGAAGCCCAGACCTCCAGGCACACTGGAGCTGTGAAAGGCATCCAAAAGGGAGTGCAAAAGTGCCACAACATGGCTGCTTTCACAGCTTTTTCCTTGGCACCATCCCTATACCTAGGCTGATTTATCTGCCTAGGGTTAGGGTTAGGCTTCAGCCTAGGGCTAGGATTTTTTGAACCAGGAAGCCCTGAGTTCCAGGCTTACTGCAGCTGCCAAAGGCATCCCAAAGTGAGCTCAGAAATGCCACAACATGGCTACATACACAGCTTTTTCCTGAGGAGGAACCCTCATACCCGGCTGATTTACCTTCGTAGGGTTTCTATTAGGCTTAGCCCTAGGACTTTAAAATCAGGAAGCCCAGACCTCCAGGCACACTGGAGCTGTGAAAGGCATCCAAAAGGGAGTGCAAAAGTTCCACAACATGGCTGCTTTCACAGCTTTTTCCTTTGCACCATCCCTATACCTAGGCTGATTTATCTGCCTAGGGTTAGGGTTAGGGTTCAGCCTAGGGCTAGGATTTTTTGAACCAGGAAGCCCTGAGTTCCAGGCTTACTGCAGCTGCCAAAGGCATCCCAAAGGGAGCGCAGAAGTGCCACAACATGGCTGCTTTCACAGCTTTTTCCTTAGGAAGAACCCTCATACCCGGCTGATTTACCTTCCAAGGGTTACTGTCAGGCTTAGGCCTAGGACTTTTAAAACCAGGAAGCCCTGTGCTCCAGGCACACTGCAGCTGTTCTAGGCATCCCAAAGGGAGGGCAAAAGTGACACCACTTGGCTGCCTCCACTGCTATTTCCATGAGACCATCCCCAAACATAGGCTGATTTTCCTTCCTAGCGTTGAGGTTTGAGTTAGGCCTAGGGTTTGTGTTCTTTTAACCTGAAAGCCCTGAGTTCCAAGAACACAGCAGCTGCGAAGGACTACCCAAGAAGAGCACAAAAGTGTTGTATTCATATTGTTGCATATCATATTTCCAGAGCCTCATACCTTCTGGGTGGTTTTGTCACAGCAGATCTCCACAACAGTGGTGTTGTTGCTTCTCAGTCAGGGCTCCTCTCCAAAGGTCTCCCTGACCACCCCGCCCCCTTTTATCTCAGTTACCTCCATGGGCTACATCTGCTGCCCAATCAAGGACATCACAGCTGCAGCCCATTTACAATAACTAGAATCAAGGCAGGGTCACTACTACAATACAAAGATCGTTCACTGCCATACATATATTTACAATAAATACATTTAGTCAGGCCCCTACACAAAAGTACTACAACAGGCCTGCCTCCACCGCTTTTTCCTTGGGGACATCCCTAATTCCTGGCTGATTTGCCTTTCTCGTCTTAGGGTTGAGGTTAGGTAGGCCTAGTGCTAGGATTTTTAAAATCAGGAAGCCCAGACCTCCAGGCACACTGGAGATGTGAAAGGCATCCAAAAGGGAGTGCAAAAGTGCCACAACATGGCTGCTTTCACAGCTTTTTCCTTGGCACCATCCCTATACCTAGGCTGATTTATCTGCCTAGGGTTAGGGTTAGGGTTCAGCCTAGGGCTAGGATTTTTTGAACCAGGAAGCCCTGAGTTCCAGGCTTACTGCAGCTGCCAAAGGCATCCCAAAGGGAGCGCAGAAGTGCCACAACATGGCTGCTTTCACAGCTTTTTCCTTAGGAAGAACCCTCATACCCGGCTGATTTACCTTCCTAGGGTTACTGTTAGGCTTAGGCCTAGGACTTTTAAAACCAGGAAGCCCTGTGCTCCAGGCACACTGCAGCTGTTCAAGGCATCCCAACGGGAGTGCAAAAGTGACACAACTTGGCTGCCTCCACTGCTATTTCCCTGAGACCATCCCCAACCATAGGCTGATTTTCCTTCCTAGCGTTGAGGTTTGAGTTAGGCCGAGGGTTAGTGTTCTTTTAACCTGAAAGCCCTGAGTTCCAAGAACACAGCAGCTGCGAAGGACTACCCAAGAAGTGCACAAAAGTACCACCACACGCCTGCCTCCACAGCTATTTCCTTGGGGACATCCCTAATTCCTGGCTGATTTGCCTTTCTCGTCGTCAGGTTGGGGTTAGGTAGGCCTTGTGCCAGGATTTTTAAAATCAGGAAGCCCAGACCTCCAGGCACACTGGAGCTGTGAAAGGCATCCAAAAGGGAGTGCAAAAGTGCCACAACATGGCTGCTTTCACAGCTTTTTCCTTAGGAAGAACCCTCATACCCGGCTGATTTACCTTCCTAGGGTTACAGTTAGGCTTAGGCCTAGGACTTTTAAAACCAGGAAGCCCTGTGCTCCAGGCACACTGCAGCTGTTCAAGGCATCCCAAGGGCAGCGCAAAAGTGACACAACTTGGCTGCCTCCACTACTATTTCCATGAGACCATCCCGAATCATAGGCTGATTTTCCTTCCTAGCGTTGAGGTTTGAGTTAGGCCGAGGTTTAGTGTTCTTTTAACCTGAAAGCCCTGAGTTCCAAGAACACAGCAGCTGCGAAGGACTACCCAAGAAGTGCACAAAAGTACCACCACCTGCCTGCCTCCACAGCTATTTCCTTGGGGACATCCCTAATTCCTGGCTGATTTGCCTTTCTCGTCGTCGGGTTGGGGATAGGTAGGCCTTGTGCTAGGATTTTTAAAATCAGGAAGCCCAGACCTCCAGGCACACTGGAGCTGTGAAAGGCATCCAAAAGGGAGTGCAAAAGTGCCACAACATGGCTGCTTTCACAGCTTTTTCCTTGGCACCATCCCTATACCTAGGCTGATTTATCTGCCTAGGGTTAGGGTTAGGGTTCAGCCTAGGGCTCGGATTTTTTGAACCAGGAAGCCCTGAGTTCCAGGCTTACTGTAGCTGCCAAAGGCATCCCAAAGGGAGCGCAGAAGTGCCACAACATGGCAGCTTTCACAGCTTTTTCCTTAGGAAGAACCCTAATACCTGGCTGATTTACCTTCCTAGGGGTTACTGTTAGGCTTAGGCCTAGGACTTTTAAAACCAGGAAGCCCTGTGCTCCAGGCACACTGCAGCTCTTCAAGGCATCACAAGGGGAGCGCAAAAGTGACACAACTTGGCTGCCTCCACTGCTATTTCCATGAGACCATCCCCAAACATAGGCTGATTTTCCTTCCTAGCGTTGAGGTTTGAGTTAGGCCTAGGGTTAGTGTTTTTTTAACCTGAAAGCCCTGAGTTCCAAGAACACAGCAGCTGCGAAGGACTACCCAAGAAGAGCACAAAAGTGTTGTATTCATATTGTTGCATATCATATTTCCAGAGCCTCATACCTTCTGGGTGGTTTTGTCACAGCAGATCTCCACAACAGTGGTGTTGTTGCTTCTCAGTCAGGGCTCCTCTCCAAAGCTCTCCCTGACCACCCCGCCCCCTTTTATCTCAGTTACCTCCATGGGCTACAGCTGCTGCCCAATCAAGGACATCACAGCTGCAGCCCATTTACAATAACTAGAATCAAGGCAGGGTCACTACTACAATACAAAGATCGTTCACTGCCATACATATATTTACAATAAATACATTTAGTCAGGCCCCTACACAAAAGTACTACAACAGGCCTGCCTCCACCGCTTTTTCCTTGGGGACATCCCTAATTCCTGGCTGAAATGCCTTTCTCGTCTTAGGGTTGAGGTTAGGTAGGCCTAGTGCTAGGATTTTTAAAATCAGGAAGCCCAGACCTCCAGGCACACTGGAGATGTGAAAGGCATCCAAAAGGGAGTGCAAAAGTGCCACAACATGGCTGCTTTCACAGCTTTTTCCTTGGCACCATCCCTATACCTAGGCTGATTTATCTGCCTAGGGTTAGGGTTAGGGTTCAGCCTAGGGCTCGGATTTTTTGAACCAGGAAGCCCTGAGTTCCAGGCTTACTGTAGCTGCCAAAGGCATCCCAAAGGGAGCGCAGAAGTGCCACAACATGGCAGCTTTCACAGCTTTTTCCTTAGGAAGAACCCTAATACCTGGCTGATTTACCTTCCTAGGGGTTACTGTTAGGCTTAGGCCTAGGACTTTTAAAACCAGGAAGCCCTGTGCTCCAGGCACACTGCAGCTGTTCAAGGCATCCCAAGGGCAGCGCAAAAGTGACACAACTTGGCTGCCTCCACTGCTATTTCCATGAGACCATCCCGAACCTTAGGCTGATTTTCCTTCCTAGCGTTGAGGTTTGAGTTAGGCCGAGGTTTAGTGTTCTTTTAACCTGAAAGCCCTGAGTTCCAAGAACACAGCAGCTGCGAAGGACTACCCAAGAAGTGCACAAAAGTACCACCACCTGCCTGCCTCCACAGCTATTTCCTTGGGGACATCCCTAATTCCTGGCTGATTTGCCTTTCTCGTCGTCGGGTTGGGGATAGGTAGGCCTTGTGCTAGGATTTTTAAAATCAGGAAGCCCAGACCTCCAGGCACACTGGAGCTGTGAAAGGCATCCAAAAGGGAGTGCAAAAGTGCCACAACATGGCTGCTTTCACAGCTTTTTCCTTGGCACCATCCCTATACCTAGGCTGATTTATCTGCCTAGGGTTAGGGTTAGGGTTCAGCCTAGGGCTCGGATTTTTTGAACCAGGAAGCCCTGAGTTCCAGGCTTACTGTAGCTGCCAAAGGCATCCCAAAGGGAGCGCAGAAGTGCCACAACATGGCAGCTTTCACAGCTTTTTCCTTAGGAAGAACCCTAATACCTGGCTGATTTACCTTCCTAGGGGTTACTGTTAGGCTTAGGCCTAGGACTTTTAAAACCAGGAAGCCCTGTGCTCCAGGCACACTGCAGCTCTTCAAGGCATCACAAGGGGAGCGCAAAAGTGACACAACTTGGCTGCCTCCACTGCTATTTCCATGAGACCATCCCCAAACATAGGCTGATTTTCCTTCCTAGCGTTGAGGTTTGAGTTAGGCCTAGGGTTAGTGTTTTTTTAACCTGAAAGCCCTGAGTTCCAAGAACACAGCAGCTGCGAAGGACTACCCAAGAAGAGCACAAAAGTGTTGTATTCATATTGTTGCATATCATATTTCCAGAGCCTCATACCTTCTGGGTGGTTTTGTCACAGCAGATCTCCACAACAGTGGTGTTGTTGCTTCTCAGTCAGGGCTCCTCTCCAAAGCTCTCCCTGACCACCCCGCCCCCTTTTATCTCAGTTACCTCCATGGGCTACAGCTGCTGCCCAATCAAGGACATCACAGCTGCAGCCCATTTACAATAACTAGAATCAAGGCAGGGTCACTACTACAATACAAAGATCGTTCACTGCCATACATATATTTACAATAAATACATTTAGTCAGGCCCCTACACAAAAGTACTACAACAGGCCTGCCTCCACCGCTTTTTCCTTGGGGACATCCCTAATTCCTGGCTGAAATGCCTTTCTCGTCTTAGGGTTGAGGTTAGGTAGGCCTAGTGCTAGGATTTTTAAAATCAGGAAGCCCAGACCTCCAGGCACACTGGAGATGTGAAAGGCATCCAAAAGGGAGTGCAAAAGTGCCACAACATGGCTGCTTTCACAGCTTTTTCCTTGGCACCATCCCTATACCTAGGCTGATTTATCTGCCTAGGGTTAGGGTTAGGGTTCAGCCTAGGTCTAGGATTTTTTGAACCAGGAAGCCCTGAGTTCCAGGCTTACTGCAGCTGCCAAAGGCATCCCAAAGGGAGCGCAGAAGTGCCACAACATGGCTGCTTTCACAGCTTTTTCCTTAGGAAGAACCCTCATACCCGGCTGATTTACCTTCCTAGGGTTACTGTTAGGCTTAGGCCTAGGACTTTTAAAACCAGGAAGCCCTGTGCTCCAGGCACACTGCAGCTGTTCAAGGCATCCCAACGGGAGTGCAAAAGTGACACAACTTGGCTGCCTCCACTGCTATTTCCCTGAGACCATCCCCAACCATAGGCTGATTTTCCTTCCTAGCGTTGAGGTTTGAGTTAGGCCGAGGGTTAGTGTTCTTTTAACCTGAAAGCCCTGAGTTCCAAGAACACAGCAGCTGCGAAGGACTACCCAAGAAGTGCACAAAAGTACCACCACATGCCTGCCTCCACAGCTATTTCCTTGGGGACATCCCTAATTCCTGGCTGATTTGCCTTTCTCGTCTTAGGGTTGGGGTTAGGTAGGCCTTGTGCTAGGATTTTTAAAATCAGGAAGCCCAGACCTCCAGGCACACTGGAGCTGTGAAAGGCATCCAAAAGGGAGTGCAAAAGTGCCACAACATGGCTGCTTTCACAGCTTTTTCCTTGGCACCATCCCTATACCTAGGCTGATTTATCTGCCTAGGGTTAGGGTTAGGGTTCAGGCTAGGGCTAGGATTTTTTGAACCAGGAAGCCCTGAGTTCCAGGCTTACTGCAGCTGCCAAAGGCATCCCAAAGGGAGCTCAGAAATGCCACAACATGGCTGCTTTCACAGCTTTTTCCTTAGGAAGAACCCTCATACCCGGCTCATTTACCTTCCTAGGGTTACTGTTAGGCTTAGGCCTAGGACATTTAAAACCAGGAAGCCCTGTGCTCCAGGCACACTGCAGCTGTTCAAGGCATCCGAAAGGGAGGGCAAAAGTGACACAACTTGGCTGCCTCCACTGCTATTTCCATGAGACCATCCCCAACCATAGGCTGAGTTTCCTTCCTAGCGTTGAGGTTTGAGTTAGGCCTAGGGTTAGTGTTCTTTTAACCTGAAAGCCCTGAGTTCCAAGAACACAGCAGCTGCGAAGGACTACCCAAGAAGAGCACAAAAGTACCACAACATGCCTGCCTCCACAGCGATTTCCTTGGGGACATCCCTAATTCCTGGCTGATTTGCCTTTCTCGTCGTCAGGTTGGGGTCAGGTAGGACTTGTGCTAGGATTTTTAAAATCAGGAAGCCCAGACCTCCAGGCACACTGGAGCTGTGAAAGGCATCCAAAAGGGAGTGCAAAAGTGCCACAACATGGCTGCTTTCACAGCTTTTTCCTTGGCACCATCCCTATACCTAGGCTGATTTATCTGCCTAGGGTTAGGGTTCAGCCTAGGGCTAGGATTTTTTGAATCAGGAAGCCCTGAGTTCCAGGCTTACTGCAGCTGCCAAAGGCATCCCAAAGGGAGCACAGAAGTGCCACAACATGGCTGCTTTCACAGCTTTTTCCTTAGGAGGAACCCTCATACCCGGCTGATTTACCTTCGTAGGGTTTCTATTAGGCTTAGGACTAGGACTTTGAAAACCAGGAAGCCCTGTGCTCCAGGCACACTGCAGCTGTTCAAGGCATCCGAAAGAGAGGGCAAAAGTGACACAACTTGGCTGCCTCCACTGCTATTTCCATGAGACCATCCCGAACCATAGGCTGATTTTCCTTCCTAGCGTTGAGGTTTGAGTTAGGCCTAGGGTTAGGGTTCTTTTAACCAGAAAGCCCTGAGTTCCAAGAACACAGCAGCTGCGAAAGTACACCCAAGAAGAGCACAAAAGTACCACAACATGCCTGCCTCCACAGCGATTTCCTTGGGGACATCCCTAATTCCTGGCTGATTTGCATTTCTCGTCGTCAGGTTGGGGTTAGGTAGGACTTCTGCTAGGATTTTTAAAATCAGGAAGCCCAGACCTCCAGGCACACTGGAGCTGTGAAAGGCATCCAAAAGGGAGTGCAAAAGTGCCACAACATGGCTGGTTTCACAGCTTTTTCCTTGGCACCATCCCTATACCTAGGCTGATTTATCTGCCTAGGGTTAGGGTTAGGGTTCAGCCTAGGGCTAGGATTTTTTGAACCAGGAAGCCCTGAGTTCCAGGCTTACTGCAGCTGCCAAAGGCATCCCAAAGGGAGCGCAGAAGTGCCACAACATGGCAGCTTTCACAGCTTTTTCCTTAGGAAGAACCCTAATCCCCGGCTGATTTACCTTCCTAGGGTTACTGTTAGGCTTAGGCCTAGGACTTTGAAAACCAGGAAGCCCTGTGCTCCAGGCACACTGCAGCTGTTCAATTCATCCCAAGGGCAGCGCAAAAGTGACACAACTTGGCTGCCTCCACTGCTATTTCCATGGGACCATCCCGAACCTTAGGCTGATTTTCCTTCCTAGCGTTGAGGTTTCAGTTAGGCCGAGGTTTAGTGTTCTTTTAACCTGAAAGCCCTGAGTTCCAAGAACACAGCAGCTGCGAAGGACTACCCAAGAAGTGCACAAAAGTACCACCACATGCCTGCCTCCACAGCTATTTCCTTGGGGACATCCCTAATTCCTGGCTGATTTGCCTTTCTCGTTGTCGGGTTGGGGTTAGGTAGGCCTTGTGCTAGGATTTTTAAAATCAGGAAGCCCAGACCTCCAGGCACACTGGAGCTGTGAAAGGCATCCAAAAGGGAGTGCAAAAGTGCCACAACATGGCTGCTTTCACAGCTTTTTCCTTGGCACCATCCCTATACCTAGGCTGATTTATCTGCCTAGGGTTAGGGTTAGGGTTCAGGCTAGGGCTAGGATTTTTTGAACCAGGAAGCCCTGAGTTCCAGGCTTACTGCAGCTGCCAAAGGCATCCCAAAGGGAGCTCAGAAATGCCACAACATGGCTGCTTTCACAGCTTTTTCCTTAGGAAGAACCCTCATACCCGGCTCATTTACCTTCCTAGGGTTACTGTTAGGCTTAGGCCTAGGACATTTAAAACCAGGAAGCCCTGTGCTCCAGGCACACTGCAGCTGTTCAAGGCATCCGAAAGGGAGGGCAAAAGTGACACAACTTGGCTGCCTCCACTGCTATTTCCATGAGACCATCCCCAACCATAGGCTGAGTTTCCTTCCTAGCGTTGAGGTTTGAGTTAGGCCTAGGGTTAGGGTTCTTTTAACCTGAAAGCCCTGAGTTCCAAGAACACAGCAGCTGCGAAGGACTACCCAAGAAGAGCACAAAAGTACCACAACATGCCTGCCTCCACAGCGATTTCCTTGGGGACATCCCTAATTCCTGGCTGATTTGCCTTTCTCGTCGTCAGGTTGGGGTCAGGTAGGACTTGTGCTAGGATTTTTAAAATCAGGAAGCCCAGACCTCCAGGCACACTGGAGCTGTGAAAGGCATCCAAAAGGGAGTGCAAAAGTGCCACAACATGGCTGCTTTCACAGCTTTTTCCTTGGCACCATCCCTATACCTAGGCTGATTTATCTGCCTAGGGTTAGGGTTCAGCCTAGGGCTAGGATTTTTTGAATCAGGAAGCCCTGAGTTCCAGGCTTACTGCAGCTGCCAAAGGCATCCCAAAGGGAGCACAGAAGTGCCACAACATGGCTGCTTTCACAGCTTTTTCCTTAGGAGGAACCCTCATACCCGGCTGATTTACCTTCGTAGGGTTTCTATTAGGCTTAGGACTAGGACTTTGAAAACCAGGAAGCCCTGTGCTCCAGGCACACTGCAGCTGTTCAAGGCATCCGAAAGAGAGGGCAAAAGTGACACAACTTGGCTGCCTCCACTGCTATTTCCATGAGACCATCCCGAACCATAGGCTGATTTTCCTTCCTAGCGTTGAGGTTTGAGTTAGGCCTAGGGTTAGGGTTCTTTTAACCAGAAAGCCCTGAGTTCCAAGAACACAGCAGCTGCGAAAGTACACCCAAGAAGAGCACAAAAGTACCACAACATGCCTGCCTCCACAGCGATTTCCTTGGGGACATCCCTAATTCCTGGCTGATTTGCATTTCTCGTCGTCAGGTTGGGGTTAGGTAGGACTTGTGCTAGGATTTTTAAAATCAGGAAGCCCAGACCTCCAGGCACACTGGAGCTGTGAAAGGCATCCAAAAGGGAGTGCAAAAGTGCCACAACATGGCTGCTTTCACAGCTTTTTCCTTGGCACCATCCCTATACCTAGGCTGATTTATCTGCCTAGGGTTAGGGTTAGGGTTCAGCCTCGGGCTAGGATTTTTTGAACCAGGAAGCCCTGAGTTCCAGGCTTACTGCAGCTGCCAAAGGCATCCCAAAGGGAGCGCAGAAGTGCCACAACATGGCAGCTTTCACAGCTTTTTCCTTAGGAAGAACCCTAATCCCCGGCTGATTTACCTTCCTAGGGTTACTGTTAGGCTTAGGCCTAGGACTTTGAAAACCAGGAAGCCCTGTGCTCCAGGCACACTGCAGCTGTTCAATTCATCCCAAGGGCAGCGCAAAAGTGACACAACTTGGCTGCCTCCACTGCTATTTCCATGAGACCATCCCCAACCATAGGCTGATTTTCCTTCCTAGCGTTGAGGTTTGAGTTAGGCCTAGGGTTAGGGTTCTTTTAACCTGAAAGCCCTGAGTTCCAAGAACACAGCAGCTGCGAAGGACTACCCAAGAAGAGCACAAAAGTACCACAACATGCCTGCCTCCACAGCTATTTCCTTGGGGACATCCCTAATTCCTGGCTGATTTGCCTTTCTCGTCGTCAGGTTGGGGTTAGGTAGGACTTGTGCTAGGATTTTTAAAATCAGGAAGCCCAGACCTCCAGGCACACTGGAGCTGTGAAAGGCATCCAAAAGGGAGTGCAAAAGTGCCACAACATGGCTGCTTTCACAGCTTTTTCCTTGGCACCATCCCTATACCTAGGCTGATTTATCTGCCTAGGGTTAGGGTTAGGTTTCAGCCTAGGGCTAGGATTTTTTGAATCAGGAAGCCCTGAGTTCCAGGCTTTGTGCAGCTGCCAAAGGCATCCCAAAGGGAGCGCAGAAGTGCCACAACATGGCTGCTTTCACAGCTTTTTCCTTAGGAAGAACCCTAATACCCGGCTGATTTACCTTCCTAGGGTTACTGTTAGGCTTAGGCCTAGGACTTTTAAAACCAGGAAGCCCTGTGCTCCAGGCACACTGCAGCTGTTCAATTCATCCCAAGGGCAGCGCAAAAGTGACACAACTTGGCTGCCTCCACTGCTATTTCCATGAGACCATCCCCAACCATAGGCTGATTTTCCTTCCTAGCGTTGAGGTTTGAGTTAGGCCTAGGGTTAGGGTTCTTTTAACCTGAAAGCCCTGAGTTCCAAGAACACAGCAGCTGCGAAGGACTACCCAAGAAGAGCACAAAAGTACCACAACATGCCTGCCTCCACAGCTATTTCCTTGGGGACATCCCTAATTCCTGGCTGATTTGCCTTTCTCGTCGTCGGGTTGGGGTTATGTAGGCCTTGTGCTAGGGTTTTGAAAATCAGGAAGCCCAGACCTCCAGGCACACTGGAGCTGTGAAAGGCATCCAAAAGGGAGTGCAAAAGTGCCACAACATGGCTGCTTTCACAGCTTTTTCCTTTGCACCATCCCTATACCTTGGCTGATTTATCTGCCTAGGGTTAGGGTTAGGGTTCAGCCTAGGGCTAGGATTTTTTGAACCAGGAAGCCCTGAGTTCCAGGCTGACTGCAGCTGCCAAAGGCATCCCAAAAGGAGTGCAAAAGTGCCACAACATGGCTGCTTTCACAGCTTTTTCCTTAGGAAGAACCCTAATACCCGGCTGATTTACCTTCCCAGGGTTAGTGCTAGGCTTAGGCCTTGGACTTTAAAATCAGGAAGCCCAGACCTCCAGGCACACTGGAGCTGTGAAAGGCATCCAAAAGGGAGGGCAAAAGTGCCACCACATGGCTGGTTTCACAGCTTTTTCCTTTGCACCATCCCTATACCTAGGCGGATTTATCTGCCTAGGGTTAGGGTTAGGGTTCAGCCTAGGACTAGGATATTTTGAACCAGGAAGCCCTGAGTTCCAGGCTTACGGCAGCTGTCAAAGGCATCCCAAAGTGAGCTCAGAAGTGCCACAACATGGCTGCTTTCACAGCTTTTTCCTTAGGAAGAACCCTCATACCCGGCTGATTTACCTTCCTAGGGTTACTGTTAGGCTTAGGCCTAGGACATTTAAAACCAGGAAGCCCTGTGCTCCAGGCACACTGCAGCTGTTCAAGGCATCCGAAAGGGAGGGCAAAAGTGACACAACTTGGCTGCCTCCACTGCTATTTCCATGAGACCATCCCCAACCATAGGCTGATTTTCCTTCCTAGCGTTGAGGTTTGAGTTAGGCCTAGGGTTAGTGTTCTTTTAACCAGAAAGCCCTGAGTTCCAAGAACACAGCAGCTGCGAAGGACTACCCAAGAAGAGCACAAAAGTACCACAACATGCCTGCCTCCACAGCTATTTCCTTGGGGACATCCCTAATTCCTGGCTGATTTGCCTTTCTCGTCGTCAGGTTGGGGTTAGGTAGGACTTGTGCTAGGATTTTTAAAATCAGGAAGCCCAGACCTCCAGGCACACTGGAGCTGTGAAAGGCATCCAAAAGGGAGTGCAAAAGTGCCACAACATGGCTGCTTTCACAGCTTTTTCTTTGGCACCATCCCTATACCTAGGCTGATTTATCTGCCTAGGGTTAGGGTTAGGCTTCAGCCTAGGGCTAGGATATTTTGAACCAGGAAGCCCTGAGTTCCAGGCTTACTGCAGCTGCCAAAGGCATCCCAAAGGGAGCGCAGAAGTGCCACAACATGGCTGCTTTCACAGCTTTTTCCTTAGGAAGAACCCTAATACCCGGCTGATTTACCTTCCTAGGGTTACTGTTAGGCTTAGGCCTAGGACTTTTAAAACCAGGAAGCCCTGTGCTCCAGGCACACTGCAGCTGTTCAATTCATCCCAAGGGCAGCGCAAAAGTGACACAACTTGGCTGCCTCCACTGCTATTTCCATGAGACCATCCCGAACCATAGGCTGATTTTCCTTCCAAGCGTTGAGGTTTGAGTTAGGCCTAGGCTTAGGGTTCTTTTAACCTGAAAGCCCTGAGTTCCAAGAACACAGCAGCTGCGAAGGACTACCCAAGAAGAGCACAAAAGTACCACAACATGCCTGCCTCCACAGCTATTTCCTTGGGGACATCCCTAATTCCTGGCTGATTTGCCTTTCTCGTCATCGGGCTGGGGTTAGGTAGGACTTGTGCTAGGATTTTTAAAATCAGGAAGCCCAGACCTCCAGGCACACTGGAGCTGTGAAAGGCATCCAAAAGGGAGTGCAAAAGTGCCACAACATGGCTGCTTTCACAGCTTTTTCCTTGGCACCATCCCTATACCTAGGCTGATTTATCTGCCTAGGGTTAGGGTTAGGCTTCAGCCTAGGGCTAGGATATTTTGAACCAGGAAGCCCTGAGTACCAGGCTTACTGCAGCTGCCAAAGGCATCCCAAAGTGAGCTCAGAAATGCTACAACATGGCTGCTTACACAGCTTTTTCCTTAGGAGGAACCCTCATACCCGGCTGATTTACCTTCGTAGGGTTTCCATTAGGCTTAGGCCTAGGACTTTAAAATCAGGAAGCCCAGACCTCCAGGCACACTGGAGCTGTGAAAGGCATCCAAAAGGCAGGGCAAAAGTGACAAAACTTGGCTGCCTCCACTGCTATTTCCATGAGACCATCCCCAACCATAGGCTGATTTTCCTTCCTAGCATTGAGGTTTGAGTTAGGCCTAGGGTTAGGGTTCTTTTAACCAGAAAGCCCTGAGTTCCAAGAACACAGCAGGTGCGAAGGACTACCCAAGAAGAGCACAAAAGTACCACAACATGCCTGCCTCAACAGCGATTTCCTTGGGGACATCCCTAATCCCTGGCTGATTTGCCTTTCTCGTCGTCAGGTTGGGGTTAGGTAGGACTTGTGCTAGGATTTTTAAAATCAGGAAGCCCAGACCTCCAGGCACACTGGAGCTGTGAAAGGCATCCAAAAGGGAGTGCAAAAGTGCCACAACATGGCTGCTTTCACAGCTTTTTCCTTGGCACCATCCCTATACCTAGGCTGATTTATCTGCCTAGGGTTAGGGTTAGGGTTCAGCCTAGGGCTAGGATTTTTTGAACCAGGAAGCCCTGAGTTCCAGGCTTACTGCAGCTGCCAAAGGCATCCCAAAGGGAGCGCAGAAGTGCCACAACATGGCTGCTTTCACAGCTTTTTCCTTAGGAAGAACCCTCATACCCGGCTGATTTACCTTCCTAGGGTTACTGTTAGGCTTAGGCCTAGGACTTTGAAAACCAGGAAGCCCTGTGCTCCAGGCACACTGCAGCTGTTCAATTCATCCCAAGGGCAGCGCAAAAGTGACACAACTTGGCTGCCTCCACTGCTATTTCCATGAGACCATCCCGAACCATAGGCTGATTTTCCTTCCTAGCGTTGAGGTTTGAGTTAGGCCTAGGGTTAGGGTTCTTTTAACCTGAAAGCCCTGAGTTCCAAGAACACAGCAGCTGCGAAGGACTACCCAAGAAGAGCACAAAAGTACCACAACATGCCTGCCTCCACAGCTATTTCCTTGGGGACATCCCTAATTCCTGGCTGATTTGCCTTTCTCGTCGTCGGGTTGGGGTTAGGTAGGCCTTGTGCTAGGATTTTTAAAATCAGGAAGCCCAGACCTCCAGGCACACTGGAGCTGTGAAAGGCATCCAAAAGGGAGGGCAAAAGTGCCACCACATGGCTGCTTTCACAGCTTTTTCCTTTGCACCATCCCTATACCTAGGCTGATTTATCTGCCTAGGGTTAGGGTTAGGGTTCAGCCTAGGGCTAGGATATTTTGAACCAGGAAGCCCTGAGTTCCAGGCTTACTGCAGCTGTCAAAGGCATCCCAAAGTGAGCTCAGAAATGCCACAACATGGCTGCTTTCACAGCTTTTTCCTTTGGAAGAACTCTCATACCCGGCTGATTTACCTTCCTAGGGTTACTGTTAGGCTTAGGCCAAGGACATTTAAAACCAGGAAGCCCTGTGCTCCAGGCACACTGCAGCTGTTCAAGGCATCCGAAAGGGAGGGCAAAAGTGACACAACTTGGCTGCCTCCACTGCTATTTCCATGAGACCATCCCCAACCATAGGCTGATTTTCCTTCCTAGCATTGAGGTTTGAGTTAGGCCTAGGGTTAGGGTTCTTTTAACCAGAAAGCCCTGAGTTCCAAGAACACAGCAGCTGCGAAGGACTACCCAAGAAGAGCACAAAAGTACCACAACATGCCTGCCTCCACAGCGATTTCCTTGGGGACATCCCTAATTCCTGGCTGATTTGCCTTTCTCGTCGTCGGGTTGGGGTTAGGTAGGACTTGTGCTAGGATTTTTAAAATCAGGAAGCCCAGACCTCCAGGCACACTGGAGCTGTGAAAGGCATCCAAAAGGGAGTGCAAAAGTGCCACAACATGGCTGCTTTCACAGCTTTTTCCTTGGCACCATCCCTACACCTAGGCTGATTTATCTGCCTAGGGTTAGGGTTAGGTTTCAGCCTAGGGCTAGGATTTTTTGAATCAGGAAGCCCTGAGTTCCAGGCTTACTGCAGCTGCCAAAGGCATCCCAAAGGGAGCGCAGAAGTGCCACAACATGGCTGCTTTCACAGCTTTTTCCTTAGGAAGAACCCTAATACCCGGCTGATTTACCTTCCTAGGGTTACTGTTAGGCTTAGGCCTAGGACTTTGAAAACCAGGAAGCCCTGTGCTCCAGGCACACTGCAGCTGTTCAATTCATCCCAAGGGCAGCGCAAAAGTGACACAACTTGGCTGCCTCCACTGCTATTTCCATGAGACCATCCCCAACCATAGGCTGATTTTCCTTCCTAGCGTTGAGGTTTGAGTTAGGCCTAGGGTTAGGGTTCTTTTAACCTGTATGCCCTGAGTTCCAAGAACACAGCAGCTGCGAAGGACTACCCAAGAAGAGCACAAAAGTACCACAACATGCCTGCCTCCACAGCTATTTCCTTGGGGACATCCCTAATTCCTGGCTGATTTGCCTTTCTCGTCGTCGGGTTGGGGTTAGGTAGGCCTTGTGCTAGGATTTTGAAAATCAGGAAGCCCAGACCTCCAGGCACACTGGAGCTGTGAAAGGCATCCAAAAGGGAGTGCAAAAGTGCCACAACATGGCTGCTTTCACAGCTTTTTCCTTTGCACCATCCCTATACCTTGACTGATTTATCTGCCTAGGGTTAGGGTTAGGGTTCAGCCTAGGGCTAGGATTTTTTGAACCAGGAAGCCCTGAGTTCCAGGCTTACTGCAGCTGCCAAAGGCATCCCAAAGTGAGCGCAGAAATGCCACAACATGGCTGCTTACACAGCTTTTTCCTTAGGAGGAACCCTCATACCCGGCTGATTTACCTTCGCAGGGTTTCTATTAGGCTTAAGCCTAGGACATTAAAATCAGGAAGCCCAGACCTCCAGGCACACTGGAGCTGTGAAAGGCATCCAAAAGGGAGTGCAAAAGTGCCACCACATGGCTGGTTTCACGGCTTTTTCCTTTGCACCATCCCTATACCTAGGCTGATTTATCTGCCTAGGGTTAGGGTTAGGGTTCAGCCTAGGGCTAGGATTTTTTGAACCAGGAAGCCCTGAGTTCCAGGCTTACTGCAGCTGCCAAAGGCATCCCAAAGGGAGCGCAGAAGTGCCACAACATGGCTGCTTTCACAGCTTTTTCCTTTGGAAGAACCCTCATACCCGGCTGATTTACCTTCCTAGGGTTACTGTTAGGCTTAGGCCTAGGACTTTTAAAACCAGGAAGCCCTGTGCTCCAGGCACACTGCAGCTTTTCAAGGCATCCCAAGGGCAGCGCAAAAGTGACACAACTTGGCTGCCTCTACTGCTATTTCCATGAGACCATCCCGAACCTTAGGCTGATTTTCCTTCCTAGCGTTGAGGTTTCAGTTAGGCCGAGGTTTAGTGTTCTTTTAACCTGTAAGCCCTGAGTTCCAAGAACACAGCAGCTGCGAAGGACTACCCAAGAAGTGCACAATAGTACCACCACCTGCCTGCCTCCACAGCTATTTCCTTGGGGACATCCCTAATTCCTGGCTGATTTGCCTTTCTCGTCGTCGGGTTGGGGTTAGGTAGGCCTTGTGCTAGGATTTTTAAAATCAGGAAGCCCAGACCTCCAGGCACACTGGAGCTGTGAAAGGCATCCAAAAGGGAGTGCAAAAGTGCCACAACATGGCTGCTTTCACAGCTTTTTCCTTGGCACCATCCCTATACCTAGGCTGATTTATCTGCCTAGGGTTAGGGTTAGGGTTCAGGCTAGGGCTAGGATTTTTTGAACCAGGAAGCCCTGAGTTCCAGGCTTACTGCAGCTGCCAAAGGCATCCCAAAGGGAGCTCAGAAATGCCACAACATGGCTGCTTTCACAGCTTTTTCCTTAGGAAGAACCCTCATACCCGGCTCATTTACCTTCCTAGGGTTACTGTTAGGCTTAGGCCTAGGACATTTAAAACCAGGAAGCCCTGTGCTCCAGGCACACTGCAGCTGTTCAAGGCATCCGAAAGGGAGGGCAAAAGTGACACAACTTGGCTGCCTCCACTGCTATTTCCATGAGACCATCCCCAACCATAGGCTGAGTTTCCTTCCTAGCGTTGAGGTTTGAGTTAGGCCTAGGGTTAGTGTTCTTTTAACCTGAAAGCCCTGAGTTCCAAGAACACAGCAGCTGCGAAGGACTACCCAAGAAGAGCACAAAAGTACCACAACATGCCTGCCTCCACAGCGATTTCCTTGGGGACATCCCTAATTCCTGGCTGATTTGCCTTTCTCGTCGTCAGGTTGGGGTCAGGTAGGACTTGTGCTAGGATTTTTAAAATCAGGAAGCCCAGACCTCCAGGCACACTGGAGCTGTGAAAGGCATCCAAAAGGGAGTGCAAAAGTGCCACAACATGGCTGCTTTCACAGCTTTTTCCTTGGCACCATCCCTATACCTAGGCTGATTTATCTGCCTAGGGTTAGGGTTCAGCCTAGGGCTAGGATTTTTTGAATCAGGAAGCCCTGAGTTCCAGGCTGACTGCAGCTGCCAAAGGCATCCCAAAAGGAGTGCAAAAGTGCCACAACATGGCTGCTTTCACAGCTTTTTCCTTAGGAAGAACCCTAATACCCGGCTGATTTACCTTCCCAGGGTTAGTGCTAGGCTTAGGCCTTGGACTTTAAAATCAGGAAGCCCAGACCTCCAGGCACACTGGAGCTGTGAAAGGCATCCAAAAGGGAGGGCAAAAGTGCCACCACATGGCTGGTTTCACAGCTTTTTCCTTTGCACCATCCCTATACCTAGGCGGATTTATCTGCCTAGGGTTAGGGTTAGGGTTCAGCCTAGGACTAGGATATTTTGAACCAGGAAGCCCTGAGTTCCAGGCTTACGGCAGCTGTCAAAGGCATCCCAAAGTGAGCTCAGAAGTGCCACAACATGGCTGCTTTCACAGCTTTTTCCTTAGGAAGAACCCTCATACCCGGCTGATTTACCTTCCTAGGGTTACTGTTAGGCTTATGCCTAGGACATTTAAAACCAGGAAGCCCTGTGCTCCAGGCACACTGCAGCTGTTCAAGGCATCCGAAAGGGAGGGCAAAAGTGACACAACTTGGCTGCCTCCACTGCTATTTCCATGAGACCATCCCCAACCATAGGCTGATTTTCCTTCCTAGCGTTGAGGTTTGAGTTAGGCCTAGGGTTAGTGTTCTTTTAACCAGAAAGCCCTGAGTTCCAAGAACACAGCAGCTGCGAAGGACTACCCAAGAAGAGCACAAAAGTACCACAACATGCCTGCCTCCACAGCTATTTCCTTGGGGACATCCCTAATTCCTGGCTGATTTGCCTTTCTCGTCGTCAGGTTGGGGTTAGGTAGGACTTGTGCTAGGATTTTTAAAATCAGGAAGCCCAGACCTCCAGGCACACTGGAGCTGTGAAAGGCATCCAAAAGGGAGTGCAAAAGTGCCACAACATGGCTGCTTTCACAGCTTTTTCTTTGGCACCATCCCTATACCTAGGCTGATTTATCTGCCTAGGGTTAGGGTTAGGCTTCAGCCTAGGGCTAGGATATTTTGAACCAGGAAGCCCTGAGTTCCAGGCTTACTGCAGCTGCCAAAGGCATCCCAAAGGGAGCGCAGAAGTGCCACAACATGGCTGCTTTCACAGCTTTTTCCTTAGGAAGAACCCTAATACCCGGCTGATTTACCTTCCTAGGGTTACTGTTAGGCTTAGGCCTAGGACTTTTAAAACCAGGAAGCCCTGTACTCCAGGCACACTGCAGCTGTTCAATTCATCCCAAGGGCAGCGCAAAAGTGACACAACTTGGCTGCCTCCACTGCTATTTCCATGAGACCATCCCGAACCATAGGCTGATTTTCCTTCCAAGCGTTGAGGTTTGAGTTAGGCCTAGGCTTAGGGTTCTTTTAACCTGAAAGCCCTGAGTTCCAAGAACACAGCAGCTGCGAAGGACTACCCAAGAAGAGCACAAAAGTACCACAACATGCCTGCCTCCACAGCTATTTCCTTGGGGACATCCCTAATTCCTGGCTGATTTGCCTTTCTCGTCATCGGGCTGGGGTTAGGTAGGACTTGTGCTAGGATTTTTAAAATCAGGAAGCCCAGACCTCCAGGCACACTGGAGCTGTGAAAGGCATCCAAAAGGGAGTGCAAAAGTGCCACAACATGGCTGCTTTCACAGCTTTTTCCTTGGCACCATCCCTATACCTAGGCTGATTTATCTGCCTAGGGTTAGGGTTAGGCTTCAGCCTAGGGCTAGGATATTTTGAACCAGGAAGCCCTGAGTACCAGGCTTACTGCAGCTGCCAAAGGCATCCCAAAGTGAGCGCAGAAATGCTACAACATGGCTGCTTACACAGCTTTTTCCTTAGGAGGAACCCTCATACCCGGCTGATTTACCTTCGTAGGGTTTCCATTAGGCTTAGGCCTAGGACTTTAAAATCAGGAAGCCCAGACCTCCAGGCACACTGGAGCTGTGAAAGGCATCCAAAAGGGAGGGCAAAAGTGCCACAACATGGCTGGTTTCACAGCTTTTTCCTTTGCACCATCCCTATACCTAGGCTGATTTATCTGCCTAGGGTTAGGGTTAGGCTTCAGCCTAGGGCTAGGATATTTTGAACCAGGAAGCCCTGAGTTCCAGGCTTACTGCAGCTGTCAAAGGCATCCCAAAGTGAGCTCAGAAATGCCACAACATGGCTGCTTTCACAGCTTTTTCCTTTGGAAGAACTCTCATACCCGGCTGATTTACCTTCCTAGGGTTACTGTTAGGCTTAGGCCTAGGACTTTGAAAACCAGGAAGCCCTGTGCTCCAGGCTTACTGCAGCTGTTCAAGGCATCCGAAAGGGAGGGCAAAAGTGACAAAACTTGGCTGCCTCCACTGCTATTTCCATGAGACCATCCCCAACCATAGGCTGATTTTCCTTCCTAGCATTGAGGTTTGAGTTAGGCCTAGGGTTAGGGTTCTTTTAACCAGAAAGCCCTGAGTTCCAAGAACACAGCAGGTGCGAAGGACTACCCAAGAAGAGCACAAAAGTACCACAACATGCCTGCCTCCACAGCGATTTCCTTGGGGACATCCCTAATCCCTGGCTGATTTGCCTTTCTCGTCGTCAGGTTGGGGTTAGGTAGGACTTGTGCTAGGATTTTTAAAATCAGGAAGCCCAGACCTCCAGGCACACTGGAGCTGTGAAAGGCATCCAAAAGGGAGTGCAAAAGTGCCACAACATGGCTGCTTTCACAGCTTTTTCCTTGGCACCATCCCTATACCTAGGCTGATTTATCTGCCTAGGGTTAGGGTTAGGGTTCAGCCTAGGGCTAGGATTTTTTGAACCAGGAAGCCCTGAGTTCCAGGCTTACTGCAGCTGCCAAAGGCATCCCAAAGGGAGCGCAGAAATGCCACAACATGGCTGCTTTCACAGCTTTTTCCTTAGGAAGAACCCTCATACCCGGCTGATTTACCTTCCTAGGGTTACTGTTAGGCTTAGGCCTAGGACTTTGAAAACCAGGAAGCCCTGTGCTCCAGGCACACTGCAGCTGTTCAATTCATCCCAAGGGCAGCGCAAAAGTGACACAACTTGGCTGCCTCCACTGCTATTTCCATGAGACCATCCCCAACCATAGGCTGATTTTCCTTCCTAGCGTTGAGGTTTGAGTTAGGCCTAGGGTTAGGGTTCTTTTAACCTGAAAGCCCTGAGTTCCAAGAACACAGCAGCTGCGAAGGACTACCCAAGAAGAGCACAAAAGTACCACAACATGCCTGCCTCCACAGCTATTTCCTTGGGGACATCCCTAATTCCTGGCTGATTTGCCTTTCTCGTCGTCGGGTTGGGGTTAGGTAGGCCTTGTGCTAGGATTTTTAAAATCAGGAAGCCCAGACCTCCAGGCACACTGGAGCTGTGAAAGGCATCCAAAAGGGAGGGCAAAAGTGCCACCACATGGCTGCTTTCACAGCTTTTTCCTTTGCACCATCCCTATACCTAGGCTGATTTATCTGCCTAGGGTTAGGGTTAGGGTTCAGCCTAGGGCTAGGATATTTTGAACCAGGAAGCCCTGAGTTCCAGGCTTACTGCAGCTGTCAAAGGCATCCCAAAGTGAGCTCAGAAATGCCACAACATGGCTGCTTTCACAGCTTTTTCCTTTGGAAGAACTCTCATACCCGGCTGATTTACCTTCCTAGGGTTACTGTTAGGCTTAGGCCAAGGACATTTAAAACCAGGAAGCCCTGTGCTCCAGGCACACTGCAGCTGTTCAAGGCATCCGAAAGGGAGGGCAAAAGTGACACAACTTGGCTGCCTCCACTGCTATTTCCATGAGACCATCCCCAACCATAGGCTGATTTTCCTTCCTAGCATTGAGGTTTGAGTTAGGCCTAGGGTTAGGGTTCTTTTAACCAGAAAGCCCTGAGTTCCAAGAACACAGCAGCTGCGAAGGACTACCCAAGAAGAGCACAAAAGTACCACAACATGCCTGCCTCCACAGCGATTTCCTTGGGGACATCCCTAATTCCTGGCTGATTTGCCTTTCTCGTCGTCGGGTTGGGGTTAGGTAGGACTTGTGCTAGGATTTTTAAAATCAGGAAGCCCAGACCTCCAGGCACACTGGAGCTGTGAAAGGCATCCAAAAGGGAGTGCAAAAGTGCCACAACATGGCTGCTTTCACAGCTTTTTCCTTGGCACCATCCCTACACCTAGGCTGATTTATCTGCCTAGGGTTAGGGTTAGGTTTCAGCCTAGGGCTAGGATTTTTTGAATCAGGAAGCCCTGAGTTCCAGGCTTACTGCAGCTGCCAAAGGCATCCCAAAGGGAGCGCAGAAGTGCCACAACATGGCTGCTTTCACAGCTTTTTCCTTAGGAAGAACCCTAATACCCGGCTGATTTACCTTCCTAGGGTTACTGTTAGGCTTAGGCCTAGGACTTTGAAAACCAGGAAGCCCTGTGCTCCAGGCACACTGCAGCTGTTCAATTCATCCCAAGGGCAGTGCAAAAGTGACACAACTTGGCTGCCTCCACTGCTATTTCCATGAGACCATCCCCAACCATAGGCTGATTTTCCTTCCTAGCGTTGAGGTTTGAGTTAGGCCTAGGGTTAGGGTTCTTTTAACCTGTAAGCCCTGAGTTCCAAGAACACAGCAGCTGCGAAGGACTACCCAAGAAGAGCACAAAAGTACCACAACATGCCTGCCTCCACAGCTATTTCCTTGGGGACATCCCTAATTCCTGGCTGATTTGCCTTTCTCGTCGTCGGGTTGGGGTTAGGTAGGCCTTGTGCTAGGATTTTTAAAATCAGGAAGCCCAGACCTCCAGGCACACTGCAGCTGTGAAAGGCATCCAAAAGGGAGTGCAAAAGTGCCACAACATGGCTGCTTTCACAGCTTTTTCCTTTGCACCATGCCTATACCTTGACTGATTTATCTGCCTAGGGTTAGGGTTCAGCCTAGGACTAGGATTTTTTGAACCAGGAAGCCCTGAGTTCCAGGCTTACTGCAGCTGCCAAAGGCATCCCAAAGTGAGCGCAGAAATGCCACAACATGGCTGCTTACACAGCTTTTTCCTTAGGAGGAACCCTCATACCCGGCTGATTTACCTTCGTAGGGTTTCTATTAGGCTTAAGCCTAGGACATTAAAATCAGGAAGCCCAGACCTCCAGGCACACTGGAGCTGTGAAAGGCATCCAAAAGGGAGTGCAAAAGTGCCACCACATGGCTGGTTTCACGGCTTTTTCCTTTGCACCATCCCTATACCTAGGCTGATTTATCTGCCTAGGGTTAGGGTTAGGGTTCAGCCTAGGGCTAGGATTTTTTGAACCAGGAAGCCCTGAGTTCCAGGCTTACTGCAGCTGCCAAAGGCATCCCAAAGGGAGCGCAGAAGTGCCACAACATGGCTGCTTTCACAGCTTTTTCCTTTGGAAGAACCCTCATACCCGGCTGATTTACCTTCCTAGGGTTACTGTTAGGCTTAGGCCTAGGACTTTTAAAACCAGGAAGCCCTGTGCTCCAGGCACACTGCAGCTGTTCAAGGCATCCCAACGGGAGTGCAAAAGTGACACAACTTGGCTGCCTCCACTGCTATTTCCATGAGACCATCCCCAACCATAGGCTGATTTTCATTCCTAGCGTTGAGGTTTGAGTTAGGCCTAGGGTTAGGGTTCTTTCAACCAGAAAGCCCTGAGTTCCAAGAACACAGCAGCTGCGAAGGACTACCCAAGAAGAGCACAAAAGTACCACAACATGCCTGCCTCCACAGCTATTTCCTTGGGGACATCCCTAATTCCTGGCTGATTTGCCTTTCTCGTCGTCGGGTTGGGGTTAGGTAGGCCTTGTGCTAGGATTTTTAAAATCAGGAAGCCCAGAACTCCAGGCACACTGGAGCTGTGAAAGGCATCCAAAAGGGAGTGCAAAAGTGTCACAACATGGCTGCTTTCACAGCTTCTTCCTTGGCACCATCACTATACCTAGGCTGATTTATCTGCCTAGGTTTATGGTTAGGGTTCAGCCTAGGGCTAGGATTTTTTGAACCAGGAAGCCCTGAGTTCCAGGCTTACTGCAGCTGCCAAAAGCATCCCAAAGGGAGCGCAGAAGTGCCAGAACATGGCTGCTTTCACAGCTTTTTCCTAAGGAAGAACCCTAATACCCGGCTGATTTACCTTCCTAGGGTTACTGTTAGGCTTGGGCAAAGGACTTTTAAAATCAGGAAGCCCTGTGCTCCAGGCACACTGCAGCTGTTCAAGGAATCCCAAGGGGAGCGCAAAAGTGACACAACTTGGCTGCCTCCACTGCTATTTCCATGAGACCATCCCCAACCTTAGGCTGGTTTTCCTTCCTAGTGTTAAGTTTTGAGTTAGGCCTATGGTTACTGTTCTTTTAACCTGAAAGCCCTGAGTTCCAAGAATACAGCAGCTGCGAAGGACTACCCAAGAAGAGCACAAAAGTACCACAACATGCCTGCCTCCACAGCTATTTCCTTGGGGACATCCCTAATTCCTGGCTGATTTGCCTTTCTCGTCGTCGGGTTGGGGTTAGGTAGGCCTTGTGCTAGGATTTTTAAAATCAGGAAGCCCAGACCTCCAGGCACACTGGAGCTGTGAAAGGCATCCAAAAGGGAGTGCAAAAGTGCCACAACATGGCTGCTTTCACAGCTTTTTCCTTAGGAAGAACCCTAATACCCGGCTGATTTACCTTCCTAGGGTTACTGTTAGGCTTGGGCCAAGGATTTTAAAAACCAGGAAGCCCTGTGCTCCAGGCACACTGCAGCTGTTCAAGGCATCCCAACGGGAGTGCAAAAGTGACACAACTTGGCTGCCTCCACTGCTATTTCCATGAGACCATCCCCAACATTAGGCTGGTTTTCCTTCCTAGCGTTGAGGTTTGAGTTAGGCCTATGGTTACTGTTCTTTTAACCTGAAAGCCCTGAGTTCCAAGAACACAGCAGCTGCGAAGGACTACCCAAGAAGAGCACAAAAGTACCACAACATGCCTGCCTCCACAGCTATTTCCTTGGGGACATCCCTAATTCCTGGCTGATTTGCCTTTCTCGTCGTCGGGTTGGCGTTAGGTAGGCCTTGTGCTAGGATTTTTAAAATCAGGAAGCCCAGACCTCCAGGCACACTGGAGCTGTGAAAGGCATCCCAAAGGGAGTGCAAAAGTGCCACAACATGGCTGCTTTCACAGCTTTTTCCTTAGTAAGAACCCTAATACCCGGCTGATTTACCTTCCTAGGGTTACTGTTAGGCTTGGGCCAAGGACTTTTAAAACCAGGAAGCCCTGTGCTCCAGGCACACTGCAGCTGTTCAAGGCATCCCAACGCGAGTGCAAAAGTGACACAACATGGCTGCTTTCACAGCTTTTTCCTTTCCACCATCCCTATACCTTGACTGATTTATCTGCCTAGGGTTAGGGTTAGGCTTCAGCCTAGGGCTAGGATTTTTTGAACCAGGAAGCCCTGAGTTCCAGGCTTACTGCAGCTGCCAAAGGCATCCCAAAGTGAGCGCAGAAATGCCACAACATGGCTGCTTACACAGCTTTTTCCTTAGGAGGAACCCTCATACCCGGCTGATTTACCTTCGTAGGGTTTCTATTAGGCTTAAGCCTAGGACATTAAAATCAGGAAGCCCAGACCTCCAGGCACACTGGAGCTGTGAAAGGCATCCAAAAGGGAGTGCAAAAGTGCCACCACATGGCTGGTTTCACGGCTTTTTCCTTTGCACCATCCCTATACCTAGGCTGATTTATCTGCCTAGGGTTAGGGTTAGGGTTCAGCCTAGGGCTAGGATTTTTTGAACCAGGAAGCCCTGAGTTCCAGGCTTACTGCAGCTGCCAAAGGCATCCCAAAGGGAGCGCAGAAGTGCCACAACATGGCTGCTTTCACAGCTTTTTCCTTAGGAAGAACCCTCATACCCGGCTGATTTACCTTCCTAGGGTTACTGTTAGGCTTAGGCCTAGGACTTTTAAAACCAGGAAGCCCTGTGCTCCAGGCACACTGCAGCTGTTCAAGGCATCCCAACGGGAGTGCAAAAGTGACACAACTTGGCTGCCTCCACTGCTATTTCCATGAGACCATCCCCAACCATAGGCTGATTTTCATTCCTAGCGTTGAGGTTTGAGTTAGGCCTAGGGTTAGGGTTCTTTCAACCAGAAAGCCCTGAGTTCCAAGAACACAGCAGCTGCGAAGGACTACCCAAGAAGAGCACAAAAGTACCACAACATGCCTGCCTCCACAGCTATTTCCTTGGGGACATCCCTAATTCCTGGCTGATTTGCCTTTCTCGTCGTCGGGTTGGGGTTAGGTAGGCCTTGTGCTAGGATTTTTAAAATCAGGAAGCCCAGAACTCCAGGCACACTGGAGCTGTGAAAGGCATCCAAAAGGGAGTGCAAAAGTGTCACAACATGGCTGCTTTCACAGCTTCTTCCTTGGCACCATCACTATACCTAGGCTGATTTATCTGCCTAGGTTTATGGTTAGGGTTCAGCCTAGGGCTAGGATTTTTTGAACCAGGAAGCCCTGAGTTCCAGGCTTACTGCAGCTGCCAAAAGCATCCCAAAGGGAGCGCAGAAGTGCCAGAACATGGCTGCTTTCACAGCTTTTTCCTTAGGAAGAACCCTAATACCCGGCTGATTTACCTTCCTAGGGTTACTGTTAGGCTTGGGCCAAGGATTTTGAAAACCAGGAAGCCCTGTGCTCCAGGCACACTGCAGCTGTTCAAGGCATCCCAAGGGGAGCGCAAAAGTGACACAACTTGGCTGCCTCCACTGCTATTTCCATGAGACCATCCCCAACCATAGGCTGATTTTCATTCCTAGCGTTGAGGTTTGAGTTAGGCCTAGGGTTAGGGTTCTTTCAACCAGAAAGCCCTGAGTTCCAAGAACACAGCAGCTGCGAAGGACTACCCAAGAAGAGCACAAAAGTACCACAACATGCCTGCCTCCACAGCTATTTCCTTGGGGACATCCCTAATTCCTGGCTGATTTGCCTTTCTCGTCGTCGGGTTGGCGTTAGGTAGGCCTTGTGCTAGGATTTTTAAAATCAGGAAGCCCAGACCTCCAGGCACACTGGAGCTGTGAAAGGCATCCCAAAGGGAGTGCAAAAGTGCCACAACATGGCTGCTTTCACAGCTTTTTCCTTAGTAAGAACCCTAATACCCGGCTGATTTACCTTCCTAGGGTTACTGTTAGGCTTGGGCCAAGGACTTTTAAAACCAGGAAGCCCTGTGCTCCAGGCACACTGCAGCTGTTCAAGGCATCCCAACGCGAGTGCAAAAGTGACACAACTTGGCTGCGTCCACTGCTATTTCCATGAGACCATCCCCAACCATAGGCTGATTTTCCTTCCTAGCGTTGAGTTTGGAGTTAGGCCTAGGGTTAGTGTTCTTTTAACCTGAAAGCCCTGAGTTCCAAGAACATAGCAACTGCGAAGGACTACCCAAGAAGAGCACAAAAGTACCACAACATGCCTGCCTCCACAGCTATTTCCTTGGGGACATCCCTAATTCCTGGCTGATTTGCCTTTCTCGTCGTCGGGTTGGGGTTAGGTAGGACTTGTGCTAGGATTTTTAAAATCAGGAAGCCCAGACCTCCAGGCACACTGGAGCTGTGAAAGGCATCCAAAAGGGAGTGCAAAAGTGCCACAACATGGCTGCTTTCACAGCTTTTTCCTTGGCACCATCCCTATACCTAGGCTGATTTATCTGCCTAGGGTTAGGGTTAGGCTTCAGCCTAGGGCTAGGATTTTTTGAACCAGGAAGCCCTGAGTTCCAGGCTTACTGCAGCTGCCAAAGGCATCCCAAAGTGAGCTCAGAAATGCCACAACATGGCTACATACACAGCTTTTTCCTTAGGAGGAACCCTCATACCCGGCTGATTTACCTTCGTAGGGTTTCTATTAGGCTTAGCCCTAGGACTTTAAAATCAGGAAGCCCAGACCTCCAGGCACACTGGAGCTGTGAAAGGCATCCAAAAGGGAGTGCAAAAGTGCCACAACATGGCTGCTTTCACAGCTTTTTCCTTTGCACCATCCCTATACCTAGGCTGATTTATCTGCCTAGGGTTAGGTTTAGGGTTCAGCCTAGGGCTAGGATTTTTTGAACCAGGAAGCCCTGAGTTCCAGGCTTACTGCAGCTGCCAAAGGCATCCCAAAGGGAGCGCAGAAGTGCCACAACATGGCTGCTTTCACAGCTTTTTCCTTAGGAAGAACCCTCATACCCGGCTGATTTACCTTCCAAGGGTTACTGTCAGGCTTAGGCCTAGGACTTTTAAAACCAGGAAGCCCTGTGCTCCAGGCACACTGCAGCTGTTCTAGGCATCCCAAAGGGAGGGCAAAAGTGACACCACTTGGCTGCCTCCACTGCTATTTCCATGAGACCATCCCCAAACATAGGCTGATTTTCCTTCCTAGCGTTGAGGTTTGAGTTAGGCCTAGGGTTTGTGTTCTTTTAACCTGAAAGCCCTGAGTTCCAAGAACACAGCAGCTGCGAAGGACTACCCAAGAAGAGCACAAAAGTGTTGTATTCATATTGTTGCATATCATATTTCCAGAGCCTCATACCTTCTGGGTGGTTTTGTCACAGCAGATCTCCACAACAGTGGTGTTGTTGCTTCTCAGTCAGGGCTCCTCTCCAAAGCTCTCCCTGACCACCCCGCCCCCTTTTATCTCAGTTACCTCCATGGGCTACAGCTGCTGCCCAATCAAGGACATCACAGCTGCAGCCCATTTACAATAACTAGAATCAAGGCAGGGTCACTACTACAATACAAAGATCGTTCACTGCCATACATATATTTACAATAAATACATTTAGTCAGGCCCCTACACAAAAGTACTACAACAGGCCTGCCTCCACCGCTTTTTCCTTGGGGACATCCCTAATTCCTGGCTGAAATGCCTTTCTCGTCTTAGGGTTGAGGTTAGGTAGGCCTAGTGCTAGGATTTTTAAAATCAGGAAGCCCAGACCTCCAGGCACACTGGAGATGTGAAAGGCATCCAAAAGGGAGTGCAAAAGTGCCACAACATGGCTGCTTTCACAGCTTTTTCCTTGGCACCATCCCTATACCTAGGCTGATTTATCTGCCTAGGGTTAGGGTTAGGGTTCAGCCTAGGGCTAGGATTTTTTGAACCAGGAAGCCCTGAGTTCCAGGCTTACTGCAGCTGCCAAAGGCATCCCAAAGGGAGCGCAGAAGTGCCACAACATGGCTGCTTTCACAGCTTTTTCCTTAGGAAGAACCCTCATACCTGGCTGATTTACCTTCCTAGGGTTACTGTTAGGCTTAGGCCTAGGACTTTTAAAACCAGGAAGCCCTGTGCTCCAGGCACACTGCAGCTGTTCAAGGCATCCCAACGGGAGTGCAAAAGTGACACAACTTGGCTGCCTCCACTGCTATTTCCCTGAGACCATCCCCAACCATAGGCTGATTTTCCTTCCTAGCGTTGAGGTTTGAGTTAGGCCGAGGGTTAGTGTTCTTTTAACCTGAAAGCCCTGAGTTCCAAGAACACAGCAGCTGCGAAGGACTACCCAAGAAGTGCACAAAAGTACCACCACACGCCTGCCTCCACAGCTATTTCCTTGGGGACATCCCTAATTCCTGGCTGATTTGCCTTTCTCGTCGTCAGGTTGGGGTTAGGTAGGCCTTGTGCCAGGATTTTTAAAATCAGGAAGCCCAGACCTCCAGGCACACTGGAGCTGTGAAAGGCATCCAAAAGGGAGTGCAAAAGTGCCACCACATGGCTGGTTTCACGGCTTTTTCCTTTGCACCATCCCTATACCTAGGCTGATTTATCTGCCTAGGGTTAGGGTTAGGGTTCAGCCTAGGGCTAGGATTTTTTGAACCAGGAAGCCCTGAGTTCCAGGCTTACTGCAGCTGCCAAAGGCATCCCAAAGGGAGCGCAGAAGTGCCACAACATGGCTGCTTTCACAGCTTTTTCCTTAGGAAGAACCCTCATACCCGGCTGATTTACCTTCCTAGGGTTACTGTTAGGCTTAGGCCTAGGACTTTTAAAACCAGGAAGCCCTGTGCTCCAGGCACACTGCAGCTGTTCAAGGCATCCCAACGGGAGTGCAAAAGTGACACAACTTGGCTGCCTCCACTGCTATTTCCATGAGACCATCCCCAACCATAGGCTGATTTTCATTCCTAGCGTTGAGGTTTGAGTTAGGCCTAGGGTTAGGGTTCTTTCAACCAGAAAGCCCTGAGTTCCAAGAACACAGCAGCTGCGAAGGACTACCCAAGAAGAGCACAAAAGTACCACAACATGCCTGCCTCCACAGCTATTTCCTTGGGGACATCCCTAATTCCTGGCTGATTTGCCTTTCTCGTCGTCGGGTTGGGGTTAGGTAGGCCTTGTGCTAGGATTTTTAAAATCAGGAAGCCCAGAACTCCAGGCACACTGGAGCTGTGAAAGGCATCCAAAAGGGAGTGCAAAAGTGTCACAACATGGCTGCTTTCACAGCTTCTTCCTTGGCACCATCACTATACCTAGGCTGATTTATCTGCCTAGGTTTATGGTTAGGGTTCAGCCTAGGGCTAGGATTTTTTGAACCAGGAAGCCCTGAGTTCCAGGCTTACTGCAGCTGCCAAAAGCATCCCAAAGGGAGCGCAGAAGTGCCAGAACATGGCTGCTTTCACAGCTTTTTCCTAAGGAAGAACCCTAATACCCGGCTGATTTACCTTCCTAGGGTTACTGTTAGGCTTGGGCCAAGGATTTTGAAAACCAGGAAGCCCTGTGCTCCAGGCACACTGCAGCTGTTCAAGGCATCCCAAGGGGAGCGCAAAAGTGACACAACTTGGCTGCCTCCACTGCTATTTCCATGAGACCATCCCCAACATTAGGCTGGTTTTCCTTCCTAGCGTTGAGGTTTGAGTTAGGCCTATGGTTACTGTTCTTTTAACCTGAAAGCCCTGAGTTCCAAGAACACAGCAGCTGCGAAGGACTACCCAAGAAGAGCACAAAAGTACCACAACATGCCTGCCTCCACAGCTATTTCCTTGGGGACATCCCTAATTCCTGGCTGATTTGCCTTTCTCGTCGTCGGGTTGGCGTTAGGTAGGCCTTGTGCTAGGATTTTTAAAATCAGGAAGCCCAGACCTCCAGGCACACTGGAGCTGTGAAAGGCATCCCAAAGGGAGTGCAAAAGTGCCACAACATGGCTGCTTTCACAGCTTTTTCCTTAGTAAGAACCCTAATACCCGGCTGATTTACCTTCCTAGGGTTACTGTTAGGCTTGGGCCAAGGACTTTTAAAACCAGGAAGCCCTGTGCTCCAGGCACACTGCAGCTGTTCAAGGCATCCCAACGCGAGTGCAAAAGTGACACAACTTGGCTGCGTCCACTGCTATTTCCATGAGACCATCCCCAACCATAGGCTGATTTTCCTTCCTAGCGTTGAGTTTGGAGTTAGGCCTAGGGTTAGTGTTCTTTTAACCTGAAAGCCCTGAGTTCCAAGAACATAGCAACTGCGAAGGACTACCCAAGAAGAGCACAAAAGTACCACAACATGCCTGCCTCCACAGCTATTTCCTTGGGGACATCCCTAATTCCTGGCTGATTTGCCTTTCTCGTCGTCGGGTTGGGGTTAGGTAGGACTTGTGCTAGGATTTTTAAAATCAGGAAGCCCAGACCTCCAGGCACACTGGAGCTGTGAAAGGCATCCAAAAGGGAGTGCAAAAGTGCCACAACATGGCTGCTTTCACAGCTTTTTCCTTGGCACCATCCCTATACCTAGGCTGATTTATCTGCCTAGGGTTAGGGTTAGGCTTCAGCCTAGGGCTAGGATTTTTTGAACCAGGAAGCCCTGAGTTCCAGGCTTACTGCAGCTGCCAAAGGCATCCCAAAGTGAGCTCAGAAATGCCACAACATGGCTACATACACAGCTTTTTCCTTAGGAGGAACCCTCATACCCGGCTGATTTACCTTCGTAGGGTTTCTATTAGGCTTAGCCCTAGGACTTTAAAATCAGGAAGCCCAGACCTCCAGGCACACTTGGAGCTGTGAAAGGCATCCAAAAGGGAGTGCAAAAGTGCCACAACATGGCTGCTTTCACAGCTTTTTCCTTTGCACCATCCCTATACCTAGGCTGATTTATCTGCCTAGGGTTAGGTTTAGGGTTTCAGCCTAGGGCTAGGATTTTTTGAACAGGAAGCCCTGAGTTCCAGGCTTACTGCAGCTGCCAAAGGCATCCCAAAGGGAGCGCAGAAGTGCCACAACATGGCTGCTTTCACAGCTTTTTCCTTAGGAAGAACCCTCATACCCGGCTGATTTACCTTCCAAGGGTTACTGTCAGGCTTAGGCCTAGGACTTTTAAAACCAGGAAGCCCTGTGCTCCAGGCACACTGCAGCTGTTCTAGGCATCCCAAAGGGAGGGCAAAAGTGACACCACTTGGCTGCCTCCACTGCTATTTCCATGAGACCATCCCCAAACATAGGCTGATTTTCCTTCCTAGCGTTGAGGTTTGAGTTAGGCCTAGGGTTTGTGTTCTTTTAACCTGAAAGCCCTGAGTTCCAAGAACACAGCAGCTGCGAAGGACTACCCAAGAAGAGCACAAAAGTGTTGTATTCATATTGTTGCATATCATATTTCCAGAGCCTCATACCTTCTGGGGTGGTTTTGTCACAGCAGATCTCCACAACAGTGGTGTTGTTGCTTCTCAGTCAGGGCTCCTCTCCAAAGCTCTCCCTGACCACCCCGCCCCCTTTTATCTCAGTTACCTCCATGGGCTACAGCTGCTGCCCAATCAAGGACATCACAGCTGCAGCCCATTTACAATAACTAGAATCAAGGCAGGGTCACTATACTACAATACAAAGATCGTTCACTGCCATACATATATTTACAATAAATACATTTAGTCAGGCCCCTACACAAAAGTACTACAACAGGCCTGCCTCCACCGCTTTTTCCTTGGGGACATCCCTAATTCCTGGCTGAAATGCCTTTCTCGTCTTAGGGTTGAGGTTAGGTAGGCCTAGTGCTAGGATTTTTAAAATCAGGAAGCCCAGACCTCCAGGCACACTGGAGATGTGAAAGGCATCCAAAAGGGAGTGCAAAAGTGCCACAACATGGCTGCTTTCACAGCTTTTTCCTTGGCACCATCACTATACCTAGGCTGATTTATCTGCCTAGGGTTAGGGTTAGGGTTCAGCCTAGGGCTAGGATTTTTTGAACCAGGAAGCCCTGAGTTCCAGGCTTACTGCAGCTGCCAAAGGCATCCCAAAGGGAGCGCAGAAGTGCCACAACATGGCTGCTTTCACAGCTTTTTCCTTAGGAAGAACCCTCATACCTGGCTGATTTACCTTCCTAGGGTTACTGTTAGGCTTAGGCCTAGGACTTTTAAAACCAGGAAGCCCTGTGCTCCAGGCACACTGCAGCTGTTCAAGGCATCCCAACGGGAGTGCAAAAGTGACACAACTTGGCTGCCTCCACTGCTATTTCCCTGAGACCATCCCCAACCATAGGCTGATTTTCCTTCCTAGCGTTGAGGTTTGAGTTAGGCCGAGGGTTAGTGTTCTTTTAACCTGAAAGCCCTGAGTTCCAAGAACACAGCAGCTGCGAAGGACTACCCAAGAAGTGCACAAAAGTACCACCACACGCCTGCCTCCACAGCTATTTCCTTGGGGACATCCCTAATTCCTGGCTGATTTGCCTTTCTCGTCGTCAGGTTGGGGTTAGGTAGGCCTTGTGCCAGGATTTTTAAAATCAGGAAGCCCAGACCTCCAGGCACACTGGAGCTGTGAAAGGCATCCAAAAGGGAGTGCAAAAGTGCCACAACATGGCTGCTTTCACAGCTTTTTCCTTTCCACCATCCCTATACCTTGACTGATTTATCTGCCTAGGGTTAGGGTTAGGGTTCAGCCTAGGGCTAGGATTTTTTTGAACCAGGAAGCCCTGAGTTCCAGGCTTACTGCAGCTGCCAAAGGCATCCCAAAGTGAGCGCAGAAATGCCACAACATGCTGCTTACACAGCTTTTTCCTTAGGAGGAACCCTCATACCCGGCTGATTTACCTTCGTAGGGTTTCTATTAGGCTTAAGCCTAGGACATTAAAATCAGGAAGCCCAGACCTCCAGGCACACTGGAGCTGTGAAAGGCATCCAAAAGGGAGTGCAAAAGTGCCACCACATGGCTGGTTTCACGGCTTTTTCCTTTGCACCATCCCTATACCTAGGCTGATTTATCTGCCTAGGGTTAGGGTTAGGGTTCAGCCTAGGGCTAGGATTTTTTGAACCAGGAAGCCCTGAGTTCCAGGCTTACTGCAGCTGCCAAAGGCATCCCAAAGGGAGCGCAGAAGTGCCACAACATGGCTGCTTTCACAGCTTTTTCCTTAGGAAGAACCCTCATACCCGGCTGATTTACCTTCCTAGGGTTACTGTTAGGCTTAGGCCTAGGACTTTTAAAACCAGGAAGCCCTGTGCTCCAGGCACACTGCAGCTGTTCAAGGCATCCCAACGGGAGTGCAAAAGTGACACAACTTGGCTGCCTCCACTGCTATTTCCATGAGACCATCCCCAACCATAGGCTGATTTTCATTCCTAGCGTTGAGGTTTGAGTTAGGCCTAGGGTTAGGGTTCTTTCAACCAGAAAGCCCTGAGTTCCAAGAACACAGCAGCTGCGAAGGACTACCCAAGAAGAGCACAAAAGTACCACAACATGCCTGCCTCCACAGCTATTTCCTTGGGGACATCCCTAATTCCTGGCTGATTTGCCTTTCTCGTCGTCGGGTTGGGGTTAGGTAGGCCTTGTGCTAGGATTTTTAAAATCAGGAAGCCCAGAACTCCAGGCACACTGGAGCTGTGAAAGGCATCCAAAAGGGAGTGCAAAAGTGTCACAACATGGCTGCTTTCACAGCTTCTTCCTTGGCACCATCACTATACCTAGGCTGATTTATCTGCCTAGGTTTATGGTTAGGGTTCAGCCTAGGGCTAGGATTTTTTGAACCAGGAAGCCCTGAGTTCCAGGCTTACTGCAGCTGCCAAAAGCATCCCAAAGGGAGCGCAGAAGTGCCAGAACATGGCTGCTTTCACAGCTTTTTCCTAAGGAAGAACCCTAATACCCGGCTGATTTACCTTCCTAGGGTTACTGTTAGGCTTGGGCAAAGGACTTTTAAAATCAGGAAGCCCTGTGCTCCAGGCACACTGCAGCTGTTCAAGGAATCCCAAGGGGAGCGCAAAAGTGACACAACTTGGCTGCCTCCACTGCTATTTCCATGAGACCATCCCCAACCTTAGGCTGGTTTTCCTTCCTAGCGTTGAGTTTTGAGTTAGGCCTATGGTTACTGTTCTTTTAACCTGAAAGCCCTGAGTTCCAAGAATACAGCAGCTGCGAAGGACTACCCAAGAAGAGCACAAAAGTACCACAACATGCCTGCCTCCACAGCTATTTCCTTGGGGACATCCCTAATTCCTGGCTGATTTGCCTTTCTCGTCGTCGGGTTGGGGTTAGGTAGGCCTTGTGCTAGGATTTTTAAAATCAGGAAGCCCAGACCTCCAGGCACACTGGAGCTGTGAAAGGCATCCAAAAGGGAGTGCAAAAGTGCCACAACATGGCTGCTTTCACAGCTTTTTCCTTAGGAAGAACCCTAATACCCGGCTGATTTACCTTCCTAGGGTTACTGTTAGGCTTGGGCCAAGGACTTTGAAAACCAGGAAGCCCTGTGCTCCAGGCACACTGCAGCTGTTCAAGGCATCCCAACGGGAGTGCAAAAGTGACACAACTTGGCTGCCTCCACTGCTATTTCCATGAGACCATCCCCAACATTAGGCTGGTTTTCCTTCCTAGCGTTGAGGTTTGAGTTAGGCCTATGGTTACTGTTCTTTTAACCTGAAAGCCCTGAGTTCCAAGAACACAGCAGCTGCGAAGGACTACCCAAGAAGTGCACAAAAGTACCACCACACGCCTGCCTCCACAGCTATTTCCTTGGGGACATCCCTAATTCCTGGCTGATTTGCCTTTCTCGTCGTCGGGTTGGGGTTAGGTAGGCCTTGTGCCAGGATTTTTAAAATCAGGAAGCCCAGACCTCCAGGCACACTGGAGCTGTGAAAGGCATCCAAAAGGGAGTGCAAAAGTGCCACAACATGGCTGCTTTCACAGCTTTTTCCTTAGGAAGAACCCTCATACCCGGGTGATTTACCTTCCTAGGGTTACAGTTAGGCTTAGGCCTAGGACTTTTAAAACCAGGAAGCCCTGTGCTCCAGGCACACTGCAGCTGTTCAAGGCATCCCAAGGGCAGCGCAAAAGTGACACAACTTGGCTGCCTCCACTACTATTTCCATGAGACCATCCCGAACCTTAGGCTGATTTTCCTTCCTAGCGTTGAGGTTTGAGTTAGGCCGAGGTTTAGTGTTCTTTTAACCTGAAAGCCCTGAGTTCCAAGAACACAGCAGCTGCGAAGGACTACCCAAGAAGTGCACAAAAGTACCACCACCTGCCTGCCTCCACAGCTATTTCCTTGGGGACATCCCTAATTCCTGGCTGATTTGCCTTTCTCGTCGTCGGGTTGGCGTTAGGTAGGCCTTGTGCTAGGATTTTTAAAATCAGGAAGCCCAGACCGCCAGGAACACTGGAGCTGTGAAAGGCATCCAAAAGGGAGTGCAAAAGTGCCACAACATGGCTGCTTTCACAGCTTTTTCCTTGGCACCATCCCTATACCTAGGCTGATTTATCTGCCTAGGGTTAGGGTTAGGGTTCAGCCTAGGGCTCGGATTTTTTGAACCAGGAAGCCCTGAGTTCCAGGCTTACTGTAGCTGCCAAAGGCATCCCAAAGGGAGCGCAGAAGTGCCACAACATGGCAGCTTTCACAGCTTTTTCCTTAGGAAGAACCCTAATACCTGGCTGATTTACCTTCCTAGGGGTTACTGTTAGGCTTAGGCCTAGGACTTTTAAAACCAGGAAGCCCTGTGCTCCAGGCACACTGCAGCTCTTCAAGGCATCACAAGGGGAGCGCAAAAGTGACACAACTTGGCTGCCTCCACTGCTATTTCCATGAGACCATCCCCAAACATAGGCTGATTTTCCTTCCTAGCGTTGAGGTTTGAGTTAGGCCTAGGGTTAGTGTTTTTTTAACCTGAAAGCCCTGAGTTCCAAGAACACAGCAGCTGCGAAGGACTACCCAAGAAGAGCACAAAAGTGTTGTATTCATATTGTTGCATATCATATTTCCAGAGCCTCATACCTTCTGGGTGGTTTTGTCACAGCAGATCTCCACAACAGTGGTGTTGTTGCTTCTCAGTCAGGGCTCCTCTCCAAAGCTCTCCCTGACCACCCCGCCCCCTTTTATCTCAGTTACCTCCATGGGCTACAGCTGCTGCCCAATCAAGGACATCACAGCTGCAGCCCATTTACAATAACTAGAATCAAGGCAGGGTCACTACTACAATACAAAGATCGTTCACTGCCATACATATATTTACAATAAATACATTTAGTCAGGCCCCTACACAAAAGTACTACAACAGGCCTGCCTCCACCGCTTTTTCCTTGGGGACATCCCTAATTCCTGGCTGAAATGCCTTTCTCGTCTTAGGGTTGAGGTTAGGTAGGCCTAGTGCTAGGATTTTTAAAATCAGGAAGCCCAGACCTCCAGGCACACTGGAGATGTGAAAGGCATCCAAAAGGGAGTGCAAAAGTGCCACAACATGGCTGCTTTCACAGCTTTTTCCTTGGCACCATCCCTATACCTAGGCTGATTTATCTGCCTAGGGTTAGGGTTAGGGTTCAGCCTAGGGCTAGGATTTTTTGAACCAGGAAGCCCTGAGTTCCAGGCTTACTGCAGCTGCCAAAGGCATCCCAAAGGGAGCGCAGAAGTGCCACAACATGGCTGCTTTCACAGCTTTTTCCTTAGGAAGAACCCTCATACCTGGCTGATTTACCTTCCTAGGGTTACTGTTAGGCTTAGGCCTAGGACTTTTAAAACCAGGAAGCCCTGTGCTCCAGGCACACTGCAGCTGTTCAAGGCATCCCAACGGGAGTGCAAAAGTGACACAACTTGGCTGCCTCCACTGCTATTTCCCTGAGACCATCCCCAACCATAGGCTGATTTTCCTTCCTAGCGTTGAGGTTTGAGTTAGGCCGAGGGTTACTGTTCTTTTAACCTGAAAGCCCTGAGTTCCAAGAACACAGCAGCTGCGAAGGACTACCCAAGAAGTGCACAAAAGTACCACCACACGCCTGCCTCCACAGCTATTTCCTTGGGGACATCCCTAATTCCTGGCTGATTTGCCTTTCTCGTCGTCAGGTTGGGGTTAGGTAGGCCTTGTGCCAGGATTTTTAAAATCAGGAAGCCCAGACCTCCAGGCACACTGGAGCTGTGAAAGGCATCCAAAAGGGAGTGCAAAAGTGCCACAACATGGCTGCTTTCACAGCTTTTTCCTTGGCACCATCCCTATACGTTAACTGATTTATCTGCCTAGGGTTAGGGTTAGGGTTCAGCCTAGGGCTAGGATTTTTTGAACCAGGAAGCCCTGAGTTCCAGGCTTACTGCAGCTGCCAAAGGCATCCCAAAGTGAGCGCAGAAATGCCACAACATGGCTGCTCACACAGCTTTTTCCTTAGGAGGAACCCTCATACCCGGCTGATTTACCTTCGTAGGGTTTCTATTAGGCTTAAGCCTAGGACATTAAAATCAGGAAGCCCAGACCTCCAGGCACACTGGAGCTGTGAAAGGCATCCAAAAGGGAGTGCAAAAGTGCCACCACATGGCTGGTTTCACGGCTTTTTCCTTTGCACCATCCCTATACCTAGGCTGATTTATCTGCCTAGGGTTAGGGTTAGGGTTCAGCCTAGGGCTAGGATTTTTTGAACCAGGAAGCCCTGAGTTCCAGGCTTACTGCAGCTGCCAAAGGCATCCCAAAGGGAGCGCAGAAGTGCCACAACATGGCTGCTTTCACAGCTTTTTCCTTTGGAAGAACCCTCATACCCGGCTGATTTACCTTCCTAGGGTTACTGTTAGGCTTAGGCCTAGGACTTTTAAAACCAGGAAGCCCTGTGCTCCAGGCACACTGCAGCTGTTCAAGGCATCCCAACGGGAGTGCAAAAGTGACACAACTTGGCTGCCTCCACTGCTATTTCCATGAGACCATCCCCAACCATAGGCTGATTTTCATTCCTAGCGTTGAGGTTTGAGTTAGGCCTAGGGTTAGGGTTCTTTCAACCAGAAAGCCCTGAGTTCCAAGAACACAGCAGCTGCGAAGGACTACCCAAGAAGAGCACAAAAGTACCACAACATGCCTGCCTCCACAGCTATTTCCTTGGGGACATCCCTAATTCCTGGCTGATTTGCCTTTCTCGTCGTCGGGTTGGGGTTAGGTAGGCCTTGTGCTAGGATTTTTAAAATCAGGAAGCCCAGAACTCCAGGCACACTGGAGCTGTGAAAGGCATCCAAAAGGGAGTGCAAAAGTGTCACAACATGGCTGCTTTCACAGCTTCTTCCTTGGCACCATCACTATACCTAGGCTGATTTATCTGCCTAGGTTTATGGTTAGGGTTCAGCCTAGGGCTAGGATTTTTTGAACCAGGAAGCCCTGAGTTCCAGGCTTACTGCAGCTGCCAAAAGCATCCCAAAGGGAGCGCAGAAGTGCCAGAACATGGCTGCTTTCACAGCTTTTTCCTAAGGAAGAACCCTAATACCCGGCTGATTTACCTTCCTAGGGTTACTGTTAGGCTTGGGCAAAGGACTTTTAAAATCAGGAAGCCCTGTGCTCCAGGCACACTGCAGCTGTTCAAGGAATCCCAAGGGGAGCGCAAAAGTGACACAACTTGGCTGCCTCCACTGCTATTTCCATGAGACCATCCCCAACCATAGGCTGGTTTTCCTTCCTAGCGTTGAGTTTTGAGTTAGGCCTATGGTTACTGTTCTTTTAACCTGAAAGCCCTGAGTTCCAAGAATACAGCAGCTGCGAAGGACTACCCAAGAAGAGCACAAAAGTACCACAACATGCCTGCCTCCACAGCTATTTCCTTGGGGACATCCCTAATTCCTGGCTGATTTGCCTTTCTCGTCGTCGGGTTGGGGTTAGGTAGGCCTTGTGCTAGGATTTTTAAAATCAGGAAGCCCAGACCTCCAGGCACACTGGAGCTGTGAAAGGCATCCAAAAGGGAGTGCAAAAGTGCCACAACATGGCTGCTTTCACAGCTTTTTCCTTAGGAAGAACCCTAATACCCGGCTGATTTACCTTCCTAGGGTTACTGTTAGGCTTGGGCCAAGGACTTTGAAAACCAGGAAGCCCTGTGCTCCAGGCACACTGCAGCTGTTCAAGGCATCCCAACGGGAGTGCAAAAGTGACACAACTTGGCTGCCTCCACTGCTATTTCCATGAGACCATCCCCAACATTAGGCTGGTTTTCCTTCCTAGCGTTGAGGTTTGAGTTAGGCCTATGGTTACTGTTCTTTTAACCTGAAAGCCCTGAGTTCCAAGAACACAGCAGCTGCGAAGGACTACCCAAGAAGTGCACAAAAGTACCACCACACGCCTGCCTCCACAGCTATTTCCTTGGGGACATCCCTAATTCCTGGCTGATTTGCCTTTCTCGTCGTCAGGTTGGGGTTAGGTAGGCCTTGTGCCAGGATTTTTAAAATCAGGAAGCCCAGACCTCCAGGCACACTGGAGCTGTGAAAGGCATCCAAAAGGGAGTGCAAAAGTGCCACAACATGGCTGCTTTCACAGCTTTTTCCTTAGGAAGAACCCTCATACCCGGCTGATTTACCTTCCTAGGGTTACAGTTAGGCTTAGGCCTAGGACTTTTAAAACCAGGAAGCCCTGTGCTCCAGGCACACTGCAGCTGTTCAAGGCATCCCAAGGGCAGCGCAAAAGTGACACAACTTGGCTGCCTCCACTACTATTTCCATGAGACCATCCCGAACCTTAGGCTGATTTTCCTTCCTAGCGTTGAGGTTTGAGTTAGGCCGAGGTTTAGTGTTCTTTTAACCTGAAAGCCCTGAGTTCCAAGAACACAGCAGCTGCGAAGGACTACCCAAGAAGTGCACAAAAGTACCACCACCTGCCTGCCTCCACAGCTATTTCCTTGGGGACATCCCTAATTCCTGGCTGATTTGCCTTTCTCGTCGTCGGGTTGGGGATAGGTAGGCCTTGTGCTAGGATTTTTAAAATCAGGAAGCCCAGACCTCCAGGCACACTGGAGCTGTGAAAGGCATCCAAAAGGGAGTGCAAAAGTGCCACAACATGGCTGGTTTCACAGCTTTTTCCTTGGCACCATCCCTATACCTAGGCTGATTTATCTGCCTAGGGTTAGGGTTAGGGTTCAGCCTAGGGCTAGGATTTTTTGAACCAGGAAGCCCTGAGTTCCAGGCTTACTGTAGCTGCCAAAGGCATCCCAAAGGGAGCGCAGAAGTGCCACAACATGGCAGCTTTCACAGCTTTTTCCTTAGGAAGAACCCTAATACCTGGCTTATTTACCTTCCTAGGGGTTACTGTTAGGCTTAGGCCTAGGACTTTTAAAACCAGGAAGCCCTGTGCTCCAGGCACACTGCAGCTCTTCAAGGCATCACAAGGGGAGCGCAAAAGTGACACAACTTGGCTGCCTCCACTGCTATTTCCATGAGACCATCCCCAAACATAGGCTGATTTTCCTTCCTAGCGTTGAGGTTTGAGTTAGGCCTAGGGTTAGTGTTTTTTTAACCTGAAAGCCCTGAGTTCCAAGAACACAGCAGCTGCGAAGGACTACCCAAGAAGAGCACAAAAGTGTTGTATTCATATTGTTGCATATCATATTTCCAGAGCCTCATACCTTCTGGGTGGTTTTGTCACAGCAGATCTCCACAACAGTGGTGTTGTTGCTTCTCAGTCAGGGCTCCTCTCCAAAGCTCTCCCTGACCACCCCGCCCCCTTTTATCTCAGTTACCTCCATGGGCTACAGCTGCTGCCCAATCAAGGACATCACAGCTGCAGCCCATTTACAATAACTAGAATCAAGGCAGGGTCACTACTACAATACAAAGATCGTTCACTGCCATACATATATTTACAATAAATACATTTAGTCAGGCCCCTACACAAAAGTACTACAACAGGCCTGCCTCCACCGCTTTTTCCTTGGGGACATCCCTAATTCCTGGCTGATTTGCCTTTCTCGTCTTAGGGTTGAGGTTAGGTAGGCCTAGTGCTAGGATTTTTAAAATCAGGAAGCCCAGACCTCCAGGCACACTGGAGATGTGAAAGGCATCCAAAAGGGAGTGCAAAAGTGCCACAACATGGCTGCTTTCACAGCTTTTTCCTTGGCACCATCCCTATACCTAGGCTGATTTATCTGCCTAGGGTTAGGGTTAGGGTTCAGCCTAGGGCTAGGATTTTTTGAACCAGGAAGCCCTGAGTTCCAGGCTTACTGCAGCTGCCAAAGGCATCCCAAAGGGAGCGCAGAAGTGCCACAACATGGCTGCTTTCACAGCTTTTTCCTTAGGAAGAACCCTCATACCCGGCTGATTTACCTTCCTAGGGTTACTGTTAGGCTTAGGCCTAGGACTTTTAAAACCAGGAAGCCCTGTGCTCCAGGCACACTGCAGCTGTTCAAGGCATCCCAACGGGAGTGCAAAAGTGACACAACTTGGCTGCCTCCACTGCTATTTCCCTGAGACCATCCCCAACCATAGGCTGATTTTCCTTCCTAGCGTTGAGGTTTGAGTTAGGCCGAGGGTTAGTGTTCTTTTAACCTGAAAGCCCTGAGTTCCAAGAACACAGCAGCTGCGAAGGACTACCCAAGAAGAGCACAAAAGTACCACCACACGCCTGCCTCCACAGCGATTTCCTTGGGGACATCCCTAATTCCTGGCTGATTTGCCTTTCTCGTCGTCGGGTTGGGGTTAGGTAGGCCTTGTGCTAGGATTTTGAAAATCAGGAAGCCCAGACCTCCAGGCACACTGGAGCTGTGAAAGGCATCCAAAAGGGAGTGCAAAAGTGCCACAACATGGCTGCTTTCACAGCTTTTTCCTTAGGAAGAACCCTCATACCCGGCTGATTTACCTTCCTAGGGTTACTGTTAGGCTTAGGCCTAGGACTTTTAAAACCAGGAAGCCCTGTGCTCCAGGCACACTGCAGCTTTTCAAGGCATCCCAAGGGCAGCGCAAAAGTGACACAACTTGGCTGCCTCCACTACTATTTCCATGAGACCATCCCGAAACTTAGGCTGATTTTCCTTCCTAGCGTTGAGGTTTCAGTTAGGCCGAGGTTTAGTGTTCTTTTAACCTGAAAGCCCTGAGTTCCAAGAACACAGCAGCTGCGAAGGACTACCCAAGAAGTGCACAAAAGTACCACCACCTGCCTGCCTCCACAGCTATTTCCTTGGGGACATCCCTAATTCCTGGCTGATTTGCCTTTCTCGTCGTCGGGTTGGGGATAGGTAGGCCTTGTGCTAGGATTTTTAAAATCAGGAAGCCCAGACCTCCAGGCACACTGGAGCTGTGAAAGGCATCCAAAAGGGAGTGCAAAAGTGCCACAACATGGCTGCTTTCACAGCTTTTTCCTTGGCACCATCCCTATACCTAGGCTGATTTATCTGCCTAGGGTTAGGGTTAGGGTTCAGCCTAGGGCTCGGATTTTTTGAACCAGGAAGCCCTGAGTTCCAGGCTTACTGTAGCTGCCAAAGGCATCCCAAAGGGAGCGCAGAAGTGCCACAACATGGCAGCTTTCACAGCTTTTTCCTTAGGAAGAACCCTAATACCCGGCTGATTTACCTTCCTAGGGGTTACTGTTAGGCTTAGGCCTAGGACTTTTAAAACCAGGAAGCCCTGTGCTCCAGGCACACTGCAGCTCTTCAAGGCATCCCAAGGGGAGCGCAAAAGTGACACAACTTGGCTGGCTCCACTGCTATTTCCATGAGACCATCCCCAACCATAGGCTGATTTTCCTTCCTAGCGTTGAGGTTTGAGTTAGGCCTAGGGTTAGTGTTTTTTTAACCTGAAAGCCCTGAGTTCCAAGAACACAGCAGCTGCGAAGGACTACCCAAGACGTGCACAAAAGTACCACAACATGCCTGCCGCCACAGCTACTTCCTTGGGGACATCCCTAATTCCTGGCTGATTTGCCTTTCTCGTCGTCGGGTTGGGGTTAGGTAGGCCTTGTGCTAGGATTTTTAAAATCAGGAAGCCCAGACCTCCAGGCACACTGGAGCTGTGAAAAGCATCCAAAAGGGAGTGCAAAAGTGCCACCACATGGCTGCTTTCACAGCTTTTTCCTTTGCACCATCCCTATACCTAGGCTGATTTATCTGCCTAGGGTTAGGGTTAGGGTTCAGGCTAGGGCTAGGATTTTTTGAACCAGGAAGCCCTGAGTTCCAGGCTTACTGCAGCTGCCAAAGGCATCCCAAAGGGAGCTCAGAAATGCCACAACATGGCTGCTTTCACAGCTTTTTCCTTAGGAAGAACCCTCATACCCGGCTCATTTACCTTCCTAGGGTTACTGTTAGGCTTAGGCCTAGGACATTTAAAACCAGGAAGCCCTGTGCTCCAGGCACACTGCAGCTGTTCAAGGCATCCGAAAGGGAGGGCAAAAGTGACACAACTTGGCTGCCTCCACTGCTATTTCCATGAGACCATCCCCAACCAAAGGCTGAGTTTCCTTCCTAGCGTTGAGGTTTGAGTTAGGCCTAGGGTTAGTGTTCTTTTAACCTGAAAGCCCTGAGTTCCAAGAACACAGCAGCTGCGAAGGACTACCCAAGAAGAGCACAAAAGTACCACAACATGCCTGCCTCCACAGCGATTTCCTTGGGGACATCCCTAATTCCTGGCTGATTTGCCTTTCTCGTCGTCAGGTTGGGGTCAGGTAGGACTTGTGCTAGGATTTTTAAAATCAGGAAGCCCAGACCTCCAGGCACACTGGAGCTGTGAAAGGCATCCAAAAGGGAGTGCAAAAGTGCCACAACATGGCTGCTTTCACAGCTTTTTCCTTGGCACCATCCCTATACCTAGGCTGATTTATCTGCCTAGGGTTAGGGTTCAGCCTAGGGCTAGGATTTTTTGAATCAGGAAGCCCTGAGTTCCAGGCTTACTGCAGCTGCCAAAGGCATCCCAAAGGGAGCACAGAAGTGCCACAACATGGCTGCTTTCACAGCTTTTTCCTTAGGAGGAACCCTCATACCCGGCTGATTTACCTTCGTAGGGTTTCTATTAGGCTTAGGACTAGGACTTTGAAAACCAGGAAGCCCTGTGCTCCAGGCACACTGCAGCTGTTCAAGGCATCCGAAAGAGAGGGCAAAAGTGACACAACTTGGCTGCCTCCACTGCTATTTCCATGAGACCATCCCGAACCATAGGCTGATTTTCCTTCCTAGCGTTGAGGTTTGAGTTAGGCCTAGGGTTAGGGTTCTTTTAACCAGAAAGCCCTGAGTTCCAAGAACACAGCAGCTGCGAAAGTACACCCAAGAAGAGCACAAAAGTACCACAACATGCCTGCCTCCACAGCGATTTCCTTGGGGACATCCCTAATTCCTGGCTGATTTGCATTTCTCGTCGTCAGGTTGGGGTTAGGTAGGACTTGTGCTAGGATTTTTAAAATCAGGAAGCCCAGACCTCCAGGCACACTGGAGCTGTGAAAGGCATCCAAAAGGGAGTGCAAAAGTGCCACAACATGGCTGGTTTCACAGCTTTTTCCTTGGCACCATCCCTATACCTAGGCTGATTTATCTGCCTAGGGTTAGGGTTAGGGTTCAGCCTCGGGCTAGGATTTTTTGAACCAGGAAGCCCTGAGTTCCAGGCTTACTGCAGCTGCCAAAGGCATCCCAAAGGGAGCGCAGAAATGCCACAACATGGCAGCTTTCACAGCTTTTTCCTTAGGAAGAACCCTCATACCCGGCTGATTTACCTTCCTAGGGTTACTGTTAGGCTTAGGCCTAGGACTTTGAAAACCAGGAAGCCCTGTGCTCCAGGCACACTGCAGCTGTTCAATTCATCCCAAGGGGAGCGCAAAAGTGACACAACTTGGCTGCCTCCACTGCTATTTCCATGAGACCATCCCCAACCATAGGCTGATTTTCCTTCCTAGCGTTGAGGTTTGAGTTAGGCCTAGGGTTAGGGTTCTTTTAACCTGAAAGCCCTGAGTTCCAAGAACACAGCAGCTGCGAAGGACTACCCAAGAAGAGCACAAAAGTACCACAACATGCCTGCCTCCACAGCTATTTCCTTGGGGACATCCCTAATTCCTGGCTGATTTGCCTTTCTCGTCGTCAGGTTGGGATTAGGTAGGACTTGTGCTAGGATTTTAAAATCAGGAAGCCCAGACCTCCAGGCACACTGGAGCTGTGAAAGGCATCCAAAAGGGAGTGCAAAAGTGCCACAACATGGCTGCTTTCACAGCTTTTTCCTTGGCACCATCCCTATACCTAGGCTGATTTATCTGCCTAGGGTTAGGGTTAGGTTTCAGCCTAGGGCTAGGATTTTTTGAATCAGGAAGCCCTGAGTTCCAGGCTTACTGCAGCTGCCAAAGGCATCCCAAAGGGAGCGCAGAAGTGCCACAACATGGCTGCTTTCACAGCTTTTTCCTTAGGAAGAACCCTAATACCCGGCTGATTTACCTTCCTAGGGTTACTGTTAGGCTTAGGCCTAGGACTTTTAAAACCAGGAAGCCCTGTGCTCCAGGCACACTGCAGCTGTTCAATTCATCCCAAGGGCAGCGCAAAAGTGACACAACTTGGCTGCCTCCACTGCTATTTCCATGAGACCATCCCCAACCATAGGCTGATTTTCCTTCCTAGCGTTGAGGTTTGAGTTAGGCGTAGGGTTAGGGTTCTTTTAACCTGAAAGCCCTGAGTTCCAAGAACACAGCAGCTGCGAAGGACTACCCAAGAAGAGCACAAAAGTACCACAACATGCCTGCCTCCACAGCTATTTCCTTGGGGACATCCCTAATTCCTGGCTGATTTGCCTTTCTCGTCGTCGGGTTGGGGTTATGTAGGCCTTGTGCTAGGGTTTTGAAAATCAGGAAGCCCAGACCTCCAGGTACACTGGAGCTGTGAAAGGCATCCAAAAGGGAGTGCAAAAGTGCCACCACATGGCTGGTTTCACAGCTTTTTCGTTGGCACCATCCCTATACCTAGGCTGATTTATCTGCCTAGGGTTAGGTTTAGGGTTAGGGTTCAGCCTAGGGCTAGGATTTCTTGAACCAGGAAGCCCTGAGTTCCAGGCTTACTGCAGCTGCCAAAGGCATCCTAAAGTGAGCTCAGAAATGCCACAACATGGCTGCTTTCACAGCTTTTTCCTAAGGAAGAACCCTCATACCCGGCTGATTTACCTTCCTAGGGTTACTGTTAGGCTTAGGCCTAGGACTTTGAAAACTAGGAAGCCCTGTGCTCCAGGCACACTGCAGCTGTTCAAGGCATCCCAAGGGGAGCGCAAAAGTGACACAACCTGGCTGCCTCCACTGCTATTTCCATGAGACCATCCCCAACCATAGGCTGATTTTCCTTCCTAGCGTTGAGGTTTGAGTTAGGCCTAGGGTTAGTGTTCTTTTAACCAGAAAGCCCTGAGTTCCAAGAACACAGCAGCTGCGAAAGTACACCCAAGAAGAGCACAAAAGTACCACAACATGCCTGCCTCCACAGCGATTTCCTTGGGGACATCCCTAATTCCTGGCTGATTTGCCTTTCTCGTCGTCAGGTTGGGGTTAGGTATGACTTGTGCTAGGATTTTTAAAATCAGGAAGCCCAGACCTCCAGGCACACTGGAGCAGTGAAAGGCATCAAAAAGGGAGCGCAAAAGTGCCACAACATGGCTGCTTTCACAGCTTTTTCGTTGGCACCATCCCTATGCCTAGGCTGATTTATCTGCCTAGGGTTAGGGTTAGGCTACTGCGTAGGGCTAGGATTTTTTGAACCAGGAAGCCCTGAGTTCCAGGCTTACTGCAGCTGCCAAAGGCATCCCAAAAGGGAGCGCAGAAGTGCCACAACATGGCTGCTTTCACAGCTTTTTCCTTAGGAAGAACCCTAATACCCGGCTGATTTACCTTCCCAGGGTTAGTGCTAGGCTTAGGCCTCGGACTTTAAAATCAGGAAGCCCAGACCTCCAGGCACACTGGAGCTGTGAAAGGCATCCAAAAGGGAGTGCAAAAGTGCCACAACATGGCTGCTTTCACAGCTTTTTCCTTAGGAAGAACCCTCATACCCGGCTGATTTACCTTCCTAGGGTTACTGTTAGGCTTAGGCCTAGGACTTTAAAAACCAGGAAGCCCTGTGCTCCAGGCACACTGCAGCTGTTCAATTCATCCCAAGGGCAGCGCAAAAGTGACACCACTTGGCTGCCTCCACTGCTATTTCCATGAGACCATCCCGAACCATAGGCTGATTTTCCTTCCTAGCGTTGAGGTTTGAGTTAGGCCTAGGGTTAGGGTTCTTTTAACCTGAAAGCCCTGAGTTCCAAGAACACAGCAGCTGCGAAGGACTACCCAAGAAGAGCACAAAAGTACCACAACATGCCTGCCTCCACAGCTATTTCCTTGGGGACATCCCTAATTCCTGGCTGATTTGCCTTTCTCGTCGTCGGGCTGGGGTTAGGTAGGACTTGTGCTAGGATTTTTAAAATCAGGAAGCCCAGACCTCCAGGCACACTGGAGCTGTGAAAGGCATCCAAAAGGGAGGGCAAAAGTGCCACAACATGGCTGCTTTCACAGCTTTTTCCTTGGCACCATCCCTACACCTAGGCTGATTTATCTGCCTAGGGTTAGGGTTAGGGTTCAGCCTAGGGCTAGGATATTTTGAACCAGGAAGCCCTGAGTTCCAGGCTTACTGCAGCTGCCAAAGGCATCCCAAAGTGAGCTCAGAAATGCCACAACATGGCTGCTTACACAGCTTTTTCCTTAGGAGGAACCCTCATACCCGGCTGATTTACCTTCGTAGGGTTTCTATTAGGCTTAGGCCTAGGACTTTAAAATCAGGAAGCCCAGACCTCCAGGTACACTGGAGCTGTGAAAGGCATCCAAAAGGGAGTGCAAAAGTGCCACCACATGGCTGGTTTCACAGCTTTTTCCTTTGCACCATCCCTATACCTAGGCTGATTTATCTGCCTAGGGTTAGGGTTAGGGTTAGGGTTAGGGTTCAGCCTAGGGCTAGGATTTTTTGAACCAGGAAGCCCTGAGTTCCAGGCTTACTGCAGCTGCCAAAGGCATCCCAAAGGGAGCGCAGAAGTGCCACAACATGGCTGCTTTCACAGCTTTTTCCTTAGGAAGAACCCTCATACCCGGCTGATTTACCTTCCTAGGGTTACTGTTAGGCTTAGGCCTAGGACTTTTAAAACCAGGAAGCCCTGTGCTCCAGGCACACTGCAGCTGTTCAATTCATCCCAAGGGCAGCGCAAAAGTGACACAACTTGGCTGCCTCCACTGCTATTTCCATGAGACCATCCCGAACTATAGGCTGATTTTCCTTCCAAGCGTTGAGGTTTGAGTTTGGCCTAGGGTTAGTGTTGTTTTAACCAGAAAGCCCTGAGTTCCAAGAACACAGCAGCTGCGAAGGACTACCCAAGAAGAGCACAAAAGTACCACAACATGCCTGCCTCCACAGCTATTTCCTTGGGGACATCCCTAATTCCTGGCTGATTTGCCTTTCTCGTCGTCGGGTTGGGGTTAGGTAGGACTTGCGCTAGGATTTTTAAAATCAGGAAGCCCAGACCTCCAGGCACACTGGAGCTGTGAAAGGCATCCAAAAGGGAGTGCAAAAGTGCCACCACATGGCTGCTTTCACAGCTTTTTCCTTTGCACCATCCCTATACCTAGGCTGATTTATCTGCCTAGGGTTAGGGTTAGGGTTCAGCCTAGGGCTAGGATATTTTGAACCAGGAAGCCCTGAGTTCCAGGCTTACTGCAGCTGTCAAAGGCATCCCAAAGTGAGCTCAGAAATGCCACAACATGGCTGCTTTCACAGCTTTTTCCTTTGGAAGAACCCTCATACCCGGCTGATTTACCTTCCTAGGGTTACTGTTAGGCTTAGGCCTTGGACGTTTAAAACCAGGAAGCCCTGTGCTCCAGGCACACTGCAGCTGTTCAAGGCATCCCAAGGGGAGTGCAAAAGTGACACAACTTGGCTGCCTCCACTGCTATTTCCATGAGACCATCCCCAACCATAGGCTGATTTTCCTTCCTAGCGTTGAGGTTTGAGTTAGGCCTAGGGTTAGTGTTCTTTTAACCAGAAAGCCCTGAGTTCCAAGAACACAGCAGCTGCGAAGGACTACCCAAGAAGAGCACAAAAGTACCACAACATGCCTGCCTCCACAGCGATTTCCTTGGGGACATCCCTAATTCCTGGCTGATTTGCCTTTCTCGTCGTCAGGTTGGGGTTAGGTAGGACTTGTGCTAGGATTTTTAAAATCAGGAAGCCCAGACCTCCAGGCACACTGGAGCTGTGAAAGGCATCCAAAAGGGAGTGCAAAAGTGCCACAACATGGCTGCTTTCACAGCTTTTTCTTTGGCACCATCCCTATACCTAGGCTGATTTATCTGCCTAGGGTTAGGGTTAGGTTTCAGCCTAGGGCTAGGATTTTTTGAATCAGGAAGCCCTGAGTTCCAGGCTTACTGCAGCTGCCAAAGGCATCCCAAAGGGAGCGCAGAAGTGCCACAACATGGCTGCTTTCACAGCTTTTTCCTTAGGAAGAACCCTAATACCCGGCTGATTTACCTTCCTAGGGTTACTGTTAGGCTTAGGCCTAGGACTTTTAAAACCAGGAAGCCCTGTGCTCCAGGCACACTGCAGCTGTTCAATTCATCCCAAGGGCAGCGCAAAAGTGACACAACTTGGCTGCCTCCACTGCTATTTCCATGAGACCATCCCCAACCATAGGCTGATTTTCCTTCCTAGCGTTGAGGTTTGAGTTAGGCCTAGGGTTAGGGTTCTTTTAACCTGAAAGCCCTGAGTTCCAAGAACACAGCAGCTGCGAAGGACTACCCAAGAAGAGCACAAAAGTACCACAACATGCCTGCCTCCACAGCGATTTCCTTGGGGACATCCCTAATTCCTGGCTGATTTGCCTTTCTCGTCGTCGGGCTGGGGTTAGGTAGGACTTGTGCTAGGATTTTTAAAATCAGGAAGCCCAGACCTCCAGGCACACTGGAGCTGTGAAAGGCATCCAAAAGGGAGTGCAAAAGTGCCACAACATGGCTGCTTTCACAGCTTTTTCCTTGGCACCATCCCTACACCTAGGCTGATTTATCTGCCTAGGGTTAGGGTTAGGGTTCAGCCTAGGGCTAGGATATTTTGAACCAGGAAGCCCTGAGTTCCAGGCTTACTGCAGCTGCCAAAGGCATCCCAAAGTGAGCTCAGAAATGCCACAACATGGCTGCTTACACAGCTTTTTCCTTAGGAGGAACCCTCAGACCCGGCTGATTTACCTACGTAGGGTTTCTATTAGGCTTAGGCCTAGGACTTTAAAATCAGGAAGCCCAGACCTCCAGGCACACTGGAGCTGTGAAAGGCATCCAAAAGGGAGTGCAAAAGTACCACAACATGGCTGCTTTCACAGCTTTTTCCTTTGCACCATCCCTATACCTAGGCTGATTTATCTGCCTAGGGTTAGGGTTAGGGTTTGGGTTAGGGTTCAGCCTAGGGCTAGGATTTTTTGAACCAGGAAGCCCTGAGTTCCAGGCTTACTGCAGCTGCCAAAGGCATCCCAAAGGGAGCTCAGAAATGCCACAACATGGCTGCTTTCACAGCTTTTTCCTTTGGAAGAACCCTCATACCCGGCTGATTTACCTTCCTAGGGTTACTGTTAGGCTTAGGCCTAGGACTTTTAAAACCAGGAAGCCCTGTGCTCCAGGCACACTGCAGCTGTTCAAGGCATCCGAAAGGGAGGGCAAAAGTGACACAACTTGGCTGCCTCCACTGCTATTTCCATGAGACCATCCCCAACCATAGGCTGATTTTCCTTCCTAGCGTTGAGGTTTGAGTTAGGCGTAGGGTTAGGGTTCTTTTAACCAGAAAGCCCTGAGTTCCAAGAACACAGCAGCTGCGAAGGACTACCCAAGAAGAGCACAAAAGTACCACAACATGCCTGCCTCCACAGCGATTTCCTTGGGGACATCCCTAATTCCTGGCTGATTTGCCTTTCTCGTCGTCAGGTTGGGGTTAGGTAGGACTTGTGCTAGGATTTTTAAAATCAGGAAGCCCAGACCTCCAGGCACACTGGAGCTGTGAAAGGCATCCAAAAGGGAGTGCAAAAGTGCCACAACATGGCTGCTTTCACAGCTTATTCCTTGGCACCATCCCTATACCTAGGCTGATTTATCTGCCTAGGGTTAGGGTTAGGGTTCAGCCTAGGGCTAGGATGTTTTGAACCAGGAAGCCCTGAGTTCCAGGCTTACTGCAGCTGCCAAAGGCATCCCAAAGGGAGCGCAGAAGTGACACAACATGGCTGCTTTCACAGCTTTTTCCTTAGGAAGAACCCTCATACCCGGCTGATTTACCTTCCTAGGGTTACTGTTAGGCTTAGGCCTAGGACTTTTAAAACCAGGAAGCCCTGTGCTCCAGGCACACTGCAGCTGTTCAATTCATCCCAAGGGCAGCGCAAAAGTGACACAACTTGGCTGCCTCCACTGCTATTTCCATGAGACCATCCCGAACCATAGGCTGATTTTCCTTCCTAGCGTTGAGGTTTGAGTTAGGCCTAGGGTTAGGGTTCTTTTAACCTGAAAGCCCTGAGTTCCAAGAACACAGCAGCTGCGAAGGACTACCCAAGAAGAGCACAAAAGTACCACAACATGCCTGCCTCCACAGCTATTTCCTTGGGGACATCCCTAATTCCTGGCTGATTTGCCTTTCTCGTCGTCGGGCTGGGGTTAGGTAGGACTTGTGCTAGGACTTTTAAAATCAGGAAGCCCAGACCTCCAGGCACACTGGAGCTGTGAAAGGCATCCAAAAGGGAGTGCAAAAGTGCCACAACATGGCTGCTTTCACAGCTTTTTCCTTGGCACCATCCCTATACCTAGGCTGATTTATCTGCCTAGGGTTAGGGTTCAGCCTAGGGCTAGGATTTTTTGAACCAGGAAGCCCTGAGTTCCAGGCTTACTGCAGCTGCCAAAGGCATCCCAAAGGGAGCTCAGAAATGCCACAACATGGCTGCTTTCACAGCTTTTTCCTTTGGAAGAACCCTCATACCCGGCTGATTTACCTTCCTAGGGTTACTGTTAGGCTTAGGCCTAGGACTTTTAAAACCAGGAAGCCCTGTGCTCCAGGCACACTGCAGCTGTTCAAGGCATCCGAAAGGGAGGGCAAAAGTGACACAACTTGGCTGCCTCCACTGCTATTTCCATGAGACCATCCCCAACCATAGGCTGATTTTCCTTCCTAGTGTTGAGGTTTGAGTTAGGCCGAGGGTTAGTGTTCTTTTAACCAGAAAGCCCTGAGTTCCAAGAACACAGCAGCTGCGAAGGACTACCCAAGAAGAGCACAAAAGTACCACAACATGCCTGCCTCCACAGCGATTTCCTTGGGGACATCCCTAATTCCTGGCTGATTTGCCTTTCTCGTCGTCAGGTTGGGGTTAGGTAGGACTTGTGCTAGGATTTTTAAAATCAGGAAGCCCAGACCTCCAGGCACACTGGAGCTGTGAAAGGCATCCAAAAGGGAGTGCAAAAGTGCCACAACATGGCTGCTTTCACAGCTTTTTCTTTGGCACCATCCCTATACCTAGGCTGATTTATCTGCCTAGGGTTAGGGTTAGGTTTCAGCCTAGGGCTAGGATTTTTTGAATCAGGAAGCCCTGAGTTCCAGGCTTACTGCAGCTGCCAAAGGCATCCCAAAGGGAGCGCAGAAGTGCCACAACATGGCTGCTTTCACAGCTTTTTCCTTAGGAAGAACCCTAATACCCGGCTGATTTACCTTCCTAGGGTTACTGTTAGGCTTAGGCCTAGGACTTTTAAAACCAGGAAGCCCTGTGCTCCAGGCACACTGCAGCTGTTCAAGGCATCCCAAGGGCAGCGCAAAAGTGACACAACTTGGCTGCCTCCACTGCTATTTCCATGAGACCATCCCCAACCATAGGCTGATTTTCCTTCCTAGCGTTGAGGTTTGAGTTAGGCCTAGGGTTAGGGTTCTTTTAACCTGAAAGCCCTGAGTTCCAAGAACACAGCAGCTGCGAAGGACTACCCAAGAAGAGCACAAAAGTACCACAACATGCCTGCCTCCACAGCGATTTCCTTGGGGACATCCCTAATTCCTGGCAGATTTGCCTTTCTCGTCGTCGGGCTGGGTTAGGTAGGACTTGTGCTAGGATTTTTAAAATCAGGAAGCCCAGACCTCCAGGCACACTGGAGCTGTGAAAGGCATCCAAAAGGGAGTGCAAAAGTGCCACAACATGGCTGCTTTCACAGCTTTTTCCTTGGCACCATCCCTACACCTAGGCTGATTTATCTGCCTAGGGTTAGGGTTAGGGTTCAGCCTAGGGCTAGGATATTTTGAACCAGGAAGCCCTGAGTTCCAGCTTACTGCAGCTGCCAAAGGCATCCCAAAGTGAGCTCAGAAATGCCACAACATGGCTGCTTACACAGCTTTTTCCTTAGGAGGAACCCTCAGACCCGGCTGATTTACCTACGTAGGGTTTCTATTAGGCTTAGGCCTAGGACTTTAAAATCAGGAAGCCCAGACCTCCAGGCACACTGGAGCTTTGAAAGGCATCCAAAAGGGAGTGCAAAAGTACCACAACATGGCTGCTTTCACAGCTTTTTCCTTTGCACCATCCCTATACCTAGGCTGATTTATCTGCCTAGGGTTAGGGTTAGGGTTAGGGTTCAGCCTAGGGCTAGGATTTTTTGAACCAGGAAGCCCTGAGTTCCAGGCTTACTGCAGCTGCCAAAGGCATCCCAAAGGAGCTCAGAAATGCCACAACATGGCTGCTTTCACAGCTTTTTCCTTTGGAAGAACCCTCATACCCGGCTGATTTACCTTCCTAGGGTTACTGTTAGGCTTAGGCCTAGGACTTTTAAAACCAGGAAGCCCTGTGCTCCAGGCACACTGCAGCTGTTCAAGGCATCCGAAAGGGAGGGCAAAAGTGACACAACTTGGCTGCCTCCACTGCTATTTCCATGAGACCATCCCCAACCATAGGCTGATTTTCCTTCCTAGCGTTGAGGTTTGAGTTAGGCGTAGGGTTAGGGTTCTTTTAACCAGAAAGCCCTGAGTTCCAAGAACACAGCAGCTGCGAAGGACTACCCAAGAAGTGCACAAAAGTACCACAACATGCCTGCCTCCACAGCGATTTCCTTGGGGACATCCCTAATTCCTGGCTGATTTGCCTTTCTCGTCGTCAGGTTGGGGTTAGGTAGGCCTTGTGCTAGGATTTTTAAAATCAGGAAGCCCAGACCTCCAGGCACACTGGAGCTGTGAAAGGCATCCAAAAGGGAGTGCAAAAGTGCCACAACATGGCTGCTTTCACAGCTTCTTCCTTGGCACCATCCCTATACCTAGGCTGATTTATCTGCCTAGGGTTAGGGTTAGGGTTCAGCCTAGGGCTAGGATGTTTTGAACCAGGAAGCCCTGAGTTCCAGGCTTACTGCAGCTGCCAAAGGCATCCCAAAGGGAGCGCAGAAGTGACACAACATGGCTGCTTTCACAGCTTTTTCCTTAGGAAGAACCCTCATACCCGGCTGATTTACCTTCCTAGGGTTACTGTTAGGCTTAGGCCTAGGACTTTTAAAACCAGGAAGCCCTGTGCTCCAGGCACACTGCAGCTGTTCAATTCATCCCAAGGGCAGCGCAAAAGTGACACAACTTGGCTGCCTCCACTGCTATTTCCATGAGACCATCCCCAACCATAGGCTGATTTTCCTTCCTAGCGTTGAGGTTTGAGTTAGGCCTAGGGTTAGGGTTCTTTTAACCTGAAAGCCCTGAGTTCCAAGAACACAGCAGCTGCGAAGGACTACCCAAGAAGAGCACAAAAGTACCACAACATGCCTGCCTCCACAGCTATTTCCTTGGGGACATCCCTAATTCCTGGCTGATTTGCCTTTCTCGTCGTCGGGCTGGGGTTAGGTAGGACTTGTGCTAGGACTTTTAAAATCAGGAAGCCCAGACCTCCAGGCACACTGGAGCTGTGAAAGGCATCCAAAAGGGAGTGCAAAAGTGCCACAACATGGCTGCTTTCACAGCTTTTTCCTTGGCACCATCCCTATACCTAGGCTGATTTATCTGCCTAGGGTTAGGGTTAGGGTTCAGCCTAGGGCTAGGATGTTTTGAACCAGGAAGCCCTGAGTTCCAGGCTTACTGCAGCTGCCAAAGGCATCCCAAAGTGAGCTCAGAAATGCCACAACATGGCTGCTTACACAGCTTTTTCCATAGGAGGAACCCTCAGACCCGGCTGATTTACCTACGTAGGGTTTCTATTAGGCTTAGGCCTAGGACTTTAAAATCAGGAAGCCCAGACCTCCAGGCACACTGGAGCTGTGAAAGGCATCCAAAAGGGAGTGCAAAAGTGCCACCACATGGCTGGTTTCACAGCTTTTTCCTTTGCACCATCCCTATACCTAGGCTGATTTATCTGCCTAGGGTTAGGGTTAGGGTTAGGGTTCAGCCTAGGGCTAGGATTTTTTGAACCAGGAAGCCCTGAGTTCCAGGCTTACTGCAGCTGCCAAAGGCATCCCAAAGGGAGCTCAGAAATGCCACAACATGGCTGCTTTCACAGCTTTTTCCTTTGGAAGAACCCTCATACCCGGCTGATTTACCTTCCTAGGGTTACTGTTAGGCTTAGGCCTAGGACTTTTAAAACCAGGAAGCCCTGTGCTCCAGGCACACTGCAGCTGTTCAAGGCATCCGAAAGGGAGGGCAAAAGTGACACAACTTGGCTGCCTCCACTGCTATTTCCATGAGACCATCCCCAACCATAGGCTGATTTTCCTTCCTAGCGTTGAGGTTTGAGTTAGGCCGAGGGTTAGTGTTCTTTTAACCAGAAAGCCCTGAGTTCCAAGAACACAGCAGCTGCGAAGGACTACCCAAGAAGAGCACAAAAGTACCACAACATGCCTGCCTCCACAGCGATTTCCTTGGGGACATCCCTAATTCCTGGCTGATTTGCCTTTCTCGTCGTCAGGTTGGGGTTAGGTAGGACTTGTGCTAGGACTTTTAAAATCAGGAAGCCCAGACCTCCAGGCACACTGGAGCTGTGAAAGGCATCCAAAAGGGAGTGCAAAAGTACCACAACATGGCTGCTTTCACAGCTTTTTCCTTGGCACCATCCCTATACCTAGGCTGATTTATCTGCCTAGGGTTAGGGTTAGGGTTCAGCCTAGGGCTAGGATGTTTTGAACCAGGAAGCCCTGAGTTCCAGGCTTACTGCAGCTGCCAAAGGCATCCCAAAGGGAGCGCAGAAGTGACACAACATGGCTGCTTTCACAGCTTTTTCCTTAGGAGGAACCCTCATACCCGGCTGATTTACCTTCCTAGGGTTACTGTTAGCTTAGGCCTAGGACTTTTAAAACCAGGAAGCCCTGTGCTCCAGGCACACTGCAGCTGTTCAATTCATCCCAAGGGCAGCGCAAAAGTGACACAACTTGGCTGCCTCCACTGCTATTTCCATGAGACCATCCCCAACCATAGGCTGATTTTCCTTCCTAGCGTTGAGGTTTGAGTTAGGCCTAGGGTTAGGGTTCTTTTAACCTGAAAGCCCTGAGTTCCAAGAACACAGCAGCTGCGAAGGACTACCCAAGAAGAGCACAAAAGTACCACAACATGCCTGCCTCCACAGCTATTTCCTTGGGGACATCCCTAATTCCTGGCTGATTTGCCTTTCTCGTCGTCGGGCTGGGGTTAGGTAGGACTTGTGCTAGGACTTTTAAAATCAGGAAGCCCAGACCTCCAGGCACACTGGAGCTGTGAAAGGCATCCAAAAGGGAGTGCAAAAGTGCCACAACATGGTTGCTTTCACAGCTTTTTCCTTGGCACCATCCCTATACCTAGGCTGATTTATCTGCCTAGGGTTAGGGTTCAGCCTAGGGCTAGGATTTTTTGAACCAGGAAGCCCTGAGTTCCAGGCTTACTGCAGCTGCCAAAGGCATCCCAAAGGGAGCTCAGAAATGCCACAACATGGCTGCTTTCACAGCTTTTTCCTTTGGAAGAACCCTCATACCCGGCTGATTTACCTTCCTAGGGTTACTGTTAGGCTTAGGCCTAGGACTTTTAAAACCAGGAAGCCCTGTGCTCCAGGCACACTGCAGCTGTTCAAGGCATCCGAAAGGGAGGGCAAAAGTGACACAACTTGGCTGCCTCCACTGCTATTTCCATGAGACCATCCCCAACCATAGGCTGATTTTCCTTCCTGCGTTGAGGTTTGAGTTAGGCTGAGGGTTAGTGTTCTTTTAACCAGAAAGCCCTGAGTTCCAAGAACACAGCAGCTGCGAAGGACTACCCAAGAAGAGCACAAAAGTACCACAACATGCCTGCCTCCACAGCGATTTCCTTGGGGACATCCCTAATTCCTGGCTGATTTGCCTTTCTCGTCATCAGGTTGGGGTTAGGTAGGACTTGTGCTAGGATTTTTAAAATCAGGAAGCCCAGACCTCCAGGCACACTGGAGCTGTGAAAGGCATCCAAAAGGGAGTGCAAAAAGTGCCACAACATGGCTGCTTTCACAGCTTTTTTCCTTGGCACCATCCCTATACCTAGGCTGATTTATCTGCCTAGGGTTAGGGTTAGGGTTCAGCCTAGGGCTAGGATTTTTTGAACCAGGAAGCCCTGAGTTCCAGGCTTACTGCAGCTGCCAAAGGCATCCCAAAGGGAGCGCAGAAGTGCCACAACATGGCTGCTTTCACAGCTTTTTCCTTAGGAGGAACCCTCATACCCGGCTGATTTACCTTCCTAGGGTTACTGTTAGGCTTAGGCCTAGGACTTTTAAAACCAGGAAGCCCTGTGCTCCAGGCACACTGCAGCTGTTCAATTCATCCCAAGGGCAGCGCAAAAGTGACACAACTTGGCTGCCTCCACTGCTATTTCCATGAGACCATCCCCAACCATAGGCTGATTTTCCTTCCTAGCGTTGAGGTTTGAGTTAGGCGTAGGGTTAGGGTTCTTTTAACCAGAAAGCCCTGAGTTCCAAGAACACAGCAGCTGCGAAGGACTACCCAAGAAGTGCACAAAAGTACCACAACATGCCTGCCTCCACAGCGATTTCCTTGGGGACATCCCTAATTCCTGGCTGATTTGCCTTTCTCGTCGTCAGGTTGGGGTTAGGTAGGCCTTGTGCTAGGATTTTTAAAATCAGGAAGCCCAGACCTCCAGGCACACTGGAGCTGTGAAAGGCATCCAAAAGGGAGTGCAAAAGTGCCACAACATGGCTGCTTTCACAGCTTCTTCCTTGGCACCATCCCTATACCTAGGCTGATTTATCTGCCTAGGGTTAGGGTTAGGGTTCAGCCTAGGGCTAGGATGTTTTGAACCAGGAAGCCCTGAGTTCCAGGCTTACTGCAGCTGCCAAAGGCATCCCAAAGGGAGCGCAGAAGTGACACAACATGGCTGCTTTCACAGCTTTTTCCTTAGGAAGAACCCTCATACCCGGCTGATTTACCTTCCTAGGGTTACTGTTAGGCTTAGGCCTAGGACTTTTAAAACCAGGAAGCCCTGTGCTCCAGGCACACTGCAGCTGTTCAATTCATCCCAAGGGCAGCGCAAAAGTGACACAACTTGGCTGCCTCCACTGCTATTTCCATGAGACCATCCCCAACCATAGGCTGATTTTCCTTCCTAGCGTTGAGGTTTGAGTTAGGCCTAGGGTTAGGGTTCTTTTAACCTGAAAGCCCTGAGTTCCAAGAACACAGCAGCTGCGAAGGACTACCCAAGAAGAGCACAAAAGTACCACAACATGCCTGCCTCCACAGCTATTTCCTTGGGGACATCCCTAATTCCTGGCTGATTTGCCTTTCTCGTCGTCGGGCTGGGGTTAGGTAGGACTTGTGCTAGGACTTTTAAAATCAGGAAGCCCAGACCTCCAGGCACACTGGAGCTGTGAAAGGCATCCAAAAGGGAGTGCAAAAGTGCCACAACATGGCTGCTTTCACAGCTTTTTCCTTGGCACCATCCCTATACCTAGGCTGATTTATCTGCCTAGGGTTAGGGTTAGGGTTCAGCCTAGGGCTAGGATGTTTTGAACCAGGAAGCCCTGAGTTCCAGGCTTACTGCAGCTGCCAAAGGCATCCCAAAGTGAGCTCAGAAATGCCACAACATGGCTGCTTACACAGCTTTTTCCATAGGAGGAACCCTCATAACCGGCTGATTTACCTTCCTAGGGTTACTGTTAGGCTTAGGCCTAGGACTTTTAAAACCAGGAAGCCCTGTGCTCCAGGCACACTGCAGCTGTTCAATTCATCCCAAGGGCAGCGCAAAAGTGACACAACTTGGCTGCCTCCACTGCTATTTCCATGAGACCATCCCCAACCATAGGCTGATTTTCCTTCCTAGCGTTGAGGTTTGAGTTAGGCCTAGGGTTAGGGTTCTTTTAACCTGAAAGCCCTGAGTTCCAAGAACACAGCAGCTGCGAAGGACTACCCAAGAAGAGCACAAAAGTACCACAACATGCCTGCCTCCACAGCTATTTCCTTGGGGACATCCCTAATTCCTGGCTGATTTGCCTTTCTCGTCGTCGGGCTGGGGTTAGGTAGGACTTGTGCTAGGACTTTTAAAATCAGGAAGCCCAGACCTCCAGGCACACTGGAGCTGTGAAAGGCATCCAAAAGGGAGTGCAAAAGTGCCACAACATGGCTGCTTTCACAGCTTTTTCCTTGGCACCATCCCTATACCTAGGCTGATTTATCTGCCTAGGGTTAGGGTTCAGCCTAGGGCTAGGATTTTTTTGAACCAGGAAGCCCTGAGTTCCAGGCTTACTGCAGCTGCCAAAGGCATCCCAAAGGGAGCTCAGAAATGCCACAACATGGCTGCTTTCACAGCTTTTTCCTTTGGAAGAACCCTCATACCCGGCTGATTTACCTTCCTAGGGTTACTGTTAGGCTTAGGCCTAGGACTTTTAAAACCAGGAAGCCCTGTGCTCCAGGCACACTGCAGCTGTTCAAGGCATCCGAAAGGGAGGGCAAAAGTGACACAACTGGCTGCCTCCACTGCTATTTCCATGAGACCATCCCCAACCATAGGCTGATTTTCCTTCCTCGCGTTGAGGTTTGAGTTAGGCCGAGGGTTAGTGTTCTTTTAACCAGAAAGCCCTGAGTTCCAAGAACACAGCAGCTGCGAAGGACTACCCAAGAAGAGCACAAAAGTACCACAACATGCCTGCCTCCACAGCGATTTCCTTGGGGACATCCCTAATTCCTGGCTGATTTGCCTTTCTCGTCATCAGGTTGGGGTTAGGTAGGACTTGTGCTAGGATTTTTAAAATCAGGAAGCCCAGACCTCCAGGCACACTGGAGCTGTGAAAGGCATCCAAAAGGGAGTGCAAAAGTGCCACAACATGGCTGCTTTCACAGCTTTTTCCTTGGCACCATCCCTATACCTAGGCTGATTTATCTGCCTAGGGTTAGGGTTAGGGTTCAGCCTAGGGCTAGGATTTTTTGAACCAGGAAGCCCTGAGTTCCAGGCTTACTGCAGCTGCCAAAGGCATCCCAAAGGGAGCGCAGAAGTGCCACAACATGGCTGCTTTCACAGCTTTTTCCTTAGGAGGAACCCTCATACCCGGCTGATTTACCTTCCTAGGGTTACTGTTAGGCTTAGGCCTAGGACTTTTAAAACCAGGAAGCCCTGTGCTCCAGGCACACTGCAGCTGTTCAATTCATCCCAAGGGGAGCGCAAAAGTGACACAACTTGGCTGCCTCCACTGCTATTTCCATGAGACCATCCCCAACCATAGGCTGATTTTCCTTCCTAGCGTTGAGGTTTGAGTTAGGCGTAGGGTTAGGGTTCTTTTAACCAGAAAGCCCTGAGTTCCAAGAACACAGCAGCTGCGAAGGACTACCCAAGAAGTGCACAAAAGTACCACAACATGCCTGCCTCCACAGCGATTTCCTTGGGGACATCCCTAATTCCTGGCTGATTTGCCTTTCTCGTCGTCAGGTTGGGGTTAGGTAGGCCTTGTGCTAGGATTTTTAAAATCAGGAAGCCCAGACCTCCAGGCACACTGGAGCTGTGAAAGGCATCCAAAAGGGAGTGCAAAAGTGCCACAACATGGCTGCTTTCACAGCTTCTTCCTTGGCACCATCCCTATACCTAGGCTGATTTATCTGCCTAGGGTTAGGGTTAGGGTTCAGCCTAGGGCTAGGATGTTTTGAACCAGGAAGCCCTGAGTTCCAGCTTACTGCAGCTGCCAAAGGCATCCCAAAGGGAGCGCAGAAGTGACACAACATGGCTGCTTTCACAGCTTTTTCCTTAGGAAGAACCCTCATACCCGGCTGATTTACCTTCCTAGGGTTACTGTTAGGCTTAGGCCTAGGACTTTTAAAACCAGGAAGCCCTGTGCTCCAGGCACACTGCAGCTGTTCAATTCATCCCAAGGGCAGCGCAAAAGTGACACAACTTGGCTGCCTCCACTGCTATTTCCATGAGACCATCCCCAACCATAGGCTGATTTTCCTTCCTAGCGTTGAGGTTTGAGTTAGGCCTAGGGTTAGGGTTCTTTTAACCTGAAAGCCCTGAGTTCCAAGAACACAGCAGCTGCGAAGGACTACCCAAGAAGAGCACAAAAGTACCACAACATGCCTGCCTCCACAGCTATTTCCTTGGGGACATCCCTAATTCCTGGCTGATTTGCCTTTCTCGTCGTCGGGCTGGGGTTAGGTAGGACTTGTGCTAGGACTTTTAAAATCAGGAAGCCCAGACCTCCAGGCACACTGGAGCTGTGAAAGGCATCCAAAAGGGAGTGCAAAAGTGCCACAACATGGCTGCTTTCACAGCTTTTTCCTTGGCACCATCCCTATACCTAGGCTGATTTATCTGCCTAGGGTTAGGGTTAGGGTTCAGCCTAGGGCTAGGATGTTTTGAACCAGGAAGCCCTGAGTTCCAGGCTTACTGCAGCTGCCAAAGGCATCCCAAAGTGAGCTCAGAAATGCCACAACATGGCTGCTTACACAGCTTTTTCCATAGGAGGAACCCTCAGACCCGGCTGATTTACCTACGTAGGGTTTCTATTAGGCTTAGGCCTAGGACTTTAAAATCAGGAAGCCCAGACCTCCAGGCACACTGGAGCTGTGAAAGGCATCCAAAAGGGAGTGCAAAAGTGCCACCACATGGCTGGTTTCACAGCTTTTTCCTTTGCACCATCCCTATACCTAGGCTGATTTATCTGCCTAGGGTTAGGGTTAGGGTTAGGGTTCAGCCTAGGGCTAGGATTTTTTGAACCAGGAAGCCCTGAGTTCCAGGCTTACTGCAGCTGCCAAAGGCATCCCAAAGGGAGCTCAGAAATGCCACAACATGGCTGCTTTCACAGCTTTTTCCTTTGGAAGAACCCTCATACCCGGCTGATTTACCTTCCTAGGGTTACTGTTAGGCTTAGGCCTAGGACTTTTAAAACCAGGAAGCCCTGTGCTCCAGGCACACTGCAGCTGTTCAAGGCATCCGAAAGGGAGGGCAAAAGTGACACAACTTGGCTGCCTCCACTGCTATTTCCATGAGACCATCCCCAACCATAGGCTGATTTTCCTTCCTAGCGTTGAGGTTTGAGTTAGGCCGAGGGTTAGTGTTCTTTTAACCAGAAAGCCCTGAGTTCCAAGAACACAGCAGCTGCGAAGGACTACCCAAGAAGAGCACAAAAGTACCACAACATGCCTGCCTCCACAGCGATTTCCTTGGGGACATCCCTAATTCCTGGCTGATTTGCCTTTCTCGTCGTCAGGTTGGGGTTAGGTAGGACTTGTGCTAGGACTTTTAAAATCAGGAAGCCCAGACCTCCAGGCACACTGGAGCTGTGAAAGGCATCCAAAAGGGAGTGCAAAAGTACCACAACATGGCTGCTTTCACAGCTTTTTCCTTGGCACCATCCCTATACCTAGGCTGATTTATCTGCCTAGGGTTAGGGTTAGGGTTCAGCCTAGGGCTAGGATGTTTTGAACCAGGAAGCCCTGAGTTCCAGGCTTACTGCAGCTGCCAAAGGCATCCCAAAGGGAGCGCAGAAGTGACACAACATGGCTGCTTTCACAGCTTTTTCCTTAGGAGGAACCCTCATACCCGGCTGATTTACCTTCCTAGGGTTACTGTTAGGCTTAGGCCTAGGACTTTTAAAACCAGGAAGCCCTGTGCTCCAGGCACACTGCAGCTGTTCAATTCATCCCAAGGGCAGCGCAAAAGTGACACAACTTGGCTGCCTCCACTGCTATTTCCATGAGACCATCCCCAACCATAGGCTGATTTTCCTTCCTAGCGTTGAGGTTTGAGTTAGGCCTAGGGTTAGGGTTCTTTTAACCTGAAAGCCCTGAGTTCCAAGAACACAGCAGCTGCGAAGGACTACCCAAGAAGAGCACAAAAGTACCACAACATGCCTGCCTCCACAGCTATTTCCTTGGGGACATCCCTAATTCCTGGCTGATTTGCCTTTCTCGTCGTCGGGCTGGGGTTAGGTAGGACTTGTGCTAGGACTTTTAAAATCAGGAAGCCCAGACCTCCAGGCACACTGGAGCTGTGAAAGGCATCCAAAAGGGAGTGCAAAAGTGCCACAACATGGCTGCTTTCACAGCTTTTTCCTTGGCACCATCCCTATACCTAGGCTGATTTATCTGCCTAGGGTTAGGGTTCAGCCTAGGGCTAGGATTTTTTGAACCAGGAAGCCCTGAGTTCCAGGCTTACTGCAGCTGCCAAAGGCATCCCAAAGGGAGCTCAGAAATGCCACAACATGGCTGCTTTCACAGCTTTTTCCTTTGGAAGAACCCTCATACCCGGCTGATTTACCTTCCTAGGGTTACTGTTAGGCTTAGGCCTAGGACTTTTAAAACCAGGAAGCCCTGTGCTCCAGGCACACTGCAGCTGTTCAAGGCATCCGAAAGGGAGGGCAAAAGTGACACAACTTGGCTGCCTCCACTGCTATTTCCATGAGACCATCCCCAACCATAGGCTGATTTTCCTTCCTAGCGTTGAGGTTTGAGTTAGGCCGAGGGTTAGTGTTCTTTTAACCAGAAAGCCCTGAGTTCCAAGAACACAGCAGCTGCGAAGGACTACCCAAGAAGAGCACAAAAGTACCACAACATGCCTGCCTCCACAGCGATTTCCTTGGGGACATCCCTAATTCCTGGCTGATTTGCCTTTCTCGTCATCAGGTTGGGGTTAGGTAGGACTTGTGCTAGGATTTTTAAAATCAGGAAGCCCAGACCTCCAGGCACACTGGAGCTGTGAAAGGCATCCAAAAGGGAGTGCAAAAGTGCCACAACATGGCTGCTTTCACAGCTTTTTCCTTGGCACCATCCCTATACCTAGGCTGATTTATCTGCCTAGGGTTAGGGTTAGGGTTCAGCCTAGGGCTAGGATTTTTTGAACCAGGAAGCCCTGAGTTCCAGGCTTACTGCAGCTGCCAAAGGCATCCCAAAGGGAGCGCAGAAGTGCCACAACATGGCTGCTTTCACAGCTTTTTCCTTAGGAGGAACCCTCATACCCGGCTGATTTACCTTCCTAGGGTTACTGTTAGGCTTAGGCCTAGGACTTTTAAAACCAGGAAGCCCTGTGCTCCAGGCACACTGCAGCTGTTCAATTCATCCCAAGGGCAGCGCAAAAGTGACACAACTTGGCTGCCTCCACTGCTATTTCCATGAGACCATCCCCAACCATAGGCTGATTTTCCTTCCTAGCGTTGAGGTTTGAGTTAGGCCGAGGGTTAGTGTTCTTTTAACCAGAAAGCCCTGAGTTCCAAGAACACAGCAGCTGCGAAGGACTACCCAAGAAGAGCACAAAAGTACCACAACATGCCTGCCTCCACAGCGATTTCCTTGGGGACATCCCTAATTCCTGGCTGATTTGCATTTCTCGTCGTCAGGTTGGGGTTAGGTAGGACTTGTGCTAGGATTTTTAAAATCAGGAAGCCCAGACCTCCAGGCACACTGGAGCTGTGAAAGGCATCCAAAAGGGAGTGCAAAAGTGCCACAACATGGCTGCTTTCACAGCTTTCTCTTTGGCACCATCCCTATACCTAGGCTGATTTATCTGCCTAGGGTTAGGGTTAGGGTTCAGCCTAGGGCTAGGATGTTTTGAACCAGGAAGCCCTGAGTTCCAGGCTTACTGCAGCTGCCAAAGGCATCCCAAAGGGAGCGCAGAAGTGACACAACATGGCTGCTTTCACAGCTTTTTCCTTAGGAGGAACCCTCATACCCGGCTGATTTACCTTCCTAGGGTTACTGTTAGGCTTAGGCCTAGGACTTTTAAAACCAGGAAGCCCTGTGCTCCAGGCACACTGCAGCTGTTCAATTCATCCCAAGGGCAGCGCAAAAGTGACACAACTTGGCTGCCTCCACTGCTATTTCCATGAGACCATCCCCAACCATAGGCTGATTTTCCTTCCTAGCGTTGAGGTTTGAGTTAGGCCTAGGGTTAGGGTTCTTTTAACCTGAAAGCCCTGAGTTCCAAGAACACAGCAGCTGCGAAGGACTACCCAAGAAGAGCACAAAAGTACCACAACATGCCTGCCTCCACAGCTATTTCCTTGGGGACATCCCTAATTCCTGGCTGATTTGCCTTTCTCGTCGTCGGGCTGGGGTTAGGTAGGACTTGTGCTAGGATTTTTAAAATCAGGAAGCCCAGACCTCCAGGCACACTGGAGCTGTGAAAGGCATCCAAAAGGGAGTGCAAAAGTGCCACAACATGGCTGCTTTCACAGCTTTTTCCTTGGCACCATCCCTACACCTAGGCTGATTTATCTGCCTAGGGTTAGGGTTAGGGTTCAGCCTAGGGCTAGGATATTTTGAACCAGGAAGCCCTGAGTTCCAGGCTTACTGCAGCTGCCAAAGGCATCCCAAAGTGAGCTCAGAAATGCCACAACATGGCTGCTTACACAGCTTTTTCCTTAGGAGGAACCCTCAGACCCGGCTGATTTACCTACGTAGGGTTTCTATTAGGCTTAGGCCTAGGACTTTAAAATCAGGAAGCCCAGACCTCCAGGCACACTGGAGCTGTGAAAGGCATCCAAAAGGGAGTGCAAAAGTGCCACAACATGGCTGCTTTCACAGCTTTTTCCTTGGCACCATCCCTATACCTAGGCTGATTTATCTGCCTAGGGTTAGGGTTAGGGTTCAGCCTAGGGCTAGGATTTTTTGAACCAGGAAGCCCTGAGTTCCAGGCTTACTGCAGCTGCCAAAGGCATCCCAAAGGGAGCGCAGAAGTGCCACAACATGGCTGCTTTCACAGCTTTTTCCTTAGGAGGAACCCTCATACCCGGCTGATTTACCTTCCTAGGGTTACTGTTAGGCTTAGGCCTAGGACTTTTAAAACCAGGAAGCCCTGTGCTCCAGGCACACTGCAGCTGTTCAATTCATCCCAAGGGCAGCGCAAAAGTGACACAACTTGGCTGCCTCCACTGCTATTTCCATGAGACCATCCCCAACCATAGGCTGATTTTCCTTCCTAGCGTTGAGGTTTGAGTTAGGCCGAGGGTTAGTGTTCTTTTAACCAGAAAGCCCTGAGTTCCAAGAACACAGCAGCTGCGAAGGACTACCCAAGAAGAGCACAAAAGTACCACAACATGCCTGCCTCCACAGCGATTTCCTTGGGGACATCCCTAATTCCTGGCTGATTTGCATTTCTCGTCGTCAGGTTGGGGTTAGGTAGGACTTGTGCTAGGATTTTTAAAATCAGGAAGCCCAGACCTCCAGGCACACTGGAGCTGTGAAAGGCATCCAAAAGGGAGTGCAAAAGTGCCACAACATGGCTGCTTTCACAGCTTTCTCTTTGGCACCATCCCTATACCTAGGCTGATTTATCTGCCTAGGGTTAGGGTTAGGGTTCAGCCTAGGGCTAGGATGTTTTGAACCAGGAAGCCCTGAGTTCCAGGCTTACTGCAGCTGCCAAAGGCATCCCAAAGGGAGCGCAGAAGTGACACAACATGGCTGCTTTCACAGCTTTTTCCTTAGGAGGAACCCTCATACCCGGCTGATTTACCTTCCTAGGGTTACTGTTAGGCTTAGGCCTAGGACTTTTAAAACCAGGAAGCCCTGTGCTCCAGGCACACTGCAGCTGTTCAATTCATCCCAAGGGCAGCGCAAAAGTGACACAACTTGGCTGCCTCCACTGCTATTTCCATGAGACCATCCCCAACCATAGGCTGATTTTCCTTCCTAGCGTTGAGGTTTGAGTTAGGCCTAGGGTTAGGGTTCTTTTAACCTGAAAGCCCTGAGTTCCAAGAACACAGCAGCTGCGAAGGACTACCCAAGAAGAGCACAAAAGTACCACAACATGCCTGCCTCCACAGCTATTTCCTTGGGGACATCCCTAATTCCTGGCTGATTTGCCTTTCTCGTCGTCGGGCTGGGGTTAGGTAGGACTTGTGCTAGGATTTTTAAAATCAGGAAGCCCAGACCTCCAGGCACACTGGAGCTGTGAAAGGCATCCAAAAGGGAGTGCAAAAGTGCCACAACATGGCTGCTTTCACAGCTTTTTCCTTGGCACCATCCCTACACCTAGGCTGATTTATCTGCCTAGGGTTAGGGTTAGGGTTCAGCCTAGGGCTAGGATATTTTGAACCAGGAAGCCCTGAGTTCCAGGCTTACTGCAGCTGCCAAAGGCATCCCAAAGTGAGCTCAGAAATGCCACAACATGGCTGCTTACACAGCTTTTTCCTTAGGAGGAACCCTCAGACCCGGCTGATTTACCTACGTAGGGTTTCTATTAGGCTTAGGCCTAGGACTTTAAAATCAGGAAGCCCAGACCTCCAGGCACACTGGAGCTGTGAAAGGCATCCAAAAGGGAGTGCAAAAGTGCCACCACATGGCTGGTTTCACAGCTTTTTCCTTTCCACCATCCCTATACCTAGGCTGATTTATCTGCCTAGGGTTAGGGTTAGGGTTCAGCCTAGGGCTAGGATTTTTTGAACCAGGAAGCCCTGAGTTCCAGGCTTACTGCAGCTGCCAAAGGCATCCCAAAGGGAGCTCAGAAATGCCACAACATGGCTGCTTTCACAGCTTTTTCCTTTGGAAGAACCCTCATACCCGGCTGATTTACCTTCCTAGGGTTACTGTTAGGCTTAGGCCTAGGACTTTTAAAACCAGGAAGCCCTGTGCTCCAGGCACACTGCAGCTGTTCAAGGCATCCGAAAGGGAGGGCAAAAGTGACACAACTTGGCTGCCTCCACTGCTATTTCCATGAGACCATCCCCAACCATAGGCTGATTTTCCTTCCTAGCGTTGAGGTTTGAGTTAGGCCGAGGGTTAGTGTTCTTTTAACCAGAAAGCCCTGAGTTCCAAGAACACAGCAGCTGCGAAGGACTACCCAAGAAGAGCACAAAAGTACCACAACATGCCTGCCTCCACAGCGATTTCCTTGGGGACATCCCTAATTCCTGGCTGATTTGCCTTTCTCGTCATCAGGTTGGGGTTAGGTAGGACTTGTGCTAGGATTTTTAAAATCAGGAAGCCCAGACCTCCAGGCACACTGGAGCTGTGAAAGGCATCCAAAAGGGAGTGCAAAAGTGCCACAACATGGCTGCTTTCACAGCTTTTTCCTTGGCACCATCCCTATACCTAGGCTGATTTATCTGCCTAGGGTTAGGGTTAGGGTTCAGCCTAGGGCTAGGATGTTTTGAACCAGGAAGCCCAGAGTTCCAGGCTTACTGCAGCTGCCAAAGGCATCCCAAAGGGAGCGCAGAAGTGCCACAACATGGCTGCTTTCACAGCTTTTTCCTTAGGAGGAACCCTCATACCCGGCTGATTTACCTTCCTAGGGTTACTGTTAGGCTTAGGCCTAGGACTTTTAAAACCAGGAAGCCCTGTGCTCCAGGCACACTGCAGCTGTTCAATTCATCCCAAGGGCAGCGCAAAAGTGACACAACTTGGCTGCCTCCACTGCTATTTCCATGAGACCATCCCCAACCATAGGCTGATTTTCCTTCCTAGCGTTGAGGTTTGAGTTAGGCCGAGGGTTAGTGTTCTTTTAACCAGAAAGCCCTGAGTTCCAAGAACACAGCAGCTGCGAAGGACTACCCAAGAAGAGCACAAAAGTACCACAACATGCCTGCCTCCACAGCGATTTCCTTGGGGACATCCCTAATTCCTGGCTGATTTGCATTTCTCGTCGTCAGGTTGGGGTTAGGTAGGACTTGTGCTAGGATTTTTAAAATCAGGAAGCCCAGACCTCCAGGCACACTGGAGCTGTGAAAGGCATCCAAAAGGGAGTGCAAAAGTGCCACAACATGGCTGCTTTCACAGCTTTCTCTTTGGCACCATCCCTATACCTAGGCTGATTTATCTGCCTAGGGTTAGGGTTAGGGTTCAGCCTAGGGCTAGGATGTTTTGAACCAGGAAGCCCTGAGTTCCAGGCTTACTGCAGCTGCCAAAGGCATCCCAAAGGGAGCGCAGAAGTGACACAACATGGCTGCTTTCACAGCTTTTTCCTTAGGAGGAACCCTCATACCCGGCTGATTTACCTTCCTAGGGTTACTGTTAGGCTTAGGCCTAGGACTTTTAAAACCAGGAAGCCCTGTGCTCCAGGCACACTGCAGCTGTTCAATTCATCCCAAGGGCAGCGCAAAAGTGACACAACTTGGCTGCCTCCACTGCTATTTCCATGAGACCATCCCCAACCATAGGCTGATTTTCCTTCCTAGCGTTGAGGTTTGAGTTAGGCCTAGGGTTAGGGTTCTTTTAACCTGAAAGCCCTGAGTTCCAAGAACACAGCAGCTGCGAAGGACTACCCAAGAAGAGCACAAAAGTACCACAACATGCCTGCCTCCACAGCTATTTCCTTGGGGACATCCCTAATTCCTGGCTGATTTGCCTTTCTCGTCGTCGGGCTGGGGTTAGGTAGGACTTGTGCTAGGATTTTTAAAATCAGGAAGCCCAGACCTCCAGGCACACTGGAGCTGTGAAAGGCATCCAAAAGGGAGTGCAAAAGTGCCACAACATGGCTGCTTTCACAGCTTTTTCCTTGGCACCATCCCTACACCTAGGCTGATTTATCTGCCTAGGGTTAGGGTTAGGGTTCAGCCTAGGGCTAGGATATTTTGAACCAGGAAGCCCTGAGTTCCAGGCTTACTGCAGCTGCCAAAGGCATCCCAAAGTGAGCTCAGAAATGCCACAACATGGCTGCTTACACAGCTTTTTCCTTAGGAGGAACCCTCAGACCCGGCTGATTTACCTACGTAGGGTTTCTATTAGGCTTAGGCCTAGGACTTTTAAAATCAGGAAGCCCTGTGCTCCAGGCACACTGGAGCTGTGAAAGGCATCCAAAAGGGAGTGCAAAAGTGCCACCACATGGCTGGTTTCACAGCTTTTTCCTTTGCACCATCCCTATACCTAGGCTGATTTATCTGCCTAGGGTTAGGGTTAGGGTTCAGCCTAGGGCTAGGATTTTTTGAACCAGGAAGCCCTGAGTTCCAGGCTTACTGTAGCTGCCAAAGGCATCCCAAAGGGAGCTCAGAAATGCCACAACATGGCTGCTTTCACAGCTTTTTCCTTTGGAAGAACCCTCATACCCGGCTGATTTACCTTCCTAGGGTTACTGTTAGGCTTAGGCCTAGGACTTTTAAAACCAGGAAGCCCTGTGCTCCAGGCACACTGCAGCTGTTCAAGGCATCCGAAAGGGAGGGCAAAAGTGACACAACTTGGCTGCCTCCACTGCTATTTCCATGAGACCATCCCCAACCATAGGCTGATTTTCCTTCCTAGCGTTGAGGTTTGAGTTAGGCCGAGGGTTAGTGTTCTTTTAACCAGAAAGCCCTGAGTTCCAAGAACATAGCAGCTGCGAAGGACTACCCAAGAAGAGCACAAAAGTACCACAACATGCCTGCCTCCACAGCGATTTCCTTGGGGACATCCCTAATTCCTGGCTGATTTGCCTTTCTCGTCGTCAGGTTGGGGTTAGGTAGGACTTGTGCTAGGATTTTTAAAATCAGGAAGCCCAGACCTCCAGGCACACTGGAGCTGTGAAAGGCATCCAAAAGGGAGTGCAAAAGTGCCACAACATGGCTGCTTTCACAGCTTTTTCGTTGGCACCATCCCTATACCTAGGCTGATTTATCTGCCTAGGGTTAGGGTTAGGCTTCAGCCTAGGGCTAGGATGTTTTGAACCAGGAAGCCCTGAGTTCCAGGCTTACTGCAGCTGCCAAAGGCATCCCAAAGGGAGCGCAGAAGTGACACAACATGGCTGCTTTCACAGCTTTTTCCTTAGGAAGAACCCTCATACCCGGCTGATTTACCTTCCTAGGGTTACTGTTAGGCTTAGGCCTAGGACTTTGAAAACCAGGAAGCCCTGTGCTCCAGGCACACTGCAGCTGTTCAATTCATCCCAAGGGCAGCGCAAAAGTGACACAACTTGGCTGCCTCCACTGCTATTTCCATGAGACCATCCCGAACCATAGGCTGATTTTCCTTCCTAGCGTTGAGGTTTGAGTTAGGCCTAGGGTTAGGGTTCTTTTAACCAGAAAGCCCTGAGTTCCAAGAACACAGCAGCTGCGAAGGACTACCCAAGAAGAGCACAAAAGTACCACAACATGCCTGCCTCCACACCTATTTCCTTGGGGACATCCCTAATTCCTGGCTGATTTGCCTTTCTCGTCGTCGGGCTGGGGTTAGGTAGGACTTGTGCTAGGACTTTTAAAATCAGGAAGCCCAGACCTCCAGGCACACTGGAGCTGTGAAAGGCATCCAAAAGGGAGTGCAAAAGTGCCACAACATGGCTGCTTTCACAGCTTATTCCTTGGCACCATCCCTATACCTAGGCTGATTTATCTGCCTAGGGTTAGGGTTCAGCCTAGGGCTAGGATTTTTTGAACCAGGAAGCCCTGAGTTCCAGGCTTACTGCAGCTGCCAAAGGCATCCCAAAGGGAGCTCAGAAATGCCACAACATGGCTGCTTTCACAGCTTTTTCCTTTGGAAGAACCCTCATACCCGGCTGATTTACCTTCCTAGGGTTACTGTTAGGCTTAGGCCTAGGACTTTTAAAACCAGGAAGCCCTGTGCTCCAGGCACACTGCAGCTGTTCAAGGCATCCGAAAGGGAGGTCAAAAGTGACACAACTTGGCTGCCTCCACTGCTATTTCCATGAGACCATCCCCAACCATAGGCTGATTTTCCTTCCTAGCGTTGAGGTTTGAGTTAGGCCGAGGGTTAGTGTTCTTTTAACCAGAAAGCCCTGAGTTCCAAGAACACAGCAGCTGCGAAGGACTACCCAAGAAGAGCACAAAAGTACCACAACATGCCTGCCTCCACAGCGATTTCCTTGGGGACATCCCTAATTCCTGGCTGATTTGCCTTTCTCGTCATCAGGTTGGGGTTAGGTAGGACTTGTGCTAGGATTTTTAAAATCAGGAAGCCCAGACCTCCAGGCACACTGGAGCTGTGAAAGGCATCCAAAAGGGAGTGCAAAAGTGCCACAACATGGCTGCTTTCACAGCTTATTCCTTGGCACCATCCCTATACCTAGGCTGATTTATCTGCCTAGGGTTAGGGTTCAGCCTAGGGCTAGGATTTTTTGAACCAGGAAGCCCTGAGTTCCAGGCTTACTGCAGCTGCCAAAGGCATCCCAAAGGGAGCTCAGAAATGCCACAACATGGCTGCTTTCACAGCTTTTTCCTTTGGAAGAACCCTCATACCCGGCTGATTTACCTTCCTAGGGTTACTGTTAGGCTTAGGCCTAGGACTTTTAAAACCAGGAAGCCCTGTGCTCCAGGCACACTGCAGCTGTTCAAGGCATCCGAAAGGGAGGTCAAAAGTGACACAACTTGGCTGCCTCCACTGCTATTTCCATGAGACCATCCCCAACCATAGGCTGATTTTCCTTCCTCGCGTTGAGGTTTGAGTTAGGCCGAGGGTTAGTGTTCTTTTAACCAGAAAGCCCTGAGTTCCAAGAACACAGCAGCTGCGAAGGACTACCCAAGAAGAGCACAAAAGTACCACAACATGCCTGCCTCCACAGCGATTTCCTTGGGGACATCCCTAATTCCTGGCTGATTTGCATTTCTCGTCGTCAGGTTGGGGTTAGGTAGGACTTGTGCTAGGATTTTTAAAATCAGGAAGCCCAGACCTCCAGGCACACTGGAGCTGTGAAAGGCATCCAAAAGGGAGTGCAAAAGTGCCACAACATGGCTGCTTTCACAGCTTTCTCTTTGGCACCATCCCTATACCTAGGCTGATTTATCTGCCTAGGGTTAGGGTTCAGCCTAGGGCTAGGATGTTTTGAACCAGGAAGCCCTGAGTTCCAGGCTTACTGCAGCTGCCAAAGGCATCCCAAAGGGAGCGCAGAAGTGACACAACATGGCTGCTTTCACAGCTTTTTCCTTAGGAGGAACCCTCATACCCGGCTGATTTACCTTCCTAGGGTTACTGTTAGGCTTAGGCCTAGGACTTTTAAAACCAGGAAGCCCTGTGCTCCAGGCACACTGCAGCTGTTCAATTCATCCCAAGGGCAGCGCAAAAGTGACACAACTTGGCTGCCTCCACTGCTATTTCCATGAGACCATCCCCAACCATAGGCTGATTTTCCTTCCTAGCGTTGAGGTTTGAGTTAGGCCTAGGGTTAGGGTTCTTTTAACCTGAAAGCCCTGAGTTCCAAGAACACAGCAGCTGCGAAGGACTACCCAAGAAGAGCACAAAAGTACCACAACATGCCTGCCTCCACAGCTATTTCCTTGGGGACATCCCTAATTCCTGGCTGATTTGCCTTTCTCGTCGTCGGGCTGGGGTTAGGTAGGACTTGTGCTAGGATTTTTAAAATCAGGAAGCCCAGACCTCCAGGCACACTGGAGCTGTGAAAGGCATCCAAAAGGGAGTGCAAAAGTGCCACAACATGGCTGCTTTCACAGCTTTTTCCTTGGCACCATCCCTACACCTAGGCTGATTTATCTGCCTAGGGTTAGGGTTAGGGTTCAGCCTAGGGCTAGGATATTTTGAACCAGGAAGCCCTGAGTTCCAGGCTTACTGCAGCTGCCAAAGGCATCCCAAAGTGAGCTCAGAAATGCCACAACATGGCTGCTTACACAGCTTTTTCCTTAGGAGGAACCCTCAGACCCGGCTGATTTACCTACGTAGGGTTTCTATTAGGCTTAGGCCTCGGACTTTAAAATCAGGAAGCCCAGACCTCCAGGCACACTGGAGCTGTGAAAGGCATCCAAAAGGGAGTGCAAAAGTGACACACATGGCTGGTTTCACAGCTTTTTCCTTTGCACCATCCCTATACCTAGGCTGATTTATCTGCCTAGGGTTAGGGTTAGGGTTAGGGTTCAGCCTAGGGCTAGGATTTTTTGAACCAGGAAGCCCTGAGTTGCAGGCTTACTGCAGCTGCCAAAGGCATCCCAAAGGGAGCTCAGAAATGCCACAACATGGCTGCTTTCACAGCTTTTTCCTTTGGAAGAACCCTCATACCCGGCTGATTTACCTTCCTAGTGTTACTGTTAGGCTTAGGCCTAGGACTTTTAAAACCAGGAAGCCCTGTGCTCCAGGCACACTGCAGCTGTTCAAGGCATCCGAAAGGGAGGGCAAAAGTGACACAACTTGGCTGCCTCCACTGCTATTTCCATGAGACCATCCCCAACCATAGGCTGATTTTCCTTCCTAGCGTTGAGGTTTGAGTTAGGCCGAGGTTTAGTGTTCTTTTAACCAGAAAGCCCTGAGTTCCAAGAACATAGCAGCTGCGAAGGACTACCCAAGAAGAGCACAAAAGTACCACAACATGCCTGCCTCCACAGCGATTTCCTTGGGGACATCCCTAATTCCTGGCTGATTTGCCTTTCTCGTCGTCAGGTTGGGGTTAGGTAGGACTTGTGCTAGGATTTTTAAAATCAGGAAGCCCAGACCTCCAGGCACACTGGAGCTGTGAAAGGCATCCAAAAGGGAGTGCAAAAGTGCCACAACATGGCTGCTTTCACAGCTTTTTCCTTGGCACCATCCCTATACCTAGGCTGATTTATCTGCCTAGGGTTAGGGTTAGGCTTCAGCCTAGGGCTAGGATGTTTTGAACCAGGAAGCCCTGAGTTCCAGGCTTACTGCAGCTGCCAAAGGCATCCCAAAGGGAGCGCAGAAGTGACACAACATGGCTGCTTTCACAGCTTTTTCCTTAGGAAGAACCCTCATACCCGGCTGATTTACCTTCCTAGGGTTACTGTTAGGCTTAGGCCTAGGACTTTTAAAACCAGGAAGCCCTGTGCTCCAGGCACACTGCAGCTGTTCAATTCATCCCAAGGGCAGCGCAAAAGTGACACAACTTGGCTGCCTCCACTGCTATTTCCATGAGACCATCCCGAACCATAGGCTGATTTTCCTTCCTAGCGTTGAGGTTTGAGTTAGGCCTAGGGTTAGGGTTCTTTTAATCAGAAAGCCCTGAGTTCCAAGAACACAGCAGCTGCGAAGGACTACCCAAGAAGAGCACAAAAGTACCACCACATGCCTGCCTCCACAGCTATTTCCTTGGGGACATCCCTAATTCCTGGCTGATTTGCCTTTCTCGTCGTCGGGCTGGGGTTAGGTAGGACTTGTGCTAGGACTTTTAAAATCAGGAAGCCCAGACCTCCAGGCACACTGGAGCTGTGAAAGGCATCCAAAAGGGAGTGCAAAAGTGCCACAACATGGCTGCTTTCACAGCTTTTTCCTTGGCACCATCCCTATACCTAGGCTGATTTATCTGCCTAGGGTTAGGGTTAGGCTTCAGCCTAGGGCTAGGATATTTTGAACCAGGAAGCCCTGAGTTCCAGGCTTACTGCAGCTGCCAAAGGCATCCCAAAGGGAGCTCAGAAATGCCACAACATGGCTGCTTTCACAGCTTTTTCCTTTGGAAGAACCCTCATACCCGGCTGATTTACCTTCCTAGGGTTACTGTTAGGCTTAGGCCTAGGACTTTTAAAACCAGGAAGCCCTGTGCTCCAGGCACACTGCAGCTGTTCAAGGCATCCGAAAGGGAGGGCAAAAGTGACACAACTTGGCTGCCTCCACTGCTATTTCCATGAGACCATCCCCAACCATAGGCTGATTTTCCTTCCTAGCGTTGAGGTTTGAGTTAGGCGTAGGGTTAGGGTTCTTTTAACCAGAAAGCCCTGAGTTCCAAGAACACAGCAGCTGCGAAGGACTACCCAAGAAGAGCACAAAAGTACCACAACATGCCTGCCTCCACAGCGATTTCCTTGGGGACATCCCTAATTCCTGGCTGATTTGCCTTTCTCGTCGTCAGGTTGGGGTTAGGTAGGACTTGTGCTAGGATTTTTAAAATCAGGAAGCCCAGACCTCCAGGCACACTGGAGCTGTGAAAGGCATCCAAAAGGGAGTGCAAAAGTGCCACAACATGGCTGCTTTCACAGCTTTTTCCTTGGCACCATCCCTACACCTAGGCTGATTTATCTGCCTAGGGTTAGGGTTAGGGTTCAGCCTAGGGCTAGGATCTTTTGAACCAGGAAGCCCTGAGTTCCAGGCTTACTGCAGCTGCCAAAGGCATCCCAAAGTGCGCTCAGAAATGCCACAACATGGCTGCTTACACAGCTTTTTCCTTAGGAGGAACCCTCAGACCCGGCTGATTTACCTACGTAGGGTTTCTATTAGGCTTAGGCCTAGGACTTTTAAAATCAGGAAGCCCTGTGCTCCAGGCACACTGGAGCTGTGAAAGGCATCCAAAAGGGAGTGCAAAAGTGCCACCACATGGCTGGTTTCACAGCTTTTTCCTTTGCACCATCCCTATACCTAGGCTGATTTATCTGCCTAGGGTTAGGGTTAGGGTTAGGGTTCAGCCTAGGGCTAGGATTTTTTGAACCAGGAAGCCCTGAGTTCCAGGCTTACTGCAGCTGCCAAAGGCATCCCAAAGGGAGCTCAGAAATGCCACAACATGGCTGCTTTCACAGCTTTTTCCTTTGGAAGAACCCTCATACCCGGCTGATTTACCTTCCTAGGGTTACTGTTAGGCTTAGGCCTAGGACTTTTAAAACCAGGAAGCCCTGTGCTCCAGGCACACTGCAGCTGTTCAAGGCATCCGAAAGGGAGGTCAAAAGTGACACAACTTGGCTGCCTCCACTGCTATTTCCATGAGACCATCCCCAACCATAGGCTGATTTTCCTTCCTAGCGTTGAGGTTTGAGTTAGGCCTAGGGTTAGGGTTCTTTTAACCAGAAAGCCCTGAGTTCCAAGAACACAGCAGCTGCGAAGGACTACCCAAGAAGAGCACAAAAGTACCACAACATGCCTGCCTCCACAGCTATTTCCTTGGGGACATCCCTAATTCCTGGCTGATTTGCCTTTCTCGTCGTCAGGTTGGGGTTAGGTAGGACTTGTGCTAGGATTTTTAAAATCAGGAAGCCCAGACCTCCAGGCACACTGGAGCTGTGAAAGGCATCCAAAAGGGAGTGCAAAAGTGCCACAACATGGCTGCTTTCACAGCTTTTTCCTTGGCACCAGCCCTATACCTAGGCTGATTTATCTGCCTAGGGTTAGGGTTAGGGTTCAGCCTAGGGCTAGGATTTTTTGAATCAGGAAGCCCTGAGTTCCAGGCTTACTGCAGCTGCCAAAGGCATCCCAAAGGGAGCTCAGAAATGCCACAACATGGCTGCTTTCACAGCTTTTTCCTTAGGAAGAACCCTCATACCCGGCTGATTTACCTTCCTAGGGTTACTGTTAGGCTTAGGCCTAGGACTTTTAAAACCAGGAAGCCCTGTGCTCCAGGCACACTGCAGCTGTTCAATTCATCCCAAGGGCAGCGCAAAAGTGACACAACTTGGCTGCCTCCACTGCTATTTCCATGAGACCATCCCGAACCATAGGCTGATTTTCCTTCCTAGCGTTGAGGTTTGAGTTAGGCGTAGGGTTAGGGTTCTTTTAACCAGAAAGCCCTGAGTTCCAAGAACACAGCAGCTGCGAAGGACTACCCAAGAAGAGCACAAAAGTACCACAACATGCCTGCATCCACAGCAATTTCCTTGGGGACATCCCTAATTCCTGGCTGATTTGCCTTTCTCGTCGTCGGGTTGGGGTTAGGTAGGCCTTGTGCTAGGATTTTTAAAATCAGGAAGCCCAGACCTCCAGGCACACTGGAGCTGTGAAAGGCATCCAAAAGGGAGTGCAAAAGTGCCACCACATGGCTGGTTTCACAGCTTTTTCCTTTGCACCATCCCTATACCTAGGCTGATTTATCTGCCTAGGGTTAGGGTTAGGCTTCAGCCTAGGGCTAGGATTTTTTGAACCAGGAAGCCCTGAGTTCCAGGCTTACTGCAGCTGCCAAAGGCATCCCAAAGGGAGCGCAGAAGTGCCACAACATGGTTGCTTTCACAGCTTTTTCCTTAGGAAGAACCCTCATACCCGGCTGATTTACCTTCCTAGGGTTACTGTTAGGCTTAGGCCTAGGACTTTTAAAACCAGGAAGCCCTGTGCTCCAGGCACACTGCAGCTGTTCAATTCATCCCAAGGGCAGCGCAAAAGTGACACAACTTGGCTGCCTCCACTGCTATTTCCATGAGACCATCCCCAACCTTAGGCTGATTTTCCTTCCTAGCGTTGAGGTTTGAGTTAGGCCTAGGGTTAGGGTTCTTTTAACCTGAAAGCCCTGAGTTCCAAGAACACAGCAGCTGCGAAGGACTACCCAAGAAGAGCACAAAAGTACCACAACATGCCTGCCTCCACAGCTATTTCCTTGGGGACATCCCTAATTCCTGGCTGATTTGCCTTTCTCGTCGTCGGGCTGGGGTTAGGTAGGACTTGTGCTAGGACTTTTAAAATCAGGAAGCCCAGACCTCCAGGCACACTGGAGCTGTGAAAGGCATCCAAAAGGGAGTGCAAAAGTGCCACAACATGGCTGCTTTCACAGCTTTTTCCTTGGCACCATCCCTATACCTAGGCTGATTTATCTGCCTAGGGTTAGGGTTCAGCCTAGGGCTAGGATTTTTTGAACCAGGAAGCCCTGAGTTCCAGGCTTACTGCAGCTGCCAAAGGCATCCCAAAGGGAGCTCAGAAATGCCACAACATGGCTGCTTTCACAGCTTTTTCCTTTGGAAGAACCCTCATACCCGGCTGATTTACCTTCCTAGGGTTACTGTTAGGCTTAGGCCTAGGACTTTTAAAATCAGGAAGCCCTGTGCTCCAGGCACACTGCAGCTGTTCAAGGCATCCGAAAGGGAGGGCAAAAGTGAGACAACTTGGCTGCCTCCACTGCTATTTCCATGAGACCATCCCCAACCATAGGCTGATTTTCCTTCCTAGCGTTGAGGTTTGAGTTAGGCCGAGGGTTAGTGTTCTTTTAACCAGAAAGCCCTGAGTTCCAAGAACACAGCAGCTGCGAAGGACTACCCAAGAAGAGCACAAAAGTACCACAACATGCCTGCCTCCACAGCGATTTCCTTGGGGACATCCCTAATTCCTGGCTGATTTGCCTTTCTCGTCGTCAGGTTGGGGTTAGGTAGGACTTGTGCTAGGATTTTTAAAATCAGGAAGCCCAGACCTCCAGGCACACTGGAGCTGTGAAAGGCATCCAAAAGGGAGTGCAAAAGTGCCACAACATGGCTGCTTTCACAGCTTTTTCCTTGGCACCATCCCTATACCTAGGCTGATTTATCTGCCTAGGGTTAGGGTTAGGGTTCAGCCTAGGGCTAGGATCTTTTGAACCAGGAAGCCCTGAGTTCCAGGCTTACTGCAGCTGCCAAAGGCATCCCAAAGGGAGCGCAGAAGTGACACAACATGGCTGCTTTCACAGCTTTTTCCTTTGGAAGAACCCTCATACCCGGCTGATTTACCTTCCTAGGGTTACTGTTAGGCTTAGGCCTAGGACTTTTAAAACCAGGAAGCCCTGTGCTCCAGGCACACTGCAGCTGTTCAAGGCATCCGAAAGGGAGGTCAAAAGTGACACAACTTGGCTGCCTCCACTGCTATTTCCATGAGACCATCCCCAACCATAGGCTGATTTTCCTTCCTAGCGTTGAGGTTTGAGTTAGGCCTAGGGTTAGGGTTCTTTTAACCAGAAAGCCCTGAGTTCCAAGAACACAGCAGCTGCGAAGGACTACCCAAGAAGAGCACAAAAGTACCACAACATGCCTGCCTCCACAGCTATTTCCTTGGGGACATCCCTAATTCCTGGCTGATTTGCCTTTCTCGTCGTCAGGTTGGGGTTAGGTAGGACTTGTGCTAGGATTTTTAAAATCAGGAAGCCCAGACCTCCAGGCACACTGGAGCTGTGAAAGGCATCCAAAAGGGAGTGCAAAAGTGCCACAACATGGCTGCTTTCACAGCTTTTTCCTTGGCACCAGCCCTATACCTAGGCTGATTTATCTGCCTAGGGTTAGGGTTAGGGTTCAGCCTAGGGCTAGGATTTTTTGAATCAGGAAGCCCTGAGTTCCAGGCTTACTGCAGCTGCCAAAGGCATCCCAAAGGGAGCTCAGAAATGCCACAACATGGCTGCTTTCACAGCTTTTTCCTTAGGAAGAACCCTCATACCCGGCTGATTTACCTTCCTAGGGTTACTGTTAGGCTTAGGCCTAGGACTTTTAAAACCAGGAAGCCCTGTGCTCCAGGCACACTGCAGCTGTTCAATTCATCCCAAGGGCAGCGCAAAAGTGACACAACTTGGCTGCCTCCACTGCTATTTCCATGAGACCATCCCGAACCATAGGCTGATTTTCCTTCCTAGCGTTGAGGTTTGAGTTAGGCGTAGGGTTAGGGTTCTTTTAACCAGAAAGCCCTGAGTTCCAAGAACACAGCAGCTGCGAAGGACTACCCAAGAAGAGCACAAAAGTACCACAACATGCCTGCATCCACAGCAATTTCCTTGGGGACATCCCTAATTCCTGGCTGATTTGCCTTTCCCGTCGTCGGGTTGGGGTTAGGTAGGCCTTGTGCTAGGATTTTTAAAATCAGGAAGCCCAGACCTCCAGGCACACTGGAGCTGTGAAAGGCATCCAAAAGGGAGTGCAAAAGTGCCACCACATGGCTGGTTTCACAGCTTTTTCCTTTGCACCATCCCTATACCTAGGCTGATTTATCTGCCTAGGGTTAGGGTTAGGCTTCAGCCTAGGGCTAGGATTTTTTGAACCAGGAAGCCCTGAGTTCCAGGCTTACTGCAGCTGCCAAAGGCATCCCAAAGGGAGCGCAGAAGTGCCACAACATGGTTGCTTTCACAGCTTTTTCCTTAGGAAGAACCCTCATACCCGGCTGATTTACCTTCCTAGGGTTACTGTTAGGCTTAGGCCTAGGACTTTTAAAACCAGGAAGCCCTGTGCTCCAGGCACACTGCAGCTGTTCAATTCATCCCAAGGGCAGCGCAAAAGTGACACAACTTGGCTGCCTCCACTGCTATTTCCATGAGACCATCCCCAACCTTAGGCTGATTTTCCTTCCTAGCGTTGAGGTTTGAGTTAGGCCTAGGGTTAGGGTTCTTTTAACCTGAAAGCCCTGAGTTCCAAGAACACAGCAGCTGCGAAGGACTACCCAAGAAGAGCACAAAAGTACCACAACATGCCTGCCTCCACAGCTATTTCCTTGGGGACATCCCTAATTCCTGGCTGATTTGCCTTTCTCGTCGTCGGGCTGGGGTTAGGTAGGACTTGTGCTAGGACTTTTAAAATCAGGAAGCCCAGACCTCCAGGCACACTGGAGCTGTGAAAGGCATCCAAAAGGGAGTGCAAAAGTGCCACAACATGGCTGCTTTCACAGCTTTTTCCTTGGCACCATCCCTATACCTAGGCTGATTTATCTGCCTAGGGTTAGGGTTCAGCCTAGGGCTAGGATTTTTTGAACCAGGAAGCCCTGAGTTCCAGGCTTACTGCAGCTGCCAAAGGCATCCCAAAGGGAGCTCAGAAATGCCACAACATGGCTGCTTTCACAGCTTTTTCCTTTGGAAGAACCCTCATACCCGGCTGATTTACCTTCCTAGGGTTACTGTTAGGCTTAGGCCTAGGACTTTTAAAACCAGGAAGCCCTGTGCTCCAGGCACACTGCAGCTGTTCAAGGCATCCGAAAGGGAGGGCAAAAGTGAGACAACTTGGCTGCCTCCACTGCTATTTCCATGAGACCATCCCCAACCATAGGCTGATTTTCCTTCCTAGCGTTGAGGTTTGAGTTAGGCCGAGGGTTAGTGTTCTTTTAACCAGAAAGCCCTGAGTTCCAAGAACACAGCAGCTGCGAAGGACTACCCAAGAAGAGCACAAAAGTACCACAACATGCCTGCCTCCACAGCGATTTCCTTGGGGACATCCCTAATTCCTGGCTGATTTGCCTTTCTCGTCGTCAGGTTGGGGTTAGGTAGGACTTGTGCTAGGATTTTTAAAATCAGGAAGCCCAGACCTCCAGGCACACTGGAGCTGTGAAAGGCATCCAAAAGGGAGTGCAAAAGTGCCACAACATGGCTGCTTTCACAGCTTTTTCCTTGGCACCAGCCCTATACCTAGGCTGATTTATCTGCCTAGGGTTAGGGTTAGGGTTCAGCCTAGGGCTAGGATCTTTTGAACCAGGAAGCCCTGAGTTCCAGGCTTACTGCAGCTGCCAAAGGCATCCCAAAGGGAGCGCAGAAGTGACACAACATGGCTGCTTTCACAGCTTTTTCCTTAGGAGGAACCCTCATACCCGGCTGATTTACCTTCCTAGGGTTACTGTTAGGCTTAGGCCTAGGACTTTTAAAACCAGGAAGCCCTGTGCTCCAGGCACACTGCAGCTGTTCAATTCATCCCAAGGGCAGCGCAAAAGTGACACAACTTGGCTGCCTCCACTGCTATTTCCATGAGACCATCCCCAACCATAGGCTGATTTTCCTTCCTAGCGTTGAGGTTTGAGTTAGGCCTAGGGTTAGGGTTCTTTTAACCTGAAAGCCCTGAGTTCCAAGAACACAGCAGCTGCGAAGGACTACCCAAGAAGAGCACAAAAGTACCACAACATGCCTGCCTCCACAGCTATTTCCTTGGGGACATCCCTAATTCCTGGCTGATTTGCCTTTCTCGTCGTCGGGCTGGGGTTAGGTAGGACTTGTGCTAGGACTTTTAAAATCAGGAAGCCCAGACCTCCAGGCACACTGGAGCTGTGAAAGGCATCCAAAAGGGAGTGCAAAAGTGCCACAACATGGCTGCTTTCACAGCTTTTTCCTTGGCACCATCCCTATACCTAGGCTGATTTATCTGCCTAGGGTTAGGGTTCAGCCTAGGGCTAGGATTTTTTGAACCAGGAAGCCCTGAGTTCCAGGCTTACTGCAGCTGCCAAAGGCATCCCAAAGGGAGCTCAGAAATGCCACAACATGGCTGCTTTCACAGCTTTTTCCTTTGGAAGAACCCTCATACCCGGCTGATTTACCTTCCTAGGGTTACTGTTAGGCTTAGGCCTAGGACTTTTAAAATCAGGAAGCCCTGTGCTCCAGGCACACTGCAGCTGTTCAAGGCATCCGAAAGGGAGGGCAAAAGTGAGACAACTTGGCTGCCTCCACTGCTATTTCCATGAGACCATCCCCAACCATAGGCTGATTTTCCTTCCTAGCGTTGAGGTTTGAGTTAGGCCGAGGGTTAGTGTTCTTTTAACCAGAAAGCCCTGAGTTCCAAGAACACAGCAGCTGCGAAGGACTACCCAAGAAGAGCACAAAAGTACCACAACATGCCTGCCTCCACAGCGATTTCCTTGGGGACATCCCTAATTCCTGGCTGATTTGCCTTTCTCGTCGTCAGGTTGGGGTTAGGTAGGACTTGTGCTAGGATTTTTAAAATCAGGAAGCCCAGACCTCCAGGCACACTGGAGCTGTGAAAGGCATCCAAAAGGGAGTGCAAAAGTGCCACAACATGGCTGCTTTCACAGCTTTTTCCTTGGCACCATCCCTATACCTAGGCTGATTTATCTGCCTAGGGTTAGGGTTAGGGTTCAGCCTAGGGCTAGGATCTTTTGAACCAGGAAGCCCTGAGTTCCAGGCTTACTGCAGCTGCCAAAGGCATCCCAAAGGGAGCGCAGAAGTGACACAACATGGCTGCTTTCACAGCTTTTTCCTTTGGAAGAACCCTCATACCCGGCTGATTTACCTTCCTAGGGTTACTGTTAGGCTTAGGCCTAGGACTTTTAAAACCAGGAAGCCCTGTGCTCCAGGCACACTGCAGCTGTTCAAGGCATCCGAAAGGGAGGTCAAAAGTGACACAACTTGGCTGCCTCCACTGCTATTTCCATGAGACCATCCCCAACCATAGGCTGATTTTCCTTCCTAGCGTTGAGGTTTGAGTTAGGCCTAGGGTTAGGGTTCTTTTAACCAGAAAGCCCTGAGTTCCAAGAACACAGCAGCTGCGAAGGACTACCCAAGAAGAGCACAAAAGTACCACAACATGCCTGCCTCCACAGCTATTTCCTTGGGGACATCCCTAATTCCTGGCTGATTTGCCTTTCTCGTCGTCAGGTTGGGGTTAGGTAGGACTTGTGCTAGGATTTTTAAAATCAGGAAGCCCAGACCTCCAGGCACACTGGAGCTGTGAAAGGCATCCAAAAGGGAGTGCAAAAGTGCCACAACATGGCTGCTTTCACAGCTTTTTCCTTGGCACCAGCCCTATACCTAGGCTGATTTATCTGCCTAGGGTTAGGGTTAGGGTTCAGCCTAGGGCTAGGATTTTTTGAATCAGGAAGCCCTGAGTTCCAGGCTTACTGCAGCTGCCAAAGGCATCCCAAAGGGAGCTCAGAAATGCCACAACATGGCTGCTTTCACAGCTTTTTCCTTAGGAAGAACCCTCATACCCGGCTGATTTACCTTCCTAGGGTTACTGTTAGGCTTAGGCCTAGGACTTTTAAAACCAGGAAGCCCTGTGCTCCAGGCACACTGCAGCTGTTCAATTCATCCCAAGGGCAGCGCAAAAGTGACACAACTTGGCTGCCTCCACTGCTATTTCCATGAGACCATCCCGAACCATAGGCTGATTTTCCTTCCTAGCGTTGAGGTTTGAGTTAGGCGTAGGGTTAGGGTTCTTTTAACCAGAAAGCCCTGAGTTCCAAGAACACAGCAGCTGCGAAGGACTACCCAAGAAGAGCACAAAAGTACCACAACATGCCTGCATCCACAGCAATTTCCTTGGGGACATCCCTAATTCCTGGCTGATTTGCCTTTCCCGTCGTCGGGTTGGGGTTAGGTAGGCCTTGTGCTAGGATTTTTAAAATCAGGAAGCCCAGACCTCCAGGCACACTGGAGCTGTGAAAGGCATCCAAAAGGGAGTGCAAAAGTGCCACCACATGGCTGGTTTCACAGCTTTTTCCTTTGCACCATCCCTATACCTAGGCTGATTTATCTGCCTAGGGTTAGGGTTAGGCTTCAGCCTAGGGCTAGGATTTTTTGAACCAGGAAGCCCTGAGTTCCAGGCTTACTGCAGCTGCCAAAGGCATCCCAAAGGGAGCGCAGAAGTGCCACAACATGGTTGCTTTCACAGCTTTTTCCTTAGGAAGAACCCTCATACCCGGCTGATTTACCTTCCTAGGGTTACTGTTAGGCTTAGGCCTAGGACTTTTAAAACCAGGAAGCCCTGTGCTCCAGGCACACTGCAGCTGTTCAATTCATCCCAAGGGCAGCGCAAAAGTGACACAACTTGGCTGCCTCCACTGCTATTTCCATGAGACCATCCCCAACCTTAGGCTGATTTTCCTTCCTAGCGTTGAGGTTTGAGTTAGGCCTAGGGTTAGGGTTCTTTTAACCTGAAAGCCCTGAGTTCCAAGAACACAGCAGCTGCGAAGGACTACCCAAGAAGAGCACAAAAGTACCACAACATGCCTGCCTCCACAGCTATTTCCTTGGGGACATCCCTAATTCCTGGCTGATTTGCCTTTCTCGTCGTCGGGCTGGGGTTAGGTAGGACTTGTGCTAGGACTTTTAAAATCAGGAAGCCCAGACCTCCAGGCACACTGGAGCTGTGAAAGGCATCCAAAAGGGAGTGCAAAAGTGCCACAACATGGCTGCTTTCACAGCTTTTTCCTTGGCACCATCCCTATACCTAGGCTGATTTATCTGCCTAGGGTTAGGGTTCAGCCTAGGGCTAGGATTTTTTGAACCAGGAAGCCCTGAGTTCCAGGCTTACTGCAGCTGCCAAAGGCATCCCAAAGGGAGCTCAGAAATGCCACAACATGGCTGCTTTCACAGCTTTTTCCTTTGGAAGAACCCTCATACCCGGCTGATTTACCTTCCTAGGGTTACTGTTAGGCTTAGGCCTAGGACTTTTAAAACCAGGAAGCCCTGTGCTCCAGGCACACTGCAGCTGTTCAAGGCATCCGAAAGGGAGGGCAAAAGTGAGACAACTTGGCTGCCTCCACTGCTATTTCCATGAGACCATCCCCAACCATAGGCTGATTTTCCTTCCTAGCGTTGAGGTTTGAGTTAGGCCGAGGGTTAGTGTTCTTTTAACCAGAAAGCCCTGAGTTCCAAGAACACAGCAGCTGCGAAGGACTACCCAAGAAGAGCACAAAAGTACCACAACATGCCTGCCTCCACAGCGATTTCCTTGGGGACATCCCTAATTCCTGGCTGATTTGCCTTTCTCGTCGTCAGGTTGGGGTTAGGTAGGACTTGTGCTAGGATTTTTAAAATCAGGAAGCCCAGACCTCCAGGCACACTGGAGCTGTGAAAGGCATCCAAAAGGGAGTGCAAAAGTGCCACAACATGGCTGCTTTCACAGCTTTTTCCTTGGCACCAGCCCTATACCTAGGCTGATTTATCTGCCTAGGGTTAGGGTTAGGGTTCAGCCTAGGGCTAGGATCTTTTGAACCAGGAAGCCCTGAGTTCCAGGCTTACTGCAGCTGCCAAAGGCATCCCAAAGGGAGCGCAGAAGTGACACAACATGGCTGCTTTCACAGCTTTTTCCTTAGGAGGAACCCTCATACCCGGCTGATTTACCTTCCTAGGGTTACTGTTAGGCTTAGGCCTAGGACTTTTAAAACCAGGAAGCCCTGTGCTCCAGGCACACTGCAGCTGTTCAATTCATCCCAAGGGCAGCGCAAAAGTGACACAACTTGGCTGCCTCCACTGCTATTTCCATGAGACCATCCCCAACCATAGGCTGATTTTCCTTCCTAGCGTTGAGGTTTGAGTTAGGCCTAGGGTTAGGGTTCTTTTAACCTGAAAGCCCTGAGTTCCAAGAACACAGCAGCTGCGAAGGACTACCCAAGAAGAGCACAAAAGTACCACAACATGCCTGCCTCCACAGCTATTTCCTTGGGGACATCCCTAATTCCTGGCTGATTTGCCTTTCTCGTCGTCAGGTTGGGGTTAGGTAGGACTTGTGCTAGGATTTTTAAAATCAGGAAGCCCAGACCTCCAGGCACACTGGAGCTGTGAAAGGCATCCAAAAGGGAGTGCAAAAGTGCCACAACATGGCTGCTTTCACAGCTTTTTCCTTGGCACCATCCCTACACCTAGGCTGATTTATCTGCCTAGGGTTAGGGTTAGGGTTCAGCCTAGGGCTAGGATCTTTTGAACCAGGAAGCCCTGAGTTCCAGGCTTACTGCAGCTGCCAAAGGCATCCCAAAGGGAGCGCAGAAGTGACACAACATGGCTGCTTTCACAGCTTTTTCCTTAGGAGGAACCCTCATACCCGGCTGATTTACCTTCCTAGGGTTACTGTTAGGCTTAGGCCTAGGACTCTTAAAACCAGGAAGCCCTGTGCTCCAGGCACACTGCAGCTGTTCAATTCATCCCAAGGGCAGCGCAAAAGTGACACAACTTGGCTGCCTCCACTTCTATTTCCATGAGACCATCCCCAACCATAGGCTGATTTTCCTTCCTAGCGTTGAGGTTTGAGTTAGGCCTAGGGTTAGGGTTCTTTTAACCTGAAAGCCCTGAGTTCCAAGAACACAGCAGCTGCGAAGGACTACCCAAGAAGAGCACAAAAGTACCACAACATGCCTGCCTCCACAGCTATTTCCTTGGGGACATCCCTAATTCCTGGCTGATTTGCCTTTCTCGTCGTCGGGCTGGGGTTAGGTAGGACTTGTGCTAGGATTTTTAAAATCAGGAAGCCCAGACCTCCAGGCACACTGGAGCTGTGAAAGGCATCCAAAAGGGAGTGCAAAAGTGCCACAACATGGCTGCTTTCACAGCTTTTTCCTTGGCACCATCCCTACACCTAGGCTGATTTATCTGCCTAGGGTTAGGGTTAGGGTTCAGCCTAGGGCTAGGATATTTTGAACCAGGAAGCCCTGAGTTCCAGGCTTACTGCAGCTGCCAAAGGCATCCCAAAGTGCGCTCAGAAATGCCACAACATGGCTGCTTACACAGCTTTTTCCTTAGGAGGAACCCTCAGACCCGGCTGATTTACCTACGTAGGGTTTCTATTAGGCTTAGGCCTAGGACTTTAAAATCAGGAAGCCCTGTGCTCCAGGCACACTGGAGCTGTGAAAGGCATCCAAAAGGGAGTGCAAAAGTGCCACCACATGGCTGGTTTCACAGCTTTTTCCTTTGCACCATCCCTATACCTAGGCTGATTTATCTGCCTAGGGTTAGGGTTAGGGTTAGGGTTCAGCCTAGGGCTAGGATTTTTTGAACCAGGAAGCCCTGAGTTCCAGGCTTACTGCAGCTGCCAAAGGCATCCCAAAGGGAGCTCAGAAATGCCACAACATGGCTGCTTTCACAGCTTTTTCCTTTGGAAGAACCCTCATACCCGGCTGATTTACCTTCCTAGGGTTACTGTTAGGCTTAGGCCTAGGACTTTTAAAACCAGGAAGCCCTGTGCTCCAGGCACACTGCAGCTGTTCAAGGCATCCGAAAGGGAGGGCAAAAGTGAGACAACTTGGCTGCCTCCACTGCTATTTCCATGAGACCATCCCCAACCATAGGCTGATTTTCCTTCCTAGCGTTGAGGTTTGAGTTAGGCCTAGGGTTAGGGTTCTTTTAACCAGAAAGCCCTGAGTTCCAAGAACACAGCAGCTGCGAAGGACTACCCAAGAAGAGCACAAAAGTACCACAACATGCCTGCCTCCACAGCGATTTCCTTGGGGACATCCCTAATTCCTGGCTGATTTGCCTTTCTCGTCGTCAGGTTGGGGTTAGGTAGGACTTGTGCTAGGATTTTTAAAATCAGGAAGCCCAGACCTCCAGGCACACTGGAGCTGTGAAAGGCATCCAAAAGGGAGTGCAAAAGTGCCACAACATGGCTGCTTTCACAGCTTTTTCCTTGGCACCAGCCCTATACCTAGGCTGATTTATCTGCCTAGGGTTAGGGTTAGGGTTCAGCCTAGGGCTAGGATTTTTTGAATCAGGAAGCCCTGAGTTCCAGGCTTACTGCAGCTGCCAAAGGCATCCCAAAGGGAGCGCAGAAGTGACACAACATGGCTGCTTTCACAGCTTTTTCCTTAGGAAGAACCCTCATACCCGGCTGATTTACCTTCCTAGGGTTACTGTTAGGCTTAGGCCTAGGACTTTTAAAACCAGGAAGCCCTGTGCTCCAGGCACACTGCAGCTGTTCAATTCATCCCAAGGGCAGCGCAAAAGTGACACAACTTGGCTGCCTCCACTGCTATTTCCATGAGACCATCCCGAACCATAGGCTGATTTTCCTTCCTAGCGTTGAGGTTTGAGTTAGGCGTAGGGTTAGGGTTCTTTTAACCAGAAAGCCCTGAGTTCCAAGAACACAGCAGCTGCGAAGGACTACCCAAGAAGAGCACAAAAGTACCACAACATGCCTGCATCCACAGCAATTTCCTTGGGGACATCCCTAATTCCTGGCTGATTTGCCTTTCTCGTCGTCGGGTTGGGGTTAGGTAGGCCTTGTGCTAGGATTTTTAAAATCAGGAAGCCCAGACCTCCAGGCACACTGGAGCTGTGAAAGGCATCCAAAAGGGAGTGCAAAAGTGCCACCACATGGCTGGTTTCACAGCTTTTTCCTTTGCACCATCCCTATACCTAGGCTGATTTATCTGCCTAGGGTTAGGGTTAGGCTTCAGCCTAGGGCTAGGATTTTTTGAACCAGGAAGCCCTGAGTTCCAGGCTTACTGCAGCTGCCAAAGGCATCCCAAAGGGAGCTCAGATATGCCACAACATGGTTGCTTTCACAGCTTTTTCCTTAGGAAGAACCCTCATACCCGGCTGATTTACCTTCCTAGGGTTACTGTTAGGCTTAGGCCTAGGACTTTTAAAACCAGGAAGCCCTGTGCTCCAGGCACACTGCAGCTGTTCAATTCATCCCAAGGGCAGCGCAAAAGTGACACAACTTGGCTGCCTCCACTGCTATTTCCATGAGACCATCCCCAACCATAGGCTGATTTTCCTTCCTAGCGTTGTGGTTTGAGTTAGGCGTAGGGTTAGGGTTCTTTTAACCAGAAAGCCCTGAGTTCCAAGAACACAGCAGCTGCGAAGGACTACCCAAGAAGAGCACAAAAGTACCACAACATGCCTGCATCCACAGCAATTTCCTTGGGGACATCCCTAATTCCTGGCTGATTTGCCTTTCTCGTCGTCGGGTTGGGGTTAGGTAGGCCTTGTGCTAGGATTTTTAAAATCAGGAAGCCCAGACCTCCAGGCACACTGGAGCTGTGAAAGGCATCCAAAAGGGAGTGCAAAAGTGCCACCACATGGCTGGTTTCACAGCTTTTTCCTTTGTACCATCCCTATACCTAGGCTGATTTATCTGCCTAGGGTTAGGGTTAGGCTTCAGCCTAGGGCTAGGATTTTTTGAATCAGGAAGCCCTGAGTTCCAGGCTTACTGCAGCTGCCAAAGGCATCCCAAAGGGAGCGCAGAAGTGACACAACATGGCTGCTTTCACAGCTTTTTCCTTAGGAAGAACCCTAATACCCGGCTGATTTACCTTCCTAGGGTTACTGTTAGGCTTAGGCCTAGGACTTTTAAAACCAGGAAGCCCTGTGCTCCAGGCACACTGCAGCTGTTCAATTCATCCCAAGGGCAGCGCAAAAGTGACACAACTTGGCTGCCTCCACTGCTATTTCCATGAGACCATCCCCAACCTTAGGCTGATTTTCCTTCCTAGCGTTGAGGTTTGAGTTAGGCCTAGGGTTAGGGTTCTTTTAACCTGAAAGCCCTGAGTTCCAAGAACACAGCAGCTGCGAAGGACTACCCAAGAAGAGCACAAAAGTACCACAACATGCCTGCCTCCACAGCTATTTCCTTGGGGACATCCCTAATTCCTGGCTGATTTGCCTTTCTCGTCGTCGGGCTGGGGTTAGGTAGGACTTGTGCTAGGACTTTTAAAATCAGGAAGCCCAGACCTCCAGGCACACTGGAGCTGTGAAAGGCATCCAAAAGGGAGTGCAAAAGTGCCACAACATGGCTGCTTTCACAGCTTTTTCCTTGGCACCATCCCTATACCTAGGCTGATTTATCTGCCTAGGGTTAGGGTTCAGACTAGGGCTAGGATTTTTTGAACCAGGAAGCCCTGAGTTCCAGGCTTACTGCAGCTGCCAAAGGCATCCCAAAGGGAGCTCAGAAATGCCACAACATGGCTGCTTTCACAGCTTTTTCCTTTGGAAGAACCCTCATACCCGGCTGATTTACCTTCCTAGGGTTACTGTTAGGCTTAGGCCTAGGACTTTTAAAACCAGGAAGCCCTGTGCTCCAGGCACACTGCAGCTGTTCAAGGCATCCGAAAGGGAGGGCAAAAGTGAGACAACTTGGCTGCCTCCACTGCTATTTCCATGAGACCATCCCCAACCATAGGCTGATTTTCCTTCCTAGCGTTGAGGTTTGAGTTAGGCCGAGGGTTAGTGTTCTTTTAACCAGAAAGCCCTGAGTTCCAAGAACACAGCAGCTGCGAAGGACTACCCAAGAAGAGCACAAAAGTACCACAACATGCCTGCCTCCACAGCGATTTCCTTGGGGACATCCCTAATTCCTGGCTGATTTGCCTTTCTCGTCGTCAGGTTGGGGTTAGGTAGGACTTGTGCTAGGATTTTTAAAATCAGGAAGCCCAGACCTCCAGGCACACTGGAGCTGTGAAAGGCATCCAAAAGGGAGTGCAAAAGTGCCACAACATGGCTGCTTTCACAGCTTTTTCCTTGGCACCATCCCTATACCTAGGCTGATTTATCTGCCTAGGGTTAGGGTTAGGGTTCAGCCTAGGGCTAGGATGTTTTGAACCAGGAAGCCCTGAGTTCCAGGCTTACTGCAGCTGCCAAAGGCATCCCAAAGGGAGCGCAGAAGTGACACAACATGGCTGCTTTCACAGCTTTTTCCTTAGGAGGAACCCTCATACCCGGCTGATTTACCTTCCTAGGGTTACTGTTAGGCTTAGGCCTAGGACTTTTAAAACCAGGAAGCCCTGTGCTCCAGGCACACTGCAGCTGTTCAATTCATCCCAAGGGCAGCGCAAAAGTGACACAACTTGGCTGCCTCCACTGCTATTTCCATGAGACCATCCCCAACCATAGGCTGATTTTCCTTCCTAGCGTTGAGGTTTGAGTTAGGCCTAGGGTTAGGGTTCTTTTAACCTGAAAGCCCTGAGTTCCAAGAACACAGCAGCTGCGAAGGACTACCCAAGAAGAGCACAAAAGTACCACAACATGCCTGCCTCCACAGCTATTTCCTTGGGGACATCCCTAATTCCTGGCTGATTTGCCTTTCTCGTCGTCAGGTTGGGGTTAGGTAGGACTTGTGCTAGGATTTTTAAAATCAGGAAGCCCAGACCTCCAGGCACACTGGAGCTGTGAAAGGCATCCAAAAGGGAGTGCAAAAGTGCCACAACATGGCTGCTTTCACAGCTTTTTCCTTGGCACCATCCCTACACCTAGGCTGATTTATCTGCCTAGGGTTAGGGTTAGGGTTCAGCCTAGGGCTAGGATCTTTTGAACCAGGAAGCCCTGAGTTCCAGGCTTACTGCAGCTGCCAAAGGCATCCCAAAGGGAGCGCAGAAGTGACACAACATGGCTGCTTTCACAGCTTTTTCCTTAGGAGGAACCCTCATACCCGGCTGATTTACCTTCCTAGGGTTACTGTTAGGCTTAGGCCTAGGACTTTTAAAACCAGGAAGCCCTGTGCTCCAGGCACACTGCAGCTGTTCAATTCATCCCAAGGGCAGCGCAAAAGTGACACAACTTGGCTGCCTCCACTTCTATTTCCATGAGACCATCCCCAACCATAGGCTGATTTTCCTTCCTAGCGTTGAGGTTTGAGTTAGGCCTAGGGTTAGGGTTCTTTTAACCTGAAAGCCCTGAGTTCCAAGAACACAGCAGCTGCGAAGGACTACCCAAGAAGAGCACAAAAGTACCACAACATGCCTGCCTCCACAGCGATTTCCTTGGGGACATCCCTAATTCCTGGCTGATTTGCCTTTCTCGTCGTCGGGCTGGGGTTAGGTAGGACTTGTGCTAGGATTTTTAAAATCAGGAAGCCCAGACCTCCAGGCACACTGGAGCTGTGAAAGGCATCCAAAAGGGAGTGCAAAAGTGCCACAACATGGCTGCTTTCACAGCTTTTTCTTTGGCACCATCCCTATACCTAGGCTGATTTATCTGCCTAGGGTTAGGGTTAGGTTTCAGCCTAGGGCTAGGATTTTTTGAATCAGGAAGCCCTGAGTTCCAGGCTTACTGCAGCTGCCAAAGGCATCCCAAAGGGAGCGCAGAAGTGACACAACATGGCTGCTTTCACAGCTTTTTCCTTAGGAAGAACCCTAATACCCGGCTGATTTACCTTCCTAGGGTTACTGTTAGGCTTAGGCCTAGGACTTTTAAAACCAGGAAGCCCTGTGCTCCAGGCACACTGCAGCTGTTCAATTCATCCCAAGGGCAGCGCAAAAGTGACACAACTTGGCTGCCTCCACTGCTATTTCCATGAGACCATCCCCAACCTTAGGCTGATTTTCCTTCCTAGCGTTGAGGTTTGAGTTAGGCCTAGGGTTAGGGTTCTTTTAACCTGAAAGCCCTGAGTTCCAAGAACACAGCAGCTGCGAAGGACTACCCAAGAAGAGCACAAAAGTACCACAACATGCCTGCCTCCACAGCTATTTCCTTGGGGACATCCCTAATTCCTGGCTGATTTGCCTTTCTCGTCGTCGGGCTGGGGTTAGGTAGGACTTGTGCTAGGACTTTTAAAATCAGGAAGCCCAGACCTCCAGGCACACTGGAGCTGTGAAAGGCATCCAAAAGGGAGGGCAAAAGTGACACAACTTGGCTGCCTCCACTGCTATTTCCATGAGACCATCCCCAACCATAGGCTGATTTTCCTTCCTAGCGTTGAGGTTTGAGTTAGGCCGAGGGTTAGTGTTCTTTTAACCAGAAAGCCCTGAGTTCCAAGAACACAGCAGCTGCGAAGGACTACCCAAGAAGAGCACAAAAGTACCACAACATGCCTGCCTCCACAGCGATTTCCTTGGGGACATCCCTAATTCCTGGCTGATTTGCCTTTCTCGTCGTCAGGTTGGGGTTAGGTAGGACTTGTGCTAGGGTTTTTAAAATCAGGAAGCCCAGACCTCCAGGCACACTGGAGCTGTGAAAGGCATCCAAAAGGGAGTGCAAAAGTGCCACAACATGGCTGCTTTCACAGCTTTTTCCTTGGCACCATCCCTATACCTAGGCTGATTTATCTGCCTAGGGTTAGGGTTAGGGTTCAGCCTAGGGCTAGGATCTTTTGAACCAGGAAGCCCTGAGTTCCAGGCTTACTGCAGCTGCCAAAGGCATCCCAAAGGGAGCGCAGAAGTGACACAACATGGCTGCTTTCACAGCTTTTTCCTTAGGAGGAACCCTCATACCCGGCTGATTTACCTTCCTAGGGTTACTGTTAGGCTTAGGCCTAGGACTTTTAAAACCAGGAAGCCCTGTGCTCCAGGCACACTGCAGCTGTTCAATTCATCCCAAGGGCAGCGCAAAAGTGACACAACTTGGCTGCCTCCACTGCTATTTCCATGAGACCATCCCCAACCATAGGCTGATTTTCCTTCCTAGCGTTGAGGTTTGAGTTAGGCCTAGGGTTAGGGTTCTTTTAACCTGAAAGCCCTGAGTTCCAAGAACACAGCAGCTGCGAAGGACTACCCAAGAAGAGCACAAAAGTACCACAACATGCCTGCCTCCACAGCTATTTCCTTGGGGACATCCCTAATTCCTGGCTGATTTGCCTTTTTCGTCGTCGGGCTGGGGTTAGGTAGGACTTGTGCTAGGATTTTTAAAATCAGGAAGCCCAGACCTCCAGGCACACTGGAGCTGTGAAAGGCATCCAAAAGGGAGTGCAAAAGTGCCACAACATGGCTGCTTTCACAGCTTTTTCCTTGGCACCATCCCTACACCTAGGCTGATTTATCTGCCTAGGGTTAGGGTTAGGGTTCAGCCTAGGGCTAGGATATTTTGAACCAGGAAGCCCTGAGTTCCAGGCTTACTGCAGCTGCCAAAGGCATCCCAAAGTGAGCTCAGAAATGCCACAACATGGCTGCTTACACAGCTTTTTCCTTAGGAGGAACCCTCAGACCCGGCTGATTTACCTACGTAGGGTTTCTATTAGGCTTAGGCCTAGGACTTTAAAATCAGGAAGCCCAGACCTCCAGGCACACTGGAGCTGTGAAAGGCATCCAAAAGGGAGTGCAATAGTGCCACCACATGGCTGCTTTCACAGCTTTTTCCTTGGCACCATCCCTATACCTAGGCTGATTTATCTGCCTAGGGTTAGGGTTAGGTTTCAGCCTAGGGCTAGGATTTTTTGAATCAGGAAGCCCTGAGTTCCAGGCTTACTGCAGCTGCCAAAGGCATCCCAAAGGGAGCTCAGAAATGCCACAACATGGCTGCTTTCACAGCTTTTTCCTTTGGAAGAACCCTCATACCCGGCTGATTTACCTTCCTAGGGTTACTGTTAGGCTTAGGCCTAGGACTTTTAAAACCAGGAAGCCCTGTGCTCCAGGCACACTGCAGCTGTTCAAGGCATCCGAAAGGGAGGGCAAAAGTGACACAACTTGGCTGCCTCCACTGCTATTTCCATGAGACCATCCCCAACCATAGGCTGATTTTCCTTCCTAGCGTTGAGGTTTGAGTTAGGCCGAGGGTTAGGGTTCTTTTAACCAGAAAGCCCTGAGTTCCAAGAACATAGCAGCTGCGAAGGACTACCCAAGAAGAGCACAAAAGTACCACAACATGCCTGCCTCCACAGCGATTTCCTTGGGGACATCCCTAATTCCTGGCTGATTTGCCTTTCTCGTCGTCAGGTTGGGGTTAGGTAGGACTTGTGCTAGGATTTTTAAAATCAGGAAGCCCAGACCTCCAGGCACACTGGAGCTGTGAAAGGCATCCAAAAGGGAGTGCAAAAGTGCCACCACATGGCTGCTTTCACAGCTTTTTCCTTGGCACCATCCCTATACCTAGGCTGATTTATCTGCCTAGGGTTAGGGTTAGGGTTCAGCCTAGGGCTAGGATGTTTTGAACCAGGAAGCCCTGAGTTCCAGGCTTACTGCAGCTGCCAAAGGCATCCCAAAGGGAGCGCAGAAGTGACACAACATGGCTGCTTTCACAGCTTTTTCCTTAGGAGGAACCCTCATACCCGGCTGATTTACCTTCCTAGGGTTACTGTTAGGCTTAGGCCTAGGACTTTTAAAACCAGGAAGCCCTGTGCTCCAGGCACACTGCAGCTGTTCAATTCATCCCAAGGGCAGCGCAAAAGTGACACAACTTGGCTGCCTCCACTGCTATTTCCATGAGACCATCCCCAACCATAGGCTGATTTTCCTTCCTAGCGTTGAGGTTTGAGTTAGGCCTAGGGTTAGGGTTCTTTTAACCTGAAAGCCCTGAGTTCCAAGAACACAGCAGCTGCGAAGGACTACCCAAGAAGAGCACAAAAGTACCACAACATGCCTGCCTCCACAGCTATTTCCTTGGGGACATCCCTAATTCCTGGCTGATTTGCCTTTCTCGTCGTCGGGCTGGGGTTAGGTAGGACTTGTGCTAGGATTTTTAAAATCAGGAAGCCCAGACCTCCAGGCACACTGGAGCTGTGAAAGGCATCCAAAAGGGAGTGCAAAAGTGCCACAACATGGCTGCTTTCACAGCTTTTTCCTTGGCACCATCCCTACACCTAGGCTGATTTATCTGCCTAGGGTTAGGGTTAGGGTTCAGCCTAGGGCTAGGATATTTTGAACCAGGAAGCCCTGAGTTCCAGGCTTACTGCAGCTGCCAAAGGCATCCCAAAGTGAGCTCAGAAATGCCACAACATTGCTGCTTACACAGCTTTTTCCTTAGGAGGAACCCTCAGACCCGGCTGATTTACCTACGTAGGGTTTCTATTAGGCTTAGGCCTAGGACTTTAAAATCAGGAAGCCCAGACCTCCAGGCACACTGGAGCTGTGAAAGGCATCCAAAAGGGAGTGCAAAAGTGCCACCACATGGCTGGTTTCACAGCTTTTTACTTGGCACCATCCCTATACCTAGGCTGATTTATCTGCCTAGGGTTAGGGTTAGGGTTAGGGTTCAGCCTAGGGCTAGGATTTTTTGAACCAGGAAGCCCTGAGTTCCAGGCTTACTGCAGCTGCCAAAGGCATCCCAAAGGGAGCTCAGAAATGCCACAACATGGCTGCTTTCACAGCTTTTTCCTTTGGAAGAACCCTCATACCCGGCTGATTTACCTTCCTAGGGTTACTGTTAGGCTTAGGCCTAGGACTTTTAAAACCAGGAAGCCCTGTGCTCCAGGCACACTGCAGCTGTTCAAGGCATCCGAAAGGGAGGGCAAAAGTGACACAACTTGGCTGCCTCCACTGCTATTTCCATGAGACCATCCCCAACCATAGGCTGATTTTCCTTCCTAGCGTTGAGGTTTGAGTTAGGCCGAGGGTTAGTGTTCTTTTAACCAGAAAGCCCTGAGTTCCAAGAACATAGCAGCTGCGAAGGACTACCCAAGAAGAGCACAAAAGTACCACAACATGCCTGCCTCCACAGCGATTTCCTTGGGGACATCCCTAATTCCTGGCTGATTTGCCTTTCTCGTCGTCAGGTTGGGGTTAGGTAGGACTTGTGCTAGGATTTTTAAAATCAGGAAGCCCAGACCTCCAGGCACACTGGAGCTGTGAAAGGCATCCAAAAGGGAGTGCAAAAGTGCCACAACATGGCTGCTTTCACAGCTTTTTCGTTGGCACCATCCCTATACCTAGGCTGATTTATCTGCCTAGGGTTAGGGTTAGGGTTCAGCCTAGGGCTAGGATGTTTTGAACCAGGAAGCCCTGAGTTCCAGGCTTACTGCACCTGCCAAAGGCATCCCAAAGGGAGCGCAGAAGTGACACAACATGGCTGCTTTCACAGCTTTTTCCTTAGGAAGAACCCTCATACCCGGCTGATTTACCTTCCTAGGGTTACTGTTAGGCTTAGGCCTAGGACTTTTAAAACCAGGAAGCCCTGTGCTCCAGGCACACTGCAGCTGTTCAATTCATCCCAAGGGCAGCGCAAAAGTGACACAACTTGGCTGCCTCCACTGCTATTTCCATGAGACCATCCCGAACCATAGGCTGATTTTCCTTCCTAGCGTTGAGGTTTGAGTTAGGCCTAGGGTTAGGGTTCTTTTAACCTGAAAGCCCTGAGTTCCAAGAACACAGCAGCTGCGAAGGACTACCCAAGAAGAGCACAAAAGTACCACAACATGCCTGCCTCCACAGCTATTTCCTTGGGGACATCCCTAATTCCTGGCTGATTTGCCTTTCTCGTCGTCGGGCTGGGGTTAGGTAGGACTTGTGCTAGGACTTTTAAAATCAGGAAGCCCAGACCTCCAGGCACACTGGAGCTGTGAAAGGCATCCAAAAGGGAGTGCAAAAGTGCCACAACATGTCTGCTTTCACAGCTTTTTCCTTGGCACCATCCCTATACCTAGGCTGATTTATCTGCCTAGGGTTAGGGTTAGGGTTCAGCCTAGGGCTAGGATATTTTGAACCAGGAAGCCCTGAGTTCCAGGCTTACTGCAGCTGCCAAAGGCATCCCAAAGGGAGCTCAGAAATGCCACAACATGGCTGCTTTCACAGCTTTTTCCTTTGGAAGAACCCTCATACCCGGCTGATTTACCTTCCTAGGGTTACTGTTAGGCTTAGGCCTAGGACTTTTAAAACCAGGAAGCCCTGTGCTCCAGGCACACTGCAGCTGTTCAAGGCATCCGAAAGGGAGGGCAAAAGTGACACAACTTGGCTGCCTCCACTGCTATTTCCATGAGACCATCCCCAACCATAGGCTGATTTTCCTTCCTAGCGTTGAGGTTTGAGTTAGGCCGAGGGTTAGTGTTCTTTTAACCAGAAAGCCCTGAGTTCCAAGAACACAGCAGCTGCGAAGGACTACCCAAGAAGAGCACAAAAGTACCACAACATGCCTGCCTCCACAGCTATTTCCTTGGGGACATCCCTAATTCCTGGCTGATTTGCCTTTCTCGTCGTCAGGTTGGGGTTAGGTAGGACTTGTGCTAGGATTTTTAAAATCAGGAAGCCCAGAACTCCAGGCACACTGGAGCTGTGAAAGGCATCCAAAAGGGAGTGCAAAAGTGCCACAACATGGCTGCTTTCACAGCTTTTTCCTTGGCACCATCCCTACACCTAGGCTGATTTATCTGCCTAGGGTTAGGGTTAGGGTTCAGCCTAGGGCTAGGATCTTTTGAACCAGGAAGCCCTGAGTTCCAGGCTTACTGCAGCTGCCAAAGGCATCCCAAAGGGAGCGCAGAAGTGACACAACATGGCTGCTTTCACAGCTTTTTCCTTAGGAGGAACCCTCATACCCGGCTGATTTACCTTCCTAGGGTTACTGTTAGGCTTAGGCCTAGGACTTTTAAAACCAGGAAGCCCTGTGCTCCAGGCACACTGCAGCTGTTCAATTCATCCCAAGGGCAGCGCAAAAGTGACACAACTTGGCTGCCTCCACTGCTATTTCCATGAGACCATCCCCAACCATAGGCTGATTTTCCTTCCTAGCGTTGAGGTTTGAGTTAGGCCTAGGGTTAGGGTTCTTTTAACCTGAAAGCCCTGAGTTCCAAGAACACAGCAGCTGCGAAGGACTACCCAAGAAGAGCACAAAAGTACCACAACATGCCTGCCTCCACAGCTATTTCCTTGGGGACATCCCTAATTCCTGGCTGATTTGCCTTTCTCGTCGTCGGGCTGGGGTTAGGTAGGACTTGTGCTAGGATTTTTAAAATCAGGAAGCCCAGACCTCCAGGCACACTGGAGCTGTGAAAGGCATCCAAAAGGGAGTGCAAAAGTGCCACCACATGGCTGGTTTCACAGCTTTTTCCTTTGCACCATCCCTATACCTAGGCTGATTTATCTGCCTAGGGTTAGGGTTAGGGTTAGGGTTCAGCCTAGGGCTAGGATTTTTTGAACCAGGAAGCCCTGAGTTCCAGGCTTACTGCAGCTGCCAAAGGCATCCCAAAGGGAGCTCAGAAATGCCACAACATGGCTGCTTTCACAGCTTTTTCCTTTGGAAGAACCCTCATACCCGGCTGATTTACCTTCCTAGGGTTACTGTTAGGCTTAGGCCTAGGACTTTTAAAACCAGGAAGCCCTGTGCTCCAGGCACACTGCAGCTGTTCAAGGCATCCGAAAGGGAGGGCAAAAGTGACACAACTTGGCTGCCTCCACTGCTATTTCCATGAGACCATCCCCAACCATAGGCTGATTTTCCTTCCTAGCGTTGAGGTTTGAGTTAGGCCTAGGGTTAGGGTTCTTTTAACCAGAAAGCCCTGAGTTCCAAGAACACAGCAGCTGCGAAGGACTACCCAAGAAGAGCACAAAAGTACCACAACATGCCTGCCTCCACAGCGATTTCCTTGGGGACATCCCTAATTCCTGGCTGATTTGCCTTTCTCGTCGTCAGGTTGGGGTTAGGTAGGACTTGTGCTAGGATTTTTAAAATCAGGAAGCCCAGACCTCCAGGCACACTGGAGCTGTGAAAGGCATCCAAAAGGGAGTGCAAAAGTGCCACAACATGGCTGCTTTCACAGCTTTTTCCTTGGCACCATCCCTATACCTAGGCTGATTTATCTGCCTAGGGTTAGGGTTAGGGTTCAGCCTAGGGCTAGGATTTTTTGAATCAGGAAGCCCTGAGTTCCAGGCTTACTGCAGCTGCCAAAGGCATCCCAAAGGGAGCGCAGAAGTGACACAACATGGCTGCTTTCACAGCTTTTTCCTTAGGAAGAACCCTCATACCCAGCTGATTTACCTTCCTAGGGTTACTGTTAGGCTTAGGCCTAGGACTTTTAAAACCAGGAAGCCCTGTGCTCCAGGCACACTGCAGCTGTTCAATTCATCCCAAGGGCAGCGCAAAAGTGACACAACTTGGCTGCCTCCACTGCTATTTCCATGAGACCATCCCCAACCATAGGCTGATTTTCCTTCCTAGCGTTGAGGTTTGAGTTAGGCGTAGGGTTAGGGTTCTTTTAACCAGAAAGCCCTGAGTTCCAAGAACACAGCAGCTGCGAAGGACTACCCAAGAAGAGCACAAAAGTACCACAACATGCCTGCATCCACAGCAATTTCCTTGGGGACATCCCTAATTCCTGGCTGATTTGCCTTTCTCGTCGTCGGGTTGGGGTTAGGTAGGCCTTGTGCTAGGATTTTTAAAATCAGGAAGCCCAGACCTCCAGGCACACTGGAGCTGTGAAAGGCATCCAAAAGGGAGTGCAAAAGTGCCACCACATGGCTGGTTTCACAGCTTTTTCCTTTGCACCATCCCTATACCTAGGCTGATTTATCTGCCTAGGGTTAGGGTTAGGCTTCAGCCTAGGGCTAGGATATTTTGAACCAGGAAGCCCTGAGTTCCAGGCTTACTGCAGCTGCCAAAGGCATCCCAAAGGGAGCGCAGAAGTGCCACAACATGGTTGCTTTCACAGCTTTTTCCTTAGGAAGAACCCTCATACCCGGCTGATTTACCTTCCTAGGGTTACTGTTAGGCTTAGGCCTAGGACATTTAAAACCAGGAAGCCCTGTGCTCCAGGCACACTGCAGCTGTTCAAGGCATCCGAAAGGGAGGGCAAAAGTGAGACAACTTGGCTGCCTCCACTGCTATTTCCATGAGACCATCCCCAACCATAGGCTGATTTTCCTTCCTAGCGTTGAGGTTTGAGTTAGGCCTAGGGTTAGTGTTCTTTTAACCAGAAAGCCCTGAGTTCCAAGAACACAGCAGCTGCGAAGGACTACCCAAGAAGAGCACACAAGTACCACAACATGCCTGCCTCCACAGCGATTTCCTTGGGGACATCCCTAATTCCTGGCTGATTTGCCTTTCTCGTCGTCAGGTTGGGGTTAGGTAGGACTTGTGCTAGGATTTTTAAAATCAGGAAGCCCAGACCTCCAGGCACACTGGAGCTGTGAAAGGCATCCAAAAGGGAGTGCAAAAGTGCCACAACATGGCTGCTTTCACAGCTTTTTCCTTGGCACCATCCCTACACCTAGGCTGATTTATCTGCCTAGGGTTAGGGTTAGGGTTCAGCCTAGGGCTAGGATATTTTGAACCAGGAAGCCCTGAGTTCCAGGCTTACTGCAGCTGCCAAAGGCATCCCAAAGGGAGCTCAGAAATGCCACAACATGGCTGCTTTCACAGCTTTTTCCTTTGGAAGAACCCTCATACCCGGCTGATTTACCTTCCTAGGGTTACTGTTAGGCTTAGGCCTAGGACTTTTAAAACCAGGAAGCCCTGTGCTCCAGGCACACTGCAGCTGTTCAAGGCATCCGAAAGGGAGGGCAAAAGTGACACAACTTGGCTGCCTCCACTGCTATTTCCATGAGACCATCCCCAACCATAGGCTGATTTTCCTTCCTAGCGTTGAGGTTTGAGTTAGGCCTAGGGTTAGGGTTCTTTTAACCAGAAAGCCCTGAGTTCCAAGAACACAGCAGCTGCGAAGGACTACCCAAGAAGAGCACAAAAGTACCACAACATGCCTGCCTCCACAGCGATTTCCTTGGGGACATCCCTAATTCCTGGCTGATTTGCCTTTCTCGTCGTCAGGTTGGGGTTAGGTAGGACTTGTGCTAGGATTTTTAAAATCAGGAAGCCCAGACCTCCAGGCACACTGGAGCTGTGAAAGGCATCCAAAAGGGAGTGCAAAAGTGCCACAACATGGCTGCTTTCACAGCTTTTTCCTTGGCACCATCCCTATACCTAGGCTGATTTATCTGCCTAGGGTTAGGGTTAGGGTTCAGCCTAGGGCTAGGATTTTTTGAATCAGGAAGCCCTGAGTTCCAGGCTTACTGCAGCTGCCAAAGGCATCCCAAAGGGAGCGCAGAAGTGACACAACATGGCTGCTTTCACAGCTTTTTCCTTAGGAAGAACCCTCATACCCAGCTGATTTACCTTCCTAGGGTTACTGTTAGGCTTAGGCCTAGGACTTTTAAAACCAGGAAGCCCTGTGCTCCAGGCACACTGCAGCTGTTCAAGGCATCCGAAAGGGAGGGCAAAAGTGAGACAACTTGGCTGCCTCCACTGCTATTTCCATGAGACCATCCCCAACCATAGGCTGATTTTCCTTCCTAGCGTTGAGGTTTGAGTTAGGCCTAGGGTTAGTGTTCTTTTAACCAGAAAGCCCTGAGTTCCAAGAACACAGCAGCTGCGAAGGACTACCCAAGAAGAGCACACAAGTACCACAACATGCCTGCCTCCACAGCGATTTCCTTGGGGACATCCCTAATTCCTGGCTGATTTGCCTTTCTCGTCGTCAGGTTGGGGTTAGGTAGGACTTGTGCTAGGATTTTTAAAATCAGGAAGCCCAGACCTCCAGGCACACTGGAGCTGTGAAAGGCATCCAAAAGGGAGTGCAAAAGTGCCACAACATGGCTGCTTTCACAGCTTTTTCCTTGGCACCATCCCTACACCTAGGCTGATTTATCTGCCTAGGGTTAGGGTTAGGGTTCAGCCTAGGGCTAGGATATTTTGAACCAGGAAGCCCTGAGTTCCAGGCTTACTGCAGCTGCCAAAGGCATCCCAAAGGGAGCTCAGAAATGCCACAACATGGCTGCTTTCACAGCTTTTTCCTTTGGAAGAACCCTCATACCCGGCTGATTTACCTTCCTAGGGTTACTGTTAGGCTTAGGCCTAGGACTTTTAAAACCAGGAAGCCCTGTGCTCCAGGCACACTGCAGCTGTTCAAGGCATCCGAAAGGGAGGGCAAAAGTGACACAACTTGGCTGCCTCCACTGCTATTTCCATGAGACCATCCCCAACCATAGGCTGATTTTCCTTCCTAGCGTTGAGGTTTGAGTTAGGCCTAGGGTTAGTGTTCTTTTAACCAGAAAGCCCTGAGTTCCAAGAACACAGCAGCTGCGAAGGACTACCCAAGAAGAGCACACAAGTACCACAACATGCCTGCCTCCACAGCGATTTCCTTGGGGACATCCCTAATTCCTGGCTGATTTGCCTTTCTCGTCGTCAGGTTGGGGTTAGGTAGGACTTGTGCTAGGATTTTTAAAATCAGGAAGCCCAGACCTCCAGGCACACTGGAGCTGTGAAAGGCATCCAAAAGGGAGTGCAAAAGTGCCACAACATGGCTGCTTTCACAGCTTTTTCCTTGGCACCATCCCTACACCTAGGCTGATTTATCTGCCTAGGGTTAGGGTTAGGGTTCAGCCTAGGGCTAGGATATTTTGAACCAGGAAGCCCTGAGTTCCAGGCTTACTGCAGCTGCCAAAGGCATCCCAAAGGGAGCTCAGAAATGCCACAACATGGCTGCTTTCACAGCTTTTTCCTTTGGAAGAACCCTCATACCCGGCTGATTTACCTTCCTAGGGTTACTGTTAGGCTTAGGCCTAGGACATTTAAAACCAGGAAGCCCTGTGCTCCAGGCACACTGCAGCTGTTCAAGGCATCCGAAAGGGAGGGCAAAAGTGAGACAACTTGGCTGCCTCCACTGCTATTTCCATGAGACCATCCCCAACCATAGGCTGATTTTCCTTCCTAGCGTTGAGGTTTGAGTTAGGCCTAGGGTTAGTGTTCTTTTAACCAGAAAGCCCTGAGTTCCAAGAACACAGCAGCTGCGAAGGACTACCCAAGAAGAGCACACAAGTACCACAACATGCCTGCCTCCACAGCGATTTCCTTGGGGACATCCCTAATTCCTGGCTGATTTGCCTTTCTCGTCGTCAGGTTGGGGTTAGGTAGGACTTGTGCTAGGATTTTTAAAATCAGGAAGCCCAGACCTCCAGGCACACTGGAGCTGTGAAAGGCATCCAAAAGGGAGTGCAAAAGTGCCACAACATGGCTGCTTTCACAGCTTTTTCCTTGGCACCATCCCTACACCTAGGCTGATTTATCTGCCTAGGGTTAGGGTTAGGGTTCAGCCTAGGGCTAGGATATTTTGAACCAGGAAGCCCTGAGTTCCAGGCTTACTGCAGCTGCCAAAGGCATCCCAAAGGGAGCTCAGAAATGCCACAACATGGCTGCTTTCACAGCTTTTTCCTTTGGAAGAACCCTCATACCCGGCTGATTTACCTTCCTAGGGTTACTGTTAGGCTTAGGCCTAGGACTTTTAAAACCAGGAAGCCCTGTGCTCCAGGCACACTGCAGCTGTTCAAGGCATCCGAAAGGGAGGGCAAAAGTGACACAACTTGGCTGCCTCCACTGCTATTTCCATGAGACCATCCCCAACCATAGGCTGATTTTCCTTCCTAGCGTTGAGGTTTGAGTTAGGCCGAGGGTTAGTGTTCTTTTAACCAGAAAGCCCTGAGTTCCAAGAACACAGCAGCTGCGAAGGACTACCCAAGAAGAGCACAAAAGTACCACAACATGCCTGCCTCCACAGCGATTTCCTTGGGGACATCCCTAATTCCTGGCTGATTTGCCTTTCTTGTCGTCAGGTTGGGGTTAGGTAGGACTTGTGCTAGGATTTTTAAAATCAGGAAGCCCAGACCTCCAGGCACACTGGAGCTGTGAAAGGCATCCAAAAGGGAGTGCAAAAGTGCCACAACATGGCTGCTTTCACAGCTTTTTCCTTTGCACCATCCCTATACCTTGGCTGATTTATCTGCCTAGGGTTAGGGTTAGGGTTCAGCCTAGGGCTAGGATATTTTGAACCAGGAAGCCCTGAGTTCCAGGCTTACTGCAGCTGCCAAAGGCATCCCAAAGGGAGCGCAGAAGTGACACAACATGGCTGCTTTCACAGCTTTTTCCTTAGGAAGAACCCTCATACCCGGCTGATTTACCTTCCTAGGGTTACTGTTAGGCTTAGGCCTAGGACTTTTAAAACCAGGAAGCCCTGTGCTCCAGGCACACTGCAGCTGTTCAATTCATCCCAAGGGCAGCGCAAAAGTGACACAACTTGGCTGCCTCCACTGCTATTTCCATGAGACCATCCCCAACCATAGGCTGATTTTCCTTCCTAGCGTTGAGGTTTGAGTTAGGCGTAGGGTTAGGGTTCTTTTAACCAGAAAGCCCTGAGTTCCAAGAACACAGCAGCTGCGAAGGACTACCCAAGAAGAGCACAAAAGTACCACAACATGCCTGCATCCACAGCAATTTCCTTGGGGACATCCCTAATTCCTGGCTGATTTGCCTTTCTCGTCGTCGGGTTGGGGTTAGGTAGGCCTTGTGCTAGGATTTTTAAAATCAGGAAGCCCAGACCTCCAGGCACACTGGAGCTGTGAAAGGCATCCAAAAGGGAGTGCAAAAGTGCCACAACATGGCTGCTTTCACAGCTTTTTCCTTTGCACCATCCCTATACCTAGGCTGATTTATCTGCCTAGGGTTAGGGTTAGGGTTCAGCCTAGGGCTAGGATTTCTTGAACCAGGAAGCCCTGAGTTCCAGGCTTACTGCAGCTGCCAAAGGCATCCCAAAGGGAGCGCAGAAGTGCCACAACATGGCTGCTTTCACAGCTTTTTCCTTAGGAAGAACCCTCATACCCGGCTGATTTACCTTCCTAGGGTTACTGTTAGGCTTAGGCCTAGGACATTTAAAACCAGGAAGCCCTGTGCTCCAGGCACACTGCAGCTGTTCAAGGCATCCGAAAGGGAGGTCAAACGTGACACAACTTGGCTGCCTCCACTGCTATTTCCATGAGACCATCCCCAACCATAGGCTGATTTTCCTTCCTAGCGTTGAGGTTTGAGTTAGGCCTAGGGTTAGGGTTCTTTTAACCAGAAAGCCCTGAGTTCCAAGAACACAGCAGCTGCGAAGGACTACCCAAGAAGAGCACAAAAGTACCACAACATGCTTGCCTCCACAGCGATTTCCTTGGGGACATCCCTAATTCCTGGCTGATTTGCCTTTCTCGTCGTCAGGTTGGGGTTAGGTAGGACTTGTGCTAGGATTTTTAAAATCAGGAAGCCCAGACCTCCAGGCACACTGGAGCTGTGAAAGGCATCCAAAAGGGAGTGCAAAAGTGCCACAACATGGCTGGTTTCACAGCTTTTTCCTTGGCACCATCCCTATACCTAGGCTGATTTATCTGCCTAGGGTTAGGGTTAGGGTTCAGCCTAGGGCTAGGATTTTTTGAATCAGGAAGCCCTGAGTTCCAGGCTTACTGCAGCTGCCAAAGGCATCCCAAAGGGAGCGCAGAAGTGACACAACATGGCTGCTTTCACAGCTTTTTCCTTAGGAAGAACCCTCATACCCAGCTGATTTACCTTCCTAGGGTTACTGTTAGGCTTAGGCCTAGGACTTTTAAAACCAGGAAGCCCTGTGCTCCAGGCACACTGCAGCTGTTCAATTCATCCCAAGGGCAGCGCAAAAGTGACACAACTTGGCTGCCTCCACTGCTATTTCCATGAGACCATCCCCAACCATAGGCTGATTTTCCTTCCTAGCGTTGAGGTTTGAGTTAGGCGTAGGGTTAGGGTTCTTTTAACCAGAAAGCCCTGAGTTCCAAGAACACAGCAGCTGCGAAGGACTACCCAAGAAGAGCACAAAAGTACCACAACATGCCTGCATCCACAGCAATTTCCTTGGGGACATCCCTAATTCCTGGCTGATTTGCCTTTCTCGTCGTCGGGTTGGGGTTAGGTAGGCCTTGTGCTAGGATTTTTAAAATCAGGAAGCCCAGACCTCCAGGCACACTGGAGCTGTGAAAGGCATCCAAAAGGGAGTGCAAAAGTGCCACCACATGGCTGGTTTCACAGCTTTTTCCTTTGCACCATCCCTATACCTAGGCTGATTTATCTGCCTAGGGTTAGGGTTAGGCTTCAGCCTAGGGCTAGGATATTTTGAACCAGGAAGCCCTGAGTTCCAGGCTTACTGCAGCTGCCAAAGGCATCCCAAAGGGAGCGCAGAAGTGCCACAACATGGTTGCTTTCACAGCTTTTTCCTTAGGAAGAACCCTCATACCCGGCTGATTTACCTTCCTAGGGTTACTGTTAGGCTTAGGCCTAGGACATTTAAAACCAGGAAGCCCTGTGCTCCAGGCACACTGCAGCTGTTCAAGGCATCCGAAAGGGAGGGCAAAAGTGAGACAACTTGGCTGCCTCCACTGCTATTTCCATGAGACCATCCCCAACCATAGGCTGATTTTCCTTCCTAGCGTTGAGGTTTGAGTTAGGCCTAGGGTTAGTGTTCTTTTAACCAGAAAGCCCTGAGTTCCAAGAACACAGCAGCTGCGAAGGACTACCCAAGAAGAGCACACAAGTACCACAACATGCCTGCCTCCACAGCGATTTCCTTGGGGACATCCCTAATTCCTGGCTGATTTGCCTTTCTCGTCGTCAGGTTGGGGTTAGGTAGGACTTGTGCTAGGATTTTTAAAATCAGGAAGCCCAGACCTCCAGGCACACTGGAGCTGTGAAAGGCATCCAAAAGGGAGTGCAAAAGTGCCACAACATGGCTGCTTTCACAGCTTTTTCCTTGGCACCATCCCTACACCTAGGCTGATTTATCTGCCTAGGGTTAGGGTTAGGGTTCAGCCTAGGGCTAGGATTTTTTGAACCAGGAAGCCCTGAGTTCCAGGCTTACTGCAGCTGCCAAAGGCATCCCAAAGGGAGCTCAGAAATGCCACAACATGGCTGCTTTCACAGCTTTTTCCTTTGGAAGAACCCTCATACCCGGCTGATTTACCTTCCTAGGGTTACTGTTAGGCTTAGGCCTAGGACTTTTAAAACCAGGAAGCCCTGTGCTCCAGGCACACTGCAGCTGTTCAAGGCATCCGAAAGGGAGGGCAAAAGTGACACAACTTGGCTGCCTCCACTGCTATTTCCATGAGACCATCCCCAACCATAGGCTGATTTTCCTTCCTAGCGTTGAGGTTTGAGTTAGGCCTAGGGTTAGGGTTCTTTTAACCAGAAAGCCCTGAGTTCCAAGAACACAGCAGCTGCGAAGGACTACCCAAGAAGAGCACAAAAGTACCACAACATGCCTGCCTCCACAGCGATTTCCTTGGGGACATCCCTAATTCCTGGCTGATTTGCCTTTCTCGTCGTCAGGTTGGGGTTAGGTAGGACTTGTGCTAGGATTTTTAAAATCAGGAAGCCCAGACCTCCAGGCACACTGGAGCTGTGAAAGGCATCCAAAAGGGAGTGCAAAAGTGCCACAACATGGCTGCTTTCACAGCTTTTTCCTTGGCACCATCCCTATACCTAGGCTGATTTATCTGCCTAGGGTTAGGGTTAGGGTTCAGCCTAGGGCTAGGATTTTTTGAATCAGGAAGCCCTGAGTTCCAGGCTTACTGCAGCTGCCAAAGGCATCCCAAAGGGAGCGCAGAAGTGACACAACATGGCTGCTTTCACAGCTTTTTCCTTAGGAAGAACCCTCATACCCAGCTGATTTACCTTCCTAGGGTTACTGTTAGGCTTAGGCCTAGGACTTTTAAAACCAGGAAGCCCTGTGCTCCAGGCACACTGCAGCTGTTCAATTCATCCCAAGGGCAGCGCAAAAGTGACACAACTTGGCTGCCTCCACTGCTATTTCCATGAGACCATCCCCAACCATAGGCTGATTTTCCTTCCTAGCGTTGAGGTTTGAGTTAGGCCTAGGGTTAGGGTTCTTTTAACCAGAAAGCCCTGAGTTCCAAGAACACAGCAGCTGCGAAGGACTACCCAAGAAGAGCACAAAAGTACCACAACATGCCTGCATCCACAGCAATTTCCTTGGGGACATCCCTAATTCCTGGCTGATTTGCCTTTCTCGTCGTCGGGTTGGGGTTAGGTAGGCCTTGTGCTAGGATTTTTAAAATCAGGAAGCCCAGACCTCCAGGCACACTGGAGCTGTGAAAGGCATCCAAAAGGGAGTGCAAAAGTGCCACCACATGGCTGGTTTCACAGCTTTTTCCTTTGCACCATCCCTATACCTAGGCTGATTTATCTGCCTAGGGTTAGGGTTAGGCTTCAGCCTAGGGCTAGGATATTTTGAACCAGGAAGCCCTGAGTTCCAGGCTTACTGCAGCTGCCAAAGGCATCCCAAAGGGAGCTCAGAAATGCCACAACATGGCTGCTTTCACAGCTTTTTCCTTTGGAAGAACCCTCATACCCGGCTGATTTACCTTCCTAGGGTTACTGTTAGGCTTAGGCCTAGGACTTTTAAAACCAGGAAGCCCTGTGCTCCAGGCACACTGCAGCTGTTCAAGGCATCCGAAAGGGAGGGCAAAAGTGACACAACTTGGCTGCCTCCACTGCTATTTCCATGAGACCATCCCCAACCATAGGCTGATTTTCCTTCCTAGCATTGAGGTTTGAGTTAGGCCGAGGGTTAGTGTTCTTTTAACCAGAAAGCCCTGAGTTCCAAGAACACAGCAGCTGCGAAGGACTACCCAAGAAGAGCACAAAAGTACCACAACATGCCTGCCTCCACAGCGATTTCCTTGGGGACATCCCTAATTCCTGGCTGATTTGCCTTTCTCGTCGTCAGGTTGGGGTTAGGTAGGACTTGTGCTAGGATTTTTAAAATCAGGAAGCCCAGACCTCCAGGCACACTGGAGCTGTGAAAGGCATCCAAAAGGGAGTGCAAAAGTGCCACAACATGGCTGCTTTCACAGCTTTTTCCTTGGCACCATCCCTATACCTAGGCTGATTTATCTGCCTAGGGTTAGGGTTAGGGTTCAGCCTAGGGCTAGGATTTTTTGAACCAGGAAGCCCTGAGTTCCAGGCTTACTGCAGCTGCCAAAGGCATCCCAAAGGGAGCGCAGAAGTGCCACAACATGGTTGCTTTCACAGCTTTTTCCTTAGGAAGAACCCTCATACGGGGCTGATTTACCTTCCTAGGGTTACTGTTTGGCTTAGGACTAGGACTTTTAAAACCAGGAAGCCCTGTGCTCCAGGCACACTGCAGCTGTTCAAGGCATCCAAAGGGGAGCGCAAAAGTGAAACAACTTGGCTGCCTCCACTGCTATTTCCATGAGACCATCCCCAACCATAGGCTGATTTTCCTTCCTAGCGTTGAGGTTTGAGTTAGGCCTAGGGTTAGTGTTCTTTTAACCAGAAAGCCCTGAGTTCCAAGAACACAGCAGCTGCGAAAGTACACCCAAGAAGAGCACAAAAGTACCACAACATGCCTGCCTCCACAGCGATTTCCTTGGGGACATCCCTAATTCCTGGCTGATTTGCCTTTCTCGTCGTCGGGTTGGGGTTAGGTAGGCCTTGTGCTAGGATTTTTAAAATCAGGAAGCCCAGACCTCCAGGCACACTGGAGCTGTGAAAGGCATCCAAAAGGGAGTGCAAAAGTGCCACAACATGGCTGCTTTCACAGCTTTTTCCTTTGCACCATCCCTATACCTTGGCTGATTTATCTGCCTAGGGTTAGGGTTAGGGTTCAGCCTAGGGCTAGGATTTCTTGAACCAGGAAGCCCTGAGTTCCAGGCTTACTGCAGCTGCCAAAGGCATCCCAAAGGGAGCGCAGAAGTGCCACAACATGGCTGCTTTCACAGCTTTTTCCTTAGGAAGAACCCTCATACCCGGCTGATTTACCTTCCTAGGGTTACTGTTAGGCTTAGGCCTAGGACATTTAAAACCAGGAAGCCCTGTGCTCCAGGCACACTGCAGCTGTTCAAGGCATCCGAAAGGGAGGTCAAACGTGACACAACTTGGCTGCCTCCACTGCTATTTCCATGAGACCATCCCCAACCATAGGCTGATTTTCCTTCCTAGCATTGAGGCTTGAGTTAGGCCTAGGGTTAGTGTTCTTTTAACCAGAAAGCCCTAAGTTCCAAGAACACAGCAGCTGCGAAAGTACACCCAAGAAGAGCACAAAAGTACCACAACATGCCTGCCTCCACAGCGATTTCCTTGGGGACATCCCTAATTCCTGGCTGATTTGCCTTTCTCGTCGTCAGGTTGGGGTTAGGTAGGACTTGTGCTAGGATTTTTAAAATCAGGAAGCCCAGACCTCCAGGCACACTGGAGCTGTGAAAGGCATCCAAAAGGGAGTGCAAAAGTGCCACAACATGGCTGCTTTCACAGCTTTTTCCTTGGCACCATCCCTATACCTAGGCTGATTTATCTGCCTAGGGTTAGGGTTAGGGTTCAGCCTAGGGCTAGGATTTTTTGAATCAGTAAGCCCTGAGTTCCAGGCTTACTGCAGCTGCCAAAGGCATCCCAAAGGGAGCGCAGAAGTGACACAACATGGCTGCTTTCACAGCTTTTTCCTTAGGAAGAACCCTCATACCCAGCTGATTTACCTTCCTAGGGTTACTGTTAGGCTTAGGCCTAGGACTTTTAAAACCAGGAAGCCCTGTGCTCCAGGCACACTGCAGCTGTTCAATTCATCCCAAGGGCAGCGCAAAAGTGACACAACTTGGCTGCCTCCACTGCTATTTCCATGAGACCATCCCCAACCATAGGCTGATTTTCCTTCCTAGCGTTGAGGTTTGAGTTAGGCCTAGGGTTAGGGTTCTTTTAACCAGAAAGCCCTGAGTTCCAAGAACACAGCAGCTGCGAAGGACTACCCAAGAAGAGCACAAAAGTACCACAACATGCCTGCATCCACAGCAATTTCCTTGGGGACATCCCTAATTCCTGGCTGATTTGCCTTTCTCGTCGTCGGGTTGGGGTTAGGTAGGACTTGTGCTAGGATTTTTAAAATCAGGAAGCCCAGACCTCCAGGCACACTGGAGCTGTGAAAGGCATCCAAAAGGGAGTGCAAAAGTGCCACCACATGGCTGGTTTCACAGCTTTTTCCTTTGCACCATCCCTATACCTAGGCTGATTTATCTGCCTAGGGTTAGGGTTAGGCTTCAGCCTAGGGCTAGGATATTTTGAACCAGGAAGCCCTGAGTTCCAGGCTTACTGCAGCTGCCAAAGGCATCCCAAAGGGAGCTCAGAAATGCCACAACATGGCTGCTTTCACAGCTTTTTCCTTTGGAAGAACCCTCATACCCGGCTGATTTACCTTCCTAGGGTTACTGTTAGGCTTAGGCCTAGGACTTTTAAAACCAGGAAGCCCTGTGCTCCAGGCACACTGCAGCTGTTCAAGGCATCCGAAAGGGAGGGCAAAAGTGACACAACTTGGCTGCCTCCACTGCTATTTCCATGAGACCATCCCCAACCATAGGCTGATTTTCCTTCCTAGCATTGAGGTTTGAGTTAGGCCGAGGGTTAGTGTTCTTTTAACCAGAAAGCCCTGAGTTCCAAGAACACAGCAGCTGCGAAGGACTACCCAAGAAGAGCACAAAAGTACCACAACATGCCTGCCTCCACAGCGATTTCCTTGGGGACATCCCTAATTCCTGGCTGATTTGCCTTTCTCGTCGTCAGGTTGGGGTTAGGTAGGACTTGTGCTAGGATTTTTAAAATCAGGAAGCCCAGACCTCCAGGCACACTGGAGCTGTGAAAGGCATCCAAAAGGGAGTGCAAAAGTGCCACAACATGGCTGCTTTCACAGCTTTTTCCTTGGCACCATCCCTATACCTAGGCTGATTTATCTGCCTAGGGTTAGGGTTAGGGTTCAGCCTAGGGCTAGGATTTTTTGAACCAGGAAGCCCTGAGTTCCAGGCTTACTGCAGCTGCCAAAGGCATCCCAAAGGGAGCGCAGAAGTGCCACAACATGGTTGCTTTCACAGCTTTTTCCTTAGGAAGAACCCTAAAACCCGGCTGATTTACCTTCCTAGGGTTACTGTTTGGCTTAGGACTAGGACTTTTAAAACCAGGAAGCCCTGTGCTCCAGGCACACTGCAGCTGTTCAAGGCATCCAAAGGGGAGCGCAAAAGTGAAACAACTTGGCTGCCTCCACTGCTATTTCCATGAGACCATCCCCAACCATAGGCTGATTTTCCTTCCTAGCGTTGAGGTTTGAGTTAGGCCTAGGGTTAGTGTTCTTTTAACCAGAAAGCCCTGAGTTCCAAGAACACAGCAGCTGCGAAAGTACACCCAAGAAGAGCACAAAAGTACCACAACATGCCTGCCTCCACAGCGATTTCCTTGGGGACATCCCTAATTCCTGGCTGATTTGCCTTTCTCGTCGTCGGGTTGGGGTTAGGTAGGCCTTGTGCTAGGATTTTTAAAATCAGGAAGCCCAGACCTCCAGGCACACTGGAGCTGTGAAAGGCATCCAAAAGGGAGTGCAAAAGTGCCACAACATGGCTGCTTTCACAGCTTTTTCCTTTGCACCATCCCTATACCTTGGCTGATTTATCTGCCTAGGGTTAGGGTTAGGGTTCAGCCTAGGGCTAGGATTTCTTGAACCAGGAAGCCCTGAGTTCCAGGCTTACTGCAGCTGCCAAAGGCATCCCAAAGGGAGCGCAGAAGTGCCACAACATGGCTGCTTTCACAGCTTTTTCCTTAGGAAGAACCCTCATACCCGGCTGATTTACCTTCCTAGGGTTACTGTTAGGCTTAGGCCTAGGACATTTAAAACCAGGAAGCCCTGTGCTCCAGGCACACTGCAGCTGTTCAAGGCATCCGAAAGGGAGGTCAAACGTGACACAACTTGGCTGCCTCCACTGCTATTTCCATGAGACCATCCCCAACCATAGGCTGATTTTCCTTCCTAGCATTGAGGCTTGAGTTAGGCCTAGGGTTAGTGTTCTTTTAACCAGAAAGCCCTAAGTTCCAAGAACACAGCAGCTGCGAAAGTACACCCAAGAAGAGCACAAAAGTACCACAACATGCCTGCCTCCACAGCTATTTCCTTGGGGACATCCCTAATTCCTGGCTGATTTGCCTTTCTCGTCGTCGGGTTGGGGTTAGGTAGGCCTTGTGCTAGGATTTTTAAAATCAGGAAGCCCAGACCTCCAGGCACACTGGAGCTGTGAAAGGCATCCAAAAGGGAGTGCAAAAGTGCCACAACATGGCTGCTTTCACAGATTTTTCCTTTGCACCATCCCTATACCTATGCTGATTTATCTGCCTAGGGTTAGGCTTTGGCTTAAGGCTAGGGCTAGGATTTTTTGAACCAGGAAGCCCTGAGTTCCAGGCTTACTGCAGCTGCCAAAGGCATCCCAAAGGGAGCGCAGAAGTGGCACAACATGGCTGCTTTCACAGCTTTTTCCTTATGAAGAACCCTCATACCCGGCTGATTTACCTTCCTAGGGTTACTGTTAGGCTTAGGCCTAGGACATTTAAAACCAGGAAGCCCTGTGCTCCAGGCACACTGCAGCTGTTCAAGGCATCCGAAAGGGAGGGCAAAAGTGACACAACTTGGCTGCCTCCACTGCTATTTCCATGAGACCATCCCCAACCATAGGCTGATTTTCCTTCCTAGCGTTGAGGTTTGAGTTAGGCCTAGGGTTAGGGTTCTTTTAACCTGAAAGCCCTGAGTTCCAAGAACACAGCAGCTGCGAAGGACTACCCAAGAAGAGCACAAAAGTACCACAACATGCCTGCCTCCACAGCAATTTCCTTGGGGACATTCCTAATTCCTGGCTGATTTGCCTTTCTCGTCGTCGGGCTGGGGTTAGGTAGGACTTGTGCTAGGATTTTTAAAATCAGGAAGCCCAGACCTCCAGGCACACTGGAGCTGTGAAAGGCATCCAAAAGGGAGTGCAAAAGTGCCACAACATGGCTGCTTTCACAGCTTTTTCCTTTGCACCATCCCTATACCTAGGCTGATTTATCTGCCTAGGGTTAGGGTTAGGGTTCAGCCTAGGGCTAGGATATTTTGAGCCAGGAAGCCCTGAGTTCCAGGCTTACTGCAGCTGCCAAAGGCATCCCAAAGGGAGCGCAGAAGTGACACAACATGGCTGCTTTCACAGCTTTTTCCTTAGGAAGAACCCTCATACCCGGCTGATTTACCTTCCTAGGGTTACTGTTAGGCTTAGGCCTAGGACTTTTAAAACCAGGAAGCCCTGTGCTCCAGGCACACTGCAGCTGTTCAATTCATCCCAAGGGCAGCGCAAAAGTGACACAACTTGGCTGCCTCCACTGCTATTTCCATGAGACCATCCCCAACCATAGGCTGATTTTCCTTCCTAGCGTTGAGGTTTGAGTTAGGCCTAGGCTTAGTGTTCTTTTAACCAGAAAGCCCTGAGTTCCAAGAACACAGCAGCTGCGAAGGACTACCCAAGAAGAGCACAAAAGTACCACAACATGCCTGCCTCCACAGCGATTTCCTTGGGGACATCCCTAATTCCTGGCTGATTTGCCTTTCTCGTCGTCAGGTTGGGGTTAGGTAGGACTTGTGCTAGGATTTTTAAAATCAGGAAGCCCAGACATCCAGGCACACTGGAGCTGTGAAAGGCATCAAAAAGGGAGTGCAAAAGTGCCACAACATGGCTGCTTTCACAGCTTTTTCGTTGGCACCATCCCTATACCTAGGCTGATTTATCTGCCTAGGGTTAGGGTTAGGCTTCAGCCTAGGGCTAGGATTTTTTGAACCAGGAAGCCCTGAGTTCCAGGCTTACTGCAGCTGCCAAAGGCATCCCAAAGGGAGCGCAGAAGTGCCACAACATGGCTGCTTTCACAGCTTTTTCTTTTGGAAGAACCCTAATACCCGGCTGATTTACCTTCCCAGGGTTAGTGCTAGGCTTAGGCCTCGGACTTTAAAATCAGGAAGCCCAGACCTCCAGGCACACTGGAGCTGTGAAAGGCATCCAAAAGGGAGTGCAAAAGTGCCACCACATGGCTGCTTTCACAGCTTTTTCCTTTGCACCATCCCTATACCTAGGCTGATTTATCTGCCTAGGGTTAGGGTTAGGGTTAGGGTTCAGCCTAGGGCTAGGATTTTTCGAACCAGGAAGCCCTGAGTTCCAGGCTTACTGCAGCTGCCAAAGGCATCCCAAAGGGAGCTCAGATATGCCACAACATGGCTGCTTTCACAGCTTTTTCCTTAGGAAGAACCCTCATACCCGGCTGATTTACCTTCCTAGGGTTACTGTTAGGCTTAGGCCTAGGACTTTGAAAACCAGGAAGCCCTGTGCTCCAGGCACACTGCAGCTGTTCAAGGCATCCGAAAGGGAGGTCAAAAGTGACACAACTTGGCTGCCTCCACTGCTATTTCCATGAGACCATCCCCAACCATAGGCTGATTTTCCTTCCTAGCGTTGAGGTTTGAGTTAGGCCTAGGGTTAGTGTTCTTTTAACCTGAAAGCCCTGAGTTCCAAGAACACAGCAGCTGCGAAAGTACACCCAAGAAGAGCACAAAAGTACCACAACATGCCTGCCTCCCCAGCTATTTCATTGGGCACATCCCTAATTCCTGGCTGATTTGCCATTCTCGTCGTCAGGTTGGGGTTAGGTAGGACTTGTGCTAGGATTTTTAAAATCAGGAAGCCCAGACCTCCAGGCACACTGGAGCTGTGAAAGGCATCCAAAAGGGAGTGCAAAAGTGCCACAACATGGCTGCTTTCACAGCTTTTTCCTTGGCACCATCCCTATACCTAGGCTGATTTATCTGCCTAGGGTTAGGGTTAGGGTTCAGCCTAGGGCTAGGATTTTTTGAACCAGGAAGCCCTGAGTTCCAGGCTTACTGCAGCTGCCAAAGGCATCCCAAAGGGAGCGCAGAAGTGCCACAACATGGCTGCTTTCACAGCTTTTTCCTTAGGAAGAACCCTAATACCCGGCTGATTTACCTTCGTAGGGTTAGTGCTAGGCTTAGGACTAGGACTTGAAAATCAGGAAGCCCAGACCTCCAGGCACACTGGAGCTGTGAAAGGCATCCAAAAGGGAGTGCAAAAGTGCCAGCACCTGGCTGCTTTCACAGCTTTTTCCTTTGCACCATCCCTATACCTAGGCTGATTTATCTGCCTAGGGTTAGGGTTAGGGTTCAGCCTAGGGCTAGGATTTTTTGAACCAGGAAGCCCTGAGTTCCAGGCTTACTGCAGCTGCCAAAGGCATCCGAAAGGGAGCTCAGAAATGCCACAACATGGCTGCTTTCACAGCTTTTTCCTTAGGAAGAACCCTCATACCCGGCTGATTTACCTTCCTAGGGTTACTGTTAGGCTTAGGCCTAGGACTTTTAAAACCAGGAAGCCCTGTGCTCCAGGCACACTGCAGCTGTTCAAGGCATCCGAAAGGGAGGGCAAAAGTGACACAACTTGGCTGCCTCCACTGCTATTTCCATGAGACCATCCCCAACCATAGGCTGATTTTCCTTCCTAGCGTTGAGGTTTGAGTTTGGCCTAGGGTTAGTGTTCTTTTAACCAGAAAGCCCTGAGTTCCAAGAACACAGCAGCTGCGAAGAACTACCCAAGAAGTGCACAAAAGTACCACAACATGCCTGCTTCCACAGCTATTTCCTTGGGGACATGCCTAATTCCTGGCTGATTTGCCATTCTCGTCATCAGGTTGGGGTTAGGTAGGCCTTGTGCTATGATTTTTAAAATCAGGAAGCCCAGACCTCCAGGCACGTTGGACCTGTGAAAGGCATCCAAAAGGGAGTGCAAAAGTGCCACCACATGGCTGCTTTCACAGCTTTTTCCTTTGCACCATCCCTATACCTAGGCTGATTTATCTGCCTAGGGTTAGGGTTAGGGTTCAGCCTAGGGCTAGGATTTTTTGAACCAGGAAGCCCTGAGTTCCAGGCTTACTGCAGCTGCCAAAGGCATCCCAAAGGGAGTGCAAAAGTGCCACAACATGGCTGCTTTCACAGCTTTTTCCTTAGGAAGAACCCTCATACCCGGCTGATTTACCTTCCTAGGGTTACTGTTAGGCTTAGGCCTAGGACTTTTAAAACCAGGAAGCCCTGTGCTCCAGGCACACTGCAGCTGTTCAAGGCATCCGAAAGGGAGGGCAAAAGTGACACAACTTGGCTGCCTCCACTGCTATTTCCATGAGACCATCCCCAACCATAGGCTGATTTTCCTTCCTAGCGTTGAGGTTTGAGTTAGGCCTAGGGTTAGTGTTCTTTTAACCTGAAAGCCCTGAGTTCCAAGAACACAGCAGCTGCGAAAGTACACCCAAGAAGAGCACAAAAGTACCACAACATGCCTGCCTCCACAGCGATTTCCTTGGGGACATCCCTAATTCCTGGCTGATTTGCCTTTCTCGTCGTCAGGTTGGGGTTAGGTAGGACTTGTGCTAGGATTTTTAAAATCAGGAAGCCCAGACCTCCAGGCACACTGGAGCTGTGAAAGGCATCCAAAAGGGAGTGCAAAAGTGCCACAACATGGCTGCTTTCACAGCTTTTTCCTTGGCACCATCCCTATACCTAGGCTGATTTATCTGCCTAGGGTTAGGGTTAGGGTTCAGCCTAGGGCTAGGATTTTTTGAACCAGGAAGCCCTGAGTTCCAGGCTTACTGCAGCTGCCAAAGGCATCCCAAAGGGAGCGCAGAAGTGCCACAACATGGCTGCTTTCACAGCTTTTTCCTTAGGAAGAACCCTAATACCCGGCTGATTTACGTTCCCAGGCTTAGTGCTAGGCTTCGGCCTCGGACTTTAAAATCAGGAAGCCCAGACCTCCAGGCACACTGGAGCTGTGAAAGGCATCCAAAAGGGAGTGCAAAAGTGCCACCACATGGCTGCTTTCACAGCTTTTTCCTTTGCACCATCCCTATACCTAGGCTGATTTATCTGCCTAGGGTTAGGGTTAGGGTTCTGGTTAGGGTTCAGCCTAGGGCTAGGATTTTTTGAACCAGGAAGCCCTGAGTTCCAGGCTTACTGCAGCTGCCAAAGGCATCCGAAAGGGAGCTCAGAAATGCCACAACATGGCTGCTTTCACAGCTTTTTCCTTAGGAAGAACCCTCATACCCGGCTGATTTACCTTCCTAGGGTTACTGTTAGGCTTAGGCCTAGGACTTTTAAAACCAGGAAGCCCTGTGCTCCAGGCACACTGGAGCTGTGAAAGGCATCCAAAAGGGAGTGCAAAAGTGCCACCACATGGCTGCTTTCACAGCTTTTTCCTTTGCACCATCCCTATACCTAGGCTGATTTATCTGCCTACGGTTAGGGTTAGGGTTAGGGTTCAGCCTAGGGCTAGGATTTTTCGAACCAGGAAGCCCTGAGTTCCAGGCTTACTGCAGCTGCCAAAGGCATCCCAAAGGGAGCTCAGATATGCCACAACATGGCTGCTTTCACAGCTTTTTCCTTAGGAAGAACCCTCATACCCGGCTGATTTACCTTCCTAGGGTTACTGTTAGGCTTAGGCCTAGGACTTTGAAAACCAGGAAGCCCTGTGCTCCAGGCACACTGCAGCTGTTCAAGGCATCCGAAAGGGAGGTCAAAAGTGACACAACTTGGCTGCCTCCACTGCTATTTCCATGAGACCATCCCCAACCATAGGCTGATTTTCCTTCCTAGCGTTGAGGTTTGAGTTAGGACTAGGGTTAGGGTTCTTTTAACCTGAAAGCCCTGAGTTCCAAGAACACAGCAGCTGCGAAGGACTACCCAAGAAGAGCACAAAAGTACCACAACATGCCTGCCTCCACAGCTATTTCCTTGGGGACATCCCTAATTCCTGGCTGATTTGCCTTTCTCGTCGTCAGGTTGGGGTTAGGTAGGCCTTGTGCTAGGATTTTTAAAATCAGGAAGCCCAGACCTCCAGGCACACTGGAGCTGTGAAAGGCATCCAAAAGGGAGTGCAAAAGTGCCACAACATGGCTGCTTTCACAGCTTTTTCCTTGGCACCATCCCTATACCTAGGCTGATTTATCTGCCTAGGGTTAGGGTTAGGGTTCAGCCTAGGGCTAGGATTTTTTGAACCAGGAAGCCCTGAGTTCCAGGCTTACTGCAGCTGCCAAAGGCATCCCAAAGGGAGCGCAGAAGTGCCACAACATGGCTGCTTTCACAGCTTTTTCCTTAGGAAGAACCCTAATACCCGGCTGATTTACCTTCCCAGGGTTAGTGCTAGGCTTCGGCCTCGGACTTTAAAATCAGGAAGCCCAGACCTCCAGGCACACTGGAGCTGTGAAAGGCATCCAAAAGGGAGTGCAAAAGTGCCACCACATGGCTGCTTTCACAGCTTTTTCCTTTGCACCATCCCTATACCTAGGCTGATTTATCTGCCTAGGGTTAGGGTTTGGGTTCAGCCTAGGGCTAGGATTTTTTGAACCAGGAAGCCCTGAGTTCCAGGCTTACTGCAGCTGCCAAAGGCATCCCAAAGGGAGCTCAGAAATGCCACAACATGGCTGCTTTCACAGCTTTTTCCTTAGGAAGAACCCTCATACCCGGCTGATTTACCTTCCTAGGGTTACTGTTAGGCTTAGGCCTAGGACTTTTAAAACCAGGAAGCCCTGTGCTCCAGGCACACTGCAGCTGTTCAAGGCATCCGAAAGGGAGGGCAAAAGTGACACAACTTGGCTGCCTCCACTGCTATTTCCATGAGACCATCCCCAACCATAGGCTGATTTTCCTTCCTAGCGTTGAGGTTTGAGTTAGGCCTAGGGTTAGTGTTCTTTTAACCTGAAAGCCCTGAGTTCCAAGAACACAGCAGCTGCGAAAGTACACCCAAGAAGAGCACAAAAGTACCACAACATGCCTGCCTCCACAGCGATTTCCTTGGGGACATCCCTAATTCCTGGCTGATTTGCCTTTCTCGTCGTCAGGTTGGGGTTAGGTAGGACTTGTGCTAGGATTTTTAAAATCAGGAAGCCCAGACCTCCAGGCACACTGGAGCTGTGAAAGGCATCCAAAAGGGAGTGCAAAAGTGCCACAACATGGCTGCTTTCACAGCTTTTTCCTTGGCACCATCCCTATACCTAGGCTGATTTATCTGCCTAGGGTTAGGGTTAGGGTTCAGCCTAGGGCTAGGATTTTTTGAACCAGGAAGCCCTGAGTTCCAGGCTTACTGCAGCTGCCAAAGGCATCCCAAAGGGAGCGCAGAAGTGCCACAACATGGCTGCTTTCACAGCTTTTTCCTTAGGAAGAACCCTAATACCCGGCTGATTTACGTTCCCAGGCTTAGTGCTAGGCTTCGGCCTCGGACTTTAAAATCAGGAAGCCCAGACCTCCAGGCACACTGGAGCTGTGAAAGGCATCCAAAAGGGAGTGCAAAAGTGCCACCACATGGCTGCTTTCACAGCTTTTTCCTTTGCACCATCCCTATACCTAGGCTGATTTATCTGCCTAGGGTTAGGGTTAGGGTTCTGGTTAGGGTTCAGCCTAGGGCTAGGATTTTTTGAACCAGGAAGCCCTGAGTTCCAGGCTTACTGCAGCTGCCAAAGGCATCCGAAAGGGAGCTCAGAAATGCCACAACATGGCTGCTTTCACAGCTTTTTCCTTAGGAAGAACCCTCATACCCGGCTGATTTACCTTCCTAGGGTTACTGTTAGGCTTAGGCCTAGGACTTTTAAAACCAGGAAGCCCTGTGCTCCAGGCACACTGGAGCTGTGAAAGGCATCCAAAAGGGAGTGCAAAAGTGCCACCACATGGCTGCTTTCACAGCTTTTTCCTTTGCACCATCCCTATACCTAGGCTGATTTATCTGCCTACGGTTAGGGTTAGGGTTAGGGTTCAGCCTAGGGCTAGGATTTTTCGAACCAGGAAGCCCTGAGTTCCAGGCTTACTGCAGCTGCCAAAGGCATCCCAAAGGGAGCTCAGATATGCCACAACATGGCTGCTTTCACAGCTTTTTCCTTAGGAAGAACCCTCATACCCGGCTGATTTACCTTCCTAGGGTTACTGTTAGGCTTAGGCCTAGGACTTTGAAAACCAGGAAGCCCTGTGCTCCAGGCACACTGCAGCTGTTCAAGGCATCCGAAAGGGAGGTCAAAAGTGACACAACTTGGCTGCCTCCACTGCTATTTCCATGAGACCATCCCCAACCATAGGCTGATTTTCCTTCCTAGCGTTGAGGTTTGAGTTAGGACTAGGGTTAGGGTTCTTTTAACCTGAAAGCCCTGAGTTCCAAGAACACAGCAGCTGCGAAGGACTACCCAAGAAGAGCACAAAAGTACCACAACATGCCTGCCTCCACAGCTATTTCCTTGGGGACATCCCTAATTCCTGGCTGATTTGCCTTTCTCGTCGTCAGGTTGGGGTTAGGTAGGCCTTGTGCTAGGATTTTTAAAATCAGGAAGCCCAGACCTCCAGGCACACTGGAGCTGTGAAAGGCATCCAAAAGGGAGTGCAAAAGTGCCACAACATGGCTGCTTTCACAGCTTTTTCCTTGGCACCATCCCTATACCTAGGCTGATTTATCTGCCTAGGGTTAGGGTTAGGGTTCAGCCTAGGGCTAGGATTTTTTGAACCAGGAAGCCCTGAGTTCCAGGCTTACTGCAGCTGCCAAAGGCATCCAAGGGAGCGCAGAAGTGCCACAACATGGCTGCTTTCACAGCTTTTTCCTTAGGAAGAACCCTAATACCCGGCTGATTTACCTTCCCAGGGTTAGTGCTAGGCTTCGGCCTCGGACTTTAAAATCAGGAAGCCCAGACCTCCAGGCACACTGGAGCTGTGAAAGGCATCCAAAAGGGAGTGCAAAAGTGCCACCACATGGCTGCTTTCACAGCTTTTTCCTTTGCACCATCCCTATACCTAGGCTGATTTATCTGCCTAGGGTTAGGGTTTGGGTTCAGCCTAGGGCTAGGATTTTTTGAACCAGGAAGCCCTGAGTTCCAGGCTTACTGCAGCTGCCAAAGGCATCCCAAAGGGAGCTCAGATATGCCACAACATGGCTGCTTTCACAGCTTTTTCCTTTGGAAGAACCCTCATACCCGGCTGATTTACCTTCCTAGGGTTACTGTTAGGCTTAGGCCTAGGACATTTAAAACCAGGAAGCCCTGTGCTCCAGGCACACTGCAGCTGTTCAAGGCATCCGAAAGGGAGGGCAAAAGTGACACAACTTGGCTGCCTCCACTGCTATATCCATGAAACCATCCCCAACCATAGGCTGATTTTCCTTTCTAGCTTTGAGGTTTGAGTTAGGCCTAGGGTTAGTGTTCTTTTAACCTGAAAGCCCTGAGTTCCAAGAACACAGCAGCTGCGAAAGTACACCCAAGAAGAGCACAAAAGTACCACAACATGCCTGCCTCCACAGCTATTTCCTTGGGGACATCCCTAATTCCTGGCTGATTTGCCTTTCTCGTCGTCGGGCTGGGGTTAGGTAGGACTTGTGCTAGGATTTTTAAAATCAGGAAGCCCAGACCTCCAGGCACACTGGAGCTGTGAAAGGCATCCAAAAGGGAGTGCAAAAGTGCCACAACATGGCTGCTTTCACAGCTTTTTCCTTGGCACCATCCCTATACCTAGGCTGATTTATCTGCCTAGGGTTAGGGTTAGGGTTCAGCCTAGGGCTAGGATTTTTTGAACCAGGAAGCCCTGAGTTCCAGGCTTACTGCAGCTGCCAAAGGCATCCCAAAGGGAGCGCAGAAGTGCCACAACATGGCTGCTTTCACAGCTTTTTCCTTTGGAAGAACCCTCATACCCGGCTGATTTACCTTCCTAGGGTTACTGTTAGGCTTAGGCCTAGGACATTTAAAACCAGGAAGCCCTGTGCTCCAGGCACACTGCAGCTGTTCAAGGCATCCGAAAGGGAGGGCAAAAGTGACACAACTTGGCTGCCTCCACTGCTATATCCATGAAACCATCCCCAACCATAGGCTGATTTTCCTTTCTAGCTTTGAGGTTTGAGTTAGGCCTAGGGTTAGTGTTCTTTTAACCAGAAAGCCCTGAGTTCCAAGAACACAGCAGCTGCGAAGGACTACCCAAGAAGTGCACAAAAGTACCACAACATGCCTGCTTCCACAGCGATTTCCTTGGGGACATGCCTAATTCCTGGCTGATTTGCCATTCTCGTCGTCAGGTTGGGGTTAGGTAGGACTTGTGCTAGGATTTTTAAAATCAGGAAGCCCAGACCTCCAGGCACACTGGAGCTGTGAAAGGCATCCAAAAGGGAGTGCAAAAGTGCCACAACATGGCTGCTTTCACAGCTTTTTCCTTGGCACCATCCCTATACCTAGGCTGATTTATCTGCCTAGGGTTAGGGTTAGGGTTCAGCCTAGGGCTAGGATTTTTTGAACCAGGAAGCCCTGAGTTCCAGGCTTACTGCAGCTGCCAAAGGCATCCCAAAGGGAGCGCAGAAGTGCCACAACATGGCTGCTTTCACAGCTTTTTCCTTAGGAAGAACCCTAATACCCGGCTGATTTACGTTCCCAGGGTTAGTGCTAGGCTTCGGCCTCGGACTTTAAAATCAGGAAGCCCAGACCTCCAGGCACACTGGAGCTGTGAAAGGCATCCAAAAGGGAGTGCAAAAGTGCCACCACATGGCTGCTTTCACAGCTTTTTCCTTTGCACCATCCCTAGACCTAGGCTGATTTATCTGCCTAGGGTTAGGGTTAGGGTTCTGGTTAGGGTTCAGCCTAGGGCTAGGATTTTTTGAACCAGGAAGCCCTGAGTTCCAGGCTTACTGCAGCTGCCAAAGTCATCTGAAAGGGAGCTCAGAAATGCCACAACATGGCTGCTTTCACAGCTTTTTCCTTAGGAAGAACCCTCATACCCGGCTGATTTACCTTCCTAGGGTTACTGTTAGGCTTAGGCCTAGGACTTTTAAAACCAGGAAGCCCTGTGCTCCAGGCACACTGCAGCTGTTCAAGGCATCCGAAAGGGAGGGCAAAAGTGACACAACTTGGCTGCCTCCACTGCTATTTCCATGAGACCATCCCCAACCATAGGCTGATTTTCCTTCCTAGCGTTGAGGTTTGAGTTAGGCCTAGGGTTAGTGTTCTTTTAACCAGAAAGCCCTGAGTTCCAAGAACACAGCAGCTGCGAAGGACTACCCAAGAAGAGCACAAAAGTACCACAACATTCCTGCTTCCACAGCGATTTCCTTGGGGACATCCCTAATTCCTGGTTGATTTGCCTTTCTCGTCGTCAGGTTGGGGTTAGGTAGGACTTGTGCTAGGATTTTTAAAATCAGGAAGCCCAGACCTCCAGGCACACTGGAGCTGTGAAAGGCATCCAAAAGGGAGTGTAAAAGTGCCACCACATGGCTGCTTTCACAGCTTTTTCCTTGGCACCATCCCTATACCTAGGCTGATTTATCTGCCTAGGGTTAGGGTTAGGGTTCAGCCTAGGGCTAGGATTTTTTGAACCAGGAAGCCCTGAGTTCCAGGCTTACTGCAGCTGCCAAAGGCATCCCAAAGGGAGCTCAGAAATGCCACAACATGGCTGCTTTCACAGCTTTTTCCTTTGGAAGAACCCTCATACCCGGCTGATTTACCTTCCTAGGGTTACTGTTAGTCTTAGGCCTAGGACATTTAAAACCAGGAAGCCCTGTGCTCCAGGCACACTGCAGCTGTTCAAGGCATCCGAAAGGGAGGGCAAAAGTGACACAACTTGACTGCCTCCACTGCTATTTCCATGAGACAATCCCCAACCATAGGCTGATTTTCCTTCCTAGCGTTGAGGTTTGAGTTAGGCCTAGGGTTAGTGTTCTTTTAACCAGAAAGCCCTGAGTTCCAAGAACACAGCAGCTGCGAAGAACTACCCAAGAAGTGCACAAAAGTACCACAACATGCCTGCTTCCACAGCTATTTCCTTGGGGACATGCCTAATTCCTGGCTGATTTGCCATTCTCGTCATCAGGTTGGGGTTAGGTAGGCCTTGTGCTATGATTTTTAAAATCAGGAAGCCCAGACCTCCAGGCACATTGGAGCTGTGAAAGGCATCCAAAAGGGAGTGCAAAAGTGCCACCACATGGCTGCTTTCACAGCTTTTTCCTTTGCACCATCCCTATACCTAGGCTGATTTATCTGCCTAGGGTTAGGGTTTGGGTTCAGCCTAGGGCTAGGATTTTTTGAACCAGGAAGCCCTGAGTTCCAGGCTTACTGCAGCTGCCAAAGGCATCCCAAAGGGAGCGCAGAAGTGCCACAACATGGCTGCTTTCACAGCTTTTTCCTTAGGAAGAACCCTCATACCCGGCTGATTTACCTTCCTAGGGTTACTGTTAGGCTTAGGCCTAGGACTTTTAAAACCAGGAAGCCCTGTGCTCCAGGCACACTGCAGCTGTTCAAGGCATCCGAAAGGGAGGGCAAAAGTGACACAACTTGGCTGCCTCCACTGCTATTTCCATGAGACCATCCCCAACCATAGGCCGATTTTCCTTCCTAGCGTTGAGGTTTGAGTTAGGCCTAGGGTTAGTGTTCTTTTAACCAGAAAGCCCTGAGTTCCAAGAACACAGCAGCTGCGAAAGGACTACCCAAGAAGAGCACAAAAGTACCACAACATGCCTGCCTCCACAGCGATTTCCTTGGGGACATCCCTAATTCCTGGCTGCTTTGCCTTTCTCGTCGTCAGGTTGGGGTTAGGTAGGACTTGTGCTAGGATTTTTAAAATCAGGAAGCCCAGACCTCCAGGCACACTGGAGCTGTGAAAGGCATCAAAAAGGGAGTGCAAAAGTGCCACAACATGGCTGGTTTCACAGCTTTTTCCTTGGCACCATCCCTATACCTAGGCTGATTTATCTGCCTAGGGTTAGGGTTAGGGTTCAGCCTAGGGCTAGGATTTTTTGAACCAGGAAGCCCTGAGTTCCAGGCTTACTGCAGCTGCCAAAGGCATCCCAAAGGGAGCGCAGAAGTGCCACAACATGGCTGCTTTCACAGCTTTTTCCTTAGGAAGAACCCTAATACCCGGCTGATTTACCTTCCCAGGGTTAGTGCTAGGCTTAGGCCTCGGACTTTAAAATCAGGAAGCCCAGACCTCCAGGTACACTGGAGCTGTGAAAGGCATCCAAAAGGGAGTGCAAAAGTGCCACCACATGGCTGCTTTCACAGCTTTTTCCTTTGCACCATCCCTATACCTAGGCTGATTTATCTGCCTAGGGTTAGGGTTAGGGTTAGGGTTCGGGTTAGGGTTCAGCCTAGGGCTAGGATTTTTTGAACCAGGAAGCCCTGAGTTCCAGGCTTACTGCAGCTGCCAAAGGCATCCCAAAGGGAGCTCAGAAATGCCACAACATGGCTGCTTTCACGGCTTTTTCCTTAGGAAGAACCCTCACACCGGGCTGATTTACCTTCCTAGGGTTACTGTTAGTCTTAGGCCTAGGACATTTAAAACCAGGAAGCCCTGTGCTCCAGGAACACTGCAGCTGTTCAAGGCATCCGAAAGGGAGGGCAAAAGTGACACAACTTGGCTGCCTCCACTGCTATTTCCATGAAACCATCCCCAACCATAGGCTGATTTTCCTTCCTAGCGTTGAGGTTTGAGTTAGGCCTAGGGTTAGTGTTCTTTGAACCAGAAAGCCCTGAGTTCCAAGAACACAGCAGCTGCGAAGGACTACCCAAGAAGTGCACAAAAGTACCACAACATGCCTGCTTCCACAGCGATTTCCTTGGGGACATGCCTAATTCCTGGCCGATTTGCCATTCTCGTCGTCAGGTTGGGGTTAGGTAGGACTTGTGCTAGGATTTTTAAAATCAGGAAGCCCAGACCTCCAGGCACACTGGAGCTGTGAAAGGCATCCAAAAGGGAGCGCAGAAGTGCCACAACATGGCTGCTTTCACAGCTTTTTCCTTAGGAAGAACCCTAATACCCGGCTGATTTACCTTCGTAGGGTTAGTGCTAGGCTTAGGCCTCGGACTTGAAAGTCAGGAAGCCCAGACCTCCAGGCACACTGGAGCTGTGAAAGGCATCCAAAAGGGAGTGCAAAAGTGCCACCACATGGCTGCTTTCACAGCTTTGTCCTTTGCACCATCCCTATACCTAGGCTGATTTATCTGCCTAGGGTTAGGGTTAGGGTTCAGCCTAGGGCTAGGATTTTTTGAACCAGGAAGCCCTGAGTTCCAGGCTTACTGCAGCTGGCAAAGGCATCCCAAAGGGAGCTCAGAAATGCCACAACATGGCTGCTTTCACAGCTTTTTCCTTTGGAAGAACCCTCATACCCGGCTGATTTACCTTCCTAGGGTTACTGTTAGGCTTAGGCCTAGGACTTTTAAAACCAGGAAGCCCTGTGCTCCAGGCACACTGCAGCTGTTCAATTCATCCCAAGGGCAGCGCAAAAGTGACACAACTTGGCTGCCTCCACTGCTATTTCCATGAGACCATCCCCAACCATAGGCTGATTTTCCTTCCTAGCGTTGAGGTTTGAGTTAGGCCTAGGGTTAGTGTTCTTTTAACCAGAAAGCCCTGAGTTCCAAGAACACAGCAGCTGCGAAGGACTACCCAAGAAGAGCACACAAGTACCACAACATGCCTGCCTCCACAGCGATTTCCTTGGGGACATCCCTAATTCCTGGCTGATTTGCCTTTCTCGTCGTCAGGTTGGGGTTAGGTAGGACTTGTGCTAGGATTTTTAAAATCAGGAAGCCCAGACCTCCAGGCACACTGGAGCTGTGAAAGGCATCAAAAAGGGAGTGCAAAAGTGCCACAACATGGCTGCTTTCACAGCTTTTTCCTTGGCACCATCCCTATACCTAGGCTGATTTATCTGCCTAGGGTTAGGCTTTGGGTTAAGGCTAGGGCTAGGATTTTTTGAACCAGGAAGCCCTGAGTTCCAGGCTTACTGCAGCTGCCAAAGGCATCCCAAAGGGAGCGCAGAAGTGCCACAACATGGCTGCTTTCACAGCTTTTTCCTTAGGAAGAACCCTAAAACCCGGCTGATTTACCTTCCTAGGGTTACTGTTAGGCTTAGGCCTAGGACTTTAAGTACCAGGAAGCCCTGTGCTCCAGGCACACTGCAGCTGTTCAAGGCATCACAACGGGAGTGCAAAAGTGACACAACTTGGCTGCCTCCACTGCTATTTCCATGAGACCATCCCGAACCATAGGCTGATTTTCCTTCCTAGCGTTGAGGTTTGAGTTAGGCCTAGGGTTAGGGTTCTTTTAACCTGAAAGCCCTGAGTTCCAAGAACACAGCAGCTGCGAAGGACTACCCAAGAAGAGCACAAAAGTACCACAACATGCCTGCCTCCACAGCTATTTCCTTGGGGACATCCCTAATTCCTGGCTGATTTGCCTTTCTCGTCATCGGGTTGGAGTTAGGTAGGCCTTGGGCTAGGATTTTTAAAATCAGGAAGCCCAGACCTCCAGGCACACTGGAGCTGTGAAAGGCATCCAAAAGGGAGTGCAAAAGTGCCACAACATGGCTGCTTTCACAGCTTTTTCCTTAGGAAGAACCCTCATACCCGGCTGATTTACCTTCCTAGGGTTACTGTTAGGCTTAGTCCTAGGACTTTTAAAACCAGGAAGCCCTGTGCTCCAGGCACACTGCAGCTGTTCAAGGCATCTCAAGGGGAGCGCAAAAGTGGCACTACTTGGCTGCCTCCACTGCTATTTCCATGAGACCGTCCCCAACCATAGCCTGATTTTCCTTCCTAGCGTTGAGGTTTGAGTTAGGCCTAGGGTTAGGGTTCTTTTAACCTGAAAGCCCTGAGTTCCAAGAACACAGCAGCTGCGAAGGACAACCCAAGAAGAGCACAAAAGTACCACAACATGCCTGCCTCCACAGCTATTTCCTTGGGGACATCCCTAATTCCTGGCTGATTTGCCTTTCTCGTCGTCGGGTTGTGTTGTGGTGTGCTGTTATGTCCCATTTTGACCTTCCAGGTCACTTTCCCAGGTGTGCCTGTACGTCTATCCCTTCCCCCTTGCCCCCATGCTGAGTGAGTCCTGTCAATCAGGCTAAACGTTCCAGCAAGGCGTCGTGTGGTTGGTCAAGTTCAAAGGATGCCCCTCAGGCCCAGGGGTCATTGGCCTGGCTGGGTGTCATCTTCCTCTGAGACCCTGCCCCTCTCACCTGGTTGGTGGCTCACCTGTACCTCCCCTCCCCCTGTCCCTGAGCTTAAAAAGGTGATCAGACCATGCGGTCATTGTTCTGTTGGAGCAGGTCCTCACGTTCAGACCTCTGTAACCATGGAATAAACCTCTGGACATTAAACCCTCCAGCAGAATCCATCTCCTTTTTCTCTTCACCATCGCCTGAAGCTATCCCTCCTGAGGTAACGGGGTCCCTTACAAGCCTGGACTTGTTCAGTGCCCAGCTGCAACCACCAGCAAGCCGAGGTATCTCTGCGGTGATACACTGAAGTTGCTGCCTTTGGCCCAGCAGCGAGGGTCAGACTGGCCCAGGCACAATCTAACTGGTAATATTGGGAGCCTTATTTTTTCCAATATTTGGCGTCCCTGAGGCGGGCAAAGCGAGTCTGCAGCCTGAGACGGACCTGCAGTATCTTGGAGAAGCTTCTGGCAGCCGTGCATCCAGCTGAAAGGGGCTTTGGTTGCAACGCCCTCGGCTAGAGACTTAGGGATTATTCCCAGAAGAAGTTTCGTGGACTGTTCGGCGCCTCTGGAAAGCCCAGCTCCTTTCTGGTGAGCAGATTTTCCAGAGGGAGGACAGGGTAGCCTCTCTCGCCCATAGAGAGGTCCTGTTCCGGTGAAGAGACCTGCCTGTACCCAGCCAGCTACAGCTTCCATTTCGGGTGAGTATCTCTGCTCTCGGTACAGCAGGAGCTCAAAAACAGACTCTGCCGTGAGTTCTGTTCCTTTTTGCATTTGCATTTTTGGCTGCGCAGCCCCACAGACGGGAATTCATTGATTTCTAGCTATTAGCTTTCTGCCGCGTGTTTTGCTGTCTTTTGGAATTCGCGCGGGAGCTCTCTGCCCTTCCCTCCCGGCTCTGCAGGCTCTGCTCTCTCCACGTGGTCGGGAGATCTTTCTCTCTGTGCGGGGGAGGGGGGGCTCTCGGTTCTCTTGCCGCGGGGGACTCTCTCTCTCTCTGTGGGGGAAGGGGGGGGGGGGTTCTCTGCACACGCGGCGCGGGGGGCCCCGGTTTCGGCTTGCAACGTGGCGTGGCTGCTCTCGCTGCTCCGCGGGGGGGTGCATTCTACAGCGGGGGGAGGCTTTGTTTCCACCTCAGCTCGGCAGGGCGTGCCCTGCTGCTGCTGCCCGGGAATTTTAAAAGCAGTATATACAGCTGCATTGTGAAGCTTTTGTCAGCTCGTTATCCCTTTCCATCTGTGGTGTTTTTTTTTTAGAAATCGGTAGCTGATTTTGGCTTTGTTCTTGGTCAGGCGGGATTTAGTACTTTGCTTTTTACATCTAACATGGGTTTGAAACTCAGCATTGTACAAAAAGGAGTGTATTATAATATTGTTAGCATTTTAAATAGTGGTAATGTGAAGTTCTCAAAGGGAAAATTGAAACAATTTATAAGATGGCTTTTCCTCCACTTCCCACAAATCTCCCCTGAAGAAATCCACAATATTCAATTCTGGGATAAAGTTGGGAATGAATTGATAACCTTAGGACAATCTAGCAATGCACCCTCAGCTAAATTTGTGTTTTGGAGTTTACAAATTCGAACAGCATTGCTCAAACAAAAGGAAATGGAGAAAAAGCCAAATGTAAAGCCATGTACCCCTGCTCTCCCTGTTTCTCCCTCTCCTAGTTCTAAAACCCCTAAACCTCTTTCCCCAAAACTTAGTATTTTAAACAGATCAAACTCATTGGGAAGTCGACGCCCAAAGTCTGTTGAAATGCATGAGTTGCCCTATCCACAAGGCCCTGGCCAGGCTGCGTGGAACCTTTCCCAATCCCCTGTGTCCCATCCTCAGAAACCCACAGCACGTGTTAGCTTTGCAGAGAGTAGTGTTACCCAAAATGGCCCCCAGCCCCTAGGGGGTCCACAAGATGGTGGATGCCACGTGGCATCTTCCCAAACCGGGTCTTCTTCTTCCCAAAATCCCCTTAAGCATCCCGAAACTCCAGCCCCATCCCCCTCTCCTTCTGTTCCTCGTGATACCTTCCCCCCTCCCCCTCCCTTTCCTGCAATACCCTCAGCTCCGCCCCTCTACTCCTCCCAGGGGGCGTCTGCTGACGTGATGTCACCAGGTGTCCCCGCCCCCTGCTTGCCCCCTGACCCCGCCCCCTGTTCCCACGGTTTCCCCGCCCCTTGCCGGCCCCCTGTCCCTGCCCCCTGTACCCGTTGCATCCCCGCCCCCTCCCCGGGTTCCCAAGGTGGGGACACACCCACTGCCATCCCCCAAACCTGTATCTGTGATCCCAATGCTTCCAATTCAAGGGATACAGAGCAGGGAACAGCAGATTCAATGCATAGTCCCATGTTGTCACTGGCTCCTGTTACCTTTCAGCCTGCAGCTCAGGGGGGAGCAGCTCCAACTGCTAATTGGAGTTCTTTTGGACGCCAATTGATTAAAGAGATCTGTAAGTCTCATAAAGAATATGGTCCACACAGTCCATATTTCCGTGGCCTTTTAAATTCTGAATTGAGTAGGACTGTAGTGATTCCACATGATTTAAAACAGCTTTTTTCCTGTCTCATGACCTCTACGGAATTCAAATTATGGGGAATAGCATGGAAACAAATGCTGAATGATGCTCTCCCAGGCTTGCATGCTGATCCAAACACAGCCAAAGACAACAGTGGTAACCCTATCACCATTGAGCACCTCTGTGGTGAGGGCCAATGGTCTTCTCCCTCAATCCAAGCTACTGCAATTCCTGCAGAAACACTCGAAAAAGTAAAGGAAGCAGCTGAAAAAGCGTTCTTTTCCCTACAACCTGAGGGGCCTTTTGAGCCCTATAGTAAAATTAAACAGCTACCATCAGAGCCTTTTTTGAAATTTGTAGAAAGGTTAACTAGAGCTATTGAAATACAAGTTAAAAAAGAGAATGCTAGGGAAGCAATTTTAGAAGAAATGGCGTTTACAAATGCAAATAATCAGTGTCAAGCGGCAATCCTCAGCCTTCCTCTCGAACCTACCCCTACGTTAAAAGATATGCTCCTAGTCTGTAACAGGAAAGTGCCTCTGATGAGTGTGGCTGAAGACACCAGACCAAGGCTGCTGCCAAGACCACCTCAGCGTGTCGCCGTTGCCAGCCCTGCGCCTTTCCCCTCATCACAGCAGTACCCTGGGCAGCAGCGGAGACCAGCACTGGCTGAGCCCACAAAACCATGCCTGCTTTGTAACAACCTAGGGCACTGGAGTAACCAGTGCCCCCTGAAAAGGGAATTTGATGAATTTAGAAATGGCAGGGGAGGAGAACTACAAGCCCTCCCTGGGGGTCAACAACAACAAAAAAACTAAAGAGCCAGTGCCGGCCTGCCAGGCGCATAGACACAAAAAGAGCAGGCCAAGGGAATAAGGGTAGCAAAACAAATCAAGCGCGCGATAATACTAATGATTGTGTAAGTGAAGCAGGTGCTTCAAAGACTGTGTATGATTTAGGTGATCCTGTGTTAACCACGTCTTCTGTCAATGAGCCTTACAGGTTGCAGCTGACTGAGTCACTCCATCTGGAGGACACTGATTGGCATTTTGTCTCTGTCAATCCTGAACAGAAAGGTACTTGGAACCGGATTCGTTGTAAGTACATCGTCATTGGGGACACCAAACACACACCACAAGAGATCGAAATTGCTCCAGGAATGACAACATCAGATCCTGAGCAATTCGTTCTCGGCCTGCATTGTTTCCACTCACCCCTGTTTCTTCCCAAGGGACAAATTGTTGCACAAGCTATCCCTGTGCCATCTTTACCTGAAAATATCAAAAAACAAGGGCCCACAGTCGCCCGGGTCCAAGTTATTGGAAAAGACAAACCCAAATTATGGTGTAATGTCAGTGGGGGTGGGGAGTCTAAACGCATTGAGATGCTTGTAGACACAGGTGCAGACTGCACAGTAATTCCAGTACAAGACTGGCCAGCACATTGGCCTTTGCAAAATGTTGCCGGTCACCTTCAAGGAGTAGGAGGTCTGCAATTGGCAAGACAATCCAAAAGCATTATTCAATTTGAGGGACCAAACGGACAATTGGCTAATATCCGTCCATTTGTGTTGGATTATTCAGAACCTTTGTTAGGGAGAGATTTAATGGCCCAGTGGGGTGTCACAATTGATATTCCAGACTCTCCACAGCATATTTGTACAGCAGTCACTGAACAACAGCGCCCCACCCAAAAACTGAAGTGGATAACAGACAAACCAGTTCAGGTGAAACAGTGGCCGCTAAGTAAACAAAAAATAAAGGTGCTTGAAGAACTAGTGGAAGAGCAACTAAAAAAGGGCCACATTGTGGAGACCATGTCCCCATGGAACTCTCCAGTGTTTGTCATCCAAAAAGCTGACAAAAAGAGATGGCGGCTCCTCTGCGACCTCCGACAAATTAATAATGTAATTGAAGATATGGGTTCTCCCCAACCTGGTATGCCATCCCCAACAATGCTTCCCCAAGATTGGAAATTAGCTGTTATTGATATTAAGGATTGTTTTTTCCAAATCCCCTTGCACCCTGACGATGCACCGCGTTTTGCATTCTCAGTCCCTTCTATTAATATGGAATCCCCTATGAAAAGGTACCATTGGACCGTTCTTCCTCAGGGATTAAAGGTATCTCCAGCTATTTGCCAGTGGTATGTGTCTTCCCTGCTTTCCCCAGTACGTGCAGCCGCAGAGAAGGCCATCATCTATCATTATATGGATGATATCCTTGTGTGTGCCCCCAATGATGATTTACTCACGCATGCGCTTGACCTAACGATCGATGCATTGATTGTTGCAGGGTTCGAGCTCCAGGAAAAGAAAATTCAAAAGATGCCACCTTGGAAGTATTTGGGCTTAGAAATTGGAAATAGGACCATTGTTCCTCAAAAATTAGAAATCAATACAAAGATCAAGACCCTTGCGGATGTCCACAGGTTGTGTGGGTCTTTGAATTGGGTAAGACCATGGCTCGGTCTGACTAACAAAGACCTTGCCCCTCTTTTCAATTTATTGAAAGGGGGAGAGGACCCAGGTGCTCCTAGGTCTGTTACCCCAGAGGCACGGAAAGCTCTAGAAAAGGTTCAGATTGCAATGTCCACAAGACAGGCCAACCGATGCCGGCCTGACCTGCCATTCAAATTTATCATCCTAGGTAAGTTGCCACACCTCCATGGAATTATTTTCCAGTGGGAGGAAAAACAAACACCTAAGGCAAAGAACACACCAAAAAAGGACCGGGACCAGAGGGACCCTCTCTTGATCATAGAATGGGTTTTCCTCAGTCACAAAAGGTCCAAGAGACTGACAAAGCCTCAGGAGCTGGTAGCAGAACTGATCTGGAAAGCAAGGACCCAGATCAGGGAGTTAGCAGGATGTGATTTTAAGTGCATTCACATTCCAGTTGAGTTAAAATCAGGACAAAATACTGTGAAAATACTGGAACAATTGTTTCAAGAAAATGAAGTGTTGCAGTTTGCTCTGGATTCCTACTCAGGACAAATTTCGGTAGCGCGGCCCGCTCACAAATTGTTCGAACAAGATGTTCAATTTACCTTAAAACTGAGAAATGCTCTAAGTAGGAGACCTTTAAAAAGGGCTCTAACTGTCTTCACAGATGCATCTGGGAGGTCCCACAAGTCTGTTATGACTTGGAAGGATCCTCAAACCCAGCAGTGGGAGACAGACATTGCTGAGGTGGAAGGTTCACCTCAGGTTGCTGAATTGGCTGCGGTTGTTAGGGCCTTTGAAAGGTTCTCAGAACCATTTAATCTGATTACAGACTCTGCATATGTGGCAGGAGTAGTATCCAGGGCAGATCAAGCAATACTGCAAGATGTGTCTAACATCGCACTTTTCGAATTGCTCTCAAAGCTGGTAAAGTTAGTCACTCACCGAGAGCAACCATTTTATGTGACGCACGTCAGGTCACACACTGACTTGCCAGGGTTTATTGCTGAAGGCAACAGAAGGGCAGATGCTCTTGCTGCACCTGCAGTGATGGCCACTCTCCCAAATGTTTTTGAACAGGCAAAAATCAGCCACCAGCTTTTCCACCAAAATGCACCTGGCCTGGTTCGTCAGTTTAACATCACTCGAGAACAGGCCAAAGCGATTGTGGCCACATGCCCAAATTGCCAGCAACATGCACTCCCTACAGTGAGTACGGGAGCAAACCCAAGGGGACTGAACAGTTGTGAACTGTGGCAAACAGATGTAACACACATACAGTCTTTTGGACGGCAGAAATATGTTCATGTTAGTGTAGATACCTTTTCTGGAGCGGTCTATGCTTCTGCCCACACAGGAGAATCATCTATTGATGCTACTAAGCACCTCTTGCAGGCTTTTTCTTTCAAGGGCATCCCCAAGGAGCTGAAAACTGATAATGGGCCTGCTTACAAATCCAAGGAATTCGGGAGCTTCCTGCAGCAATGGGGAGTAGAGCACGAAACTGGCATCCCCTACTCCCCTACAGGTCAAGCCATTGTAGAAAGAACTCACCGTGATCTTAAAAGGGTCCTGGACCAGCAACAACAGGTTCTGAAGGTAGAACCTCCCCACATCCGGTTATCCAGGGCGCTATTCACAATAAATTTTCTGAATTGTTCTTTTGACAGCCTAAACCCACCCATCCTACACCACTTTGGGGGGAGAAATCATAGGTTAATTAAGGAAAAACCTCCAGTTTTAGTAAAGGACCCTGAGACTTGGAAAATGGTGGGACCTTACAAATTGGTTACTTGGGGACGTGGATATGCCTGTGTGTCCACCCCCTCTGGTTTAAGGTGGGTCCCTTCCAAATGGGTAAAGCCCTATGTTCCCAAGGTCTCAGAGAAATCTACAGAAGCACCCCAGGTTGCTCATGCTGCCTGGAGAAGAAAACGCCGCCCGTGTTCTCTGGAGGAAATTCCATTTAAGCCTCCTATCTGGAATAGTTTATAATATATGTTTGTTTCAAGTTTTTGTACCAGTTTAGATCCCACTGTTCATGTGTAGCCTCGAGATGCCATGAGACCGAGCCTGCTTCTCGTCCTACTCGTGATCATCCCACCTGTGACCTCCTGCATAGTGCCTCAGCCCAAACCACGTATGGACTACCGTGACAACGGCTCTCAGACATCAACAGAGAAACTGACAACTGGCTGAATGAACTGTTCAAAGGCTGGGGACTCTCGGGCTGGTCAGGATCTATTCTGAAAACTGTGTTTTAGTTCTGTTTATTTTAGTTATAGTTATTGTAGTTTATAGCATTGTTTTTGGACTAATCAAACGCATGGTGCTCAAGTTAATTTCAAGCTCATCTCCCCCTCCTGAAGTCTACCATTTGGAAGCCCTCAGTGTTCCAATAGATGACCTGGAAGCCTCAGTAGAAAACACTGACCCTCCTGTAGAGGAAGAACTGATTTACCAACCATGGTTTGGCAATCATTCTGCACCACAAACATAGTCCTCTTCTTTTTAAACAAAACTAGGGGGAGATGTTGTGGTGTGCTGTGATGTCCCATTTTGACCTTCCAGGTCACTTTCCCAGGTGTGCCTGTACGTCTATCCCTTCCCCCTTGCCCCCATGCTGAGTGAGTCCTGTCAATCAGGCTAAACGTTCCAGCAAGGCGTCGTGTGGTTGGTCAAGTTCAAAGGATGCCCCTCAGGCCCAGGGGTCATTGGCCTGGCTGGGTGTCATCTTCCTCTGAGACCCTGCCCCTCTCACCTGGTTGGTGGCTCACCTGTACCTCCCCTCCCCCTGTCCCTGAGCTTAAAAAGGTGATCAGACCATGCGGTCATTGTTCTGTTGGAGCAGGTCCTCACGTTCAGACCTCTGTAACCATGGAATAAACCTCTGGACATTAAACCCTCCAGCAGAATCCATCTCCTTTTTCTCTTCACCATCGCCTGAAGCTATCCCTCCTGAGGTAACGGGGTCCCTTACAAGCCAGGACTTGTTCAGTGCCCAGCTGCAACCACCAGCAAGCCGAGGTATCTCTGCGGTGATACACTGAAGTTGCTGCCTTTGGCCCAGCAGCGAGGGTCAGACTGGCCCAGGCACAATCTTACTGGTAATATTGGGAGCTTTTTTTCCAATAGGGTTGGGGTTAGGTAGGCCTTGTGCTAGGATTTTGAAAATCAGGAAGCCCAGACCTCCAGGCACATTGGAGCTGTGAAAAGCATCCAAAAGAGAGTGCAAAAGTGCCACAACATGGCTGCTTTCACAGCTTTTTCCTTAGGAAGAACCCTCATACCCGGCTCATTTACCTTCCTAGGGTTACTGTTAGGCTTAGGCCTAGGACTTTTAAAACCAGGAAGCCCTGTGCTCCAGGCACACTGCAGCTGTTCAAGGCATCCCAAGGGGAGGGCAAAAGTGACACAACTTGGCTGCCTCCACTGCTATTTCCATGAGACCATCCCGAACAATAGGCTGATTTTCCTTCCTAGCATTGAGGTTTGAGTTACACCTAGGGTTAGTGTTTTTTTAACCTGAAAGCCCTGAGTTCCAAGAACACAGCAGCTGCGAAGGACTACCCAAGAAGTGCACAAAAGTACCACAACATGCCTGCCGCCACAGCTACTTCCTTGGGGAAATCCCTAATTCCTGGCTGATTTGCCGTTCTCATCGTCGGGTTGGGGTTAGGCAGGCCTTGTGCTAGGATTTTTAAAATCAGGAAGCCCAGACCTCCAGGCACACTGGAGCTGTGAAAGGCATCCAAAAGGGAGTGCAAAAGTGCCACAACATGGCTGCTTTCACAGCTTTTTCCTCTGCACCATCCCTATACCTAGGCTGATTTATCTGCCTAGGGTTAGGGTTAGTCTTCAGCCTAGGGCTAGGATTTTTTGAACCAGGAAGCCCTGAGTTCCAGGCTTACTGCAGCTGGCAAAGGCATCCCAAAGGGAGCGCAGAAGTGCCACAACATGGCTGCTTTCACAGCTTTTTCCTTAGGAAGAACCCTAATACCCGGCTGATTTACCTTCCTAGGGTTACTGTTAGGCTTAAGGCTAGGATTTTAAAACCAGGAAGCCCTGTGCTCCAGGCGCACTGCAGCTGTTCAAGGCATCCCAAGGGGAGCGCAAAAGTGACACCACTTGGCTGCCTCCACTGCTATTTCCATGAGACCATCCCGAACCAAAGGCTGATTTTCCTTCCTAGCGTTGAGGTTTGAGTTAGACCTAGGGTTAGGGTTCTTTTACCAGAAAGCCCTGAGTTCCAAGAACACAGCAGGTGCGAAGGACTACCCAAGAAGAGCACAAAAGTACCACAACATGCCTTCCTCCACAGCGATTTCCTTGGGGACATCCCTAATTCCTGGCTGATTTGCCTTTCTCGTCGTCGGGTTGGGGTTAGGTAGGCCTTGTGCTAGGATTTTTAAAATCAGGAAGCCCAGACCTCCAGGTACACTGGAGCTGTGAAAGGCATCCAAAAGGGAGTGCACAAGTGCCACAACATGGCTGCTTTCACAGCTTTTTCCTTGGCACCATCCCTATACCTAGGCTGATTTATCTGCCTAGGGTTAGGGTTAGGGTTCAGCCTAGGGCTAGGAATTTTTGAACCAGGAAGCCCTGAGTTCCAGGCTTACTGCAGCTGCCAAAGGCATCCCAAAGGGAGCGCAGAAGTGCCACAACATGGCAGCTTTCACAGCTTTTTCCTTAGGAAGAACCCTAATACCCGGCTGATTTACCTTCCTAGGGTTACTGTTAGGCTTAGGCCTAGGACTTTTAAAACCAGGAAGCCCTGTGCTCCAGGCACACTGCAGCTCTTCAAGGCATCACAAGGGGAGCGCAAAAGTGACACAACTTGGCTGCCTCCACTGCTATTTCCATGAGACCATCCCCAACCATAGGCTGATTTTCCTTCCTAGCGTTGAGGTTTGAGTTACACCTAGGGTTAGTGTTTTTTTAACCTGAAAGCCCTGAGTTCCAAGAACACAGCAGCTGCGAAGGACTACCCAAGAAGAGCACAAAAGTGTTGTATTCATATTGTTGCATATCATATTTCCAGAGCCTCATACCTTCTGGGTGGTTTTGTCACAGCAGATCTCCACAGCAGTGGTGTAGTTGCTTCTCAGCAGGGCTCCTCTCCAAAGCTCACCCAGACCACCCCGCCCCCTTTTATCTCAGTTACCTCCATGGGCTACAGCTGCTGCCCAATCAATGACATCACAGCTGCAGCCCATTTACAATAACTAGAATCTGGGCAGGGTCACTACTACAATACAAAGATCTTTCAATGCCATACATATATTTACAATAAATACATTTAGTCAGGCCCCTACACCAAAGTACTACAACAGGCCTGCCTCCACCGCTTTTTCCTTGGGCACATCCCTAATTCCAGGCTGAAATGCCTTTCTCGTCTTAGGGTTGAGGTTAGGTAGGCCTAGTGCTAGGATTTTTAAAATCAGGAAGCCCAGACCTCCAGGCACACTGGAGATGTGAAAGGCATCCAAAAGGGAGTGCAAAAGTGCCACAACATGGCTGCTTTCACAGCTTTTTCCTTAGGACGAACCCTCATACCCGGCTGATTTACCTTCCTAGGCTTACTGTAAGGCTTAGGCCTAGGACTTTTAAAACCAGGAAGCCCTGTGCTCCAGGCTTACTGCAGCTGTTCAAGGCATCCGAAAGGGAGGGCAAAAGTGACACAACTTGGCTGCCTCCACTGCTATTTCCATGAGACCATCCCGAATCATAGGCTGATTTTCCTTCCTAGCGTTGAGGTTTGAGTTAGGCCTAGGGTTAGTGTTCTTTTAACCTGAAAGCCCTGAGTTCCAAGAACACAGCAGCTGCGAAAGTATACCCAAGAAGTGCACAAAAGTACCACAACATGCCTGCCTCCACAGCGATTTCCTTGGGGACATCCCTAATTCCTGGCTGATTTGCCTGTCTCGTCGTCAGGTTGGGGTTAGGTAGGCCTTGTGCTAGGATTTTTAAAATCAGGAAGCCCAGACCTCCAGGCACACTGGAGCTGTGAAAGGCATCCAAAAGGGAGTGCAAAAGTGCCACAACATGGCTGCTTTCACAGCTTTTTCCTCTGCACCATCCTTATACCTAGGCTGATTTATCTGCCTAGAGTTAGGGTTAGGGTTCAACCTAGGGCTAAGATTTTTTGAATCAGGAAGCCCTGAGTTCCAGGCTTACTGCAGCTGCCAAAGGCATCCCAAAGGGAGCGCAGAAGTGCCACAACATGGCTGCTTTCACAGCTTTTTCCTTAGGAAGAACCCTCATACCCGGCTGATTTACCTTCGTAGGGTTACTGTTGGGCTTAGGCATAGGACTTTTAAAACCAGGAAGCCAAGACCTCCAGGCACACTGGAGATGTGAAAGGCATCCAAAAAGGAGTGCAAAAGTGCCACAACATGGCTGCTTTCACAGCTTTTTCCTTGGCACCATCCCTATACCTAGGCTGATTTATCTGCCTAGGGTTAGGCTTAGGGTTCAGCCTAGGGCTAGGATTTTTTGAACCAGGAAGCCCTGAGTTCCAGGCTTACTGCAGCTGGCAAAGGCATCCCAAAGGGAGCGCAGAAGTGCCACAACATGGCTGCTTTCACAGCTTTTTCCTTAGGAAGAACCCTCATACCCGGCTGATTTACCTTCCTAGGGTTACTGTTAGGCTTAGGCCTAGGACATTTAAAACCAGGAAGCCCTGTGCTCCAGGCACACTGCAGCTGTTAAAGGCATCCCAAAGGGAGGGCAAAAGTGACACAACTTGACTGCCTCCACTGCTATTTCCATGAGACCATCCCGAACCATAGGCTGATTTTCCTTCCTAGCGTTGAGGTTTGAGTTCGGCCTAGGGTTAGTGTTCTTTTAACCTGAAAGCCCTGAGTTCCAAGAACACAGCAGCTGCGAAAGTATACCCAAGAAGTGCACAAAAGTACCACAACATGCCTGCCTCCACAGCGATTTCCTTGGGGACATCCCTAATTCCTGGCTGATTTGCCTTTCTCGTCGTCGGGTTGGGGTTAGGTAGGACTTGTGCTAGGATTTTTAAAATCAGGAAGCCCAGACCTCCAGGCACACTGGAGCTGTGAAAGGCATCCAAAAGGGAGTGCAAAAGTGCCACAACATGGCTGCTTTCACAGCTTTTTCCTCTGCACCATCCCTATACCTAGGCTGATTTATCTGCCTAGGGTTAGGGTTAGGGTTCAACCTAGGGCTAGGATTTTTTGAACCAGGAAGCCCTGAGTTCCAGGCTTACTGCAGCTGCCAAAGGCATCCCAAGGGGAGCGCAGAAGTGCCACAACATGGCAGCTTTCACAGCTTTTTCCTTAGGAAGAACCCTAATACCCGGCTGATTTACCTTCCTAGGGTTACTGTTAGGCTTAGGCCTAGGACTTTTAAAACCAGGAAGCCCTGTGCTCCAGGCACACTGCAGCTGTTCAAGGCATCCCAAGGGCAGCGCAAAAGTGACACAACTTGGCTGCCTCCACTGCTATTTCCATGAGACCATCCCGAACCATAGGCTGATTTTCCTTCCTAGCGTTGAGTTTTGAGTTAGGCCTAGGGTTAGGGTTCTTTTAACCTGAAAGCCCTGAGTTCCAAGAACACAGCAGCTGCCAAGGACTACCCAAGAAGTGCACAAAAGTACCACCACATGCCTGCCTTCACAGCTATTTCCTTGGGGACGTCCCTAATTCCTGGCTGATTTGCCTTTCTCGTCGTCGGGTTGGGGTTAGGTAGGCCTTGTGCTAGGATTTTTAAAATCAGGAAGCCCAGACCTCCAGGCACACTGGAGCTGTGAAAGGCATCCAAAAGGGAGTGCAAAAGTGCCACAACATGGCTGCTTTCACAGCTTTTTCCTTAGGAAGAACCCTCATACCCGGCTGATTTACCTTCCTAGGGTTACTGTTAGGCTTAGGCCTAGGACTTTTAAAACCAGGAAGCCCTGTGCTCCAGGCACACTGCAGCTGTTCAAGGCATCCGAAAGGGAGGGCAAAAGTGACACAACTTGGCTGCCTCCTCTGCTATTTCCATGAGACCATCCCGAACCATAGGCTGATTTTCCTTCCTAGCGTTGAGGTTTGAGTTAGGCCTAGGGTTAGGGTTCTTTTAACCTGAAAGCCCTGAGTTCCAAGAACACAGCAGCTGCGAAAGTATACCCAAGAAGTGCACAAAAGTACCACAACATGCCTGCCTCCACAGCGATTTCCTTGGGGACATCCCTAATTCCTGGCTGATTTGCCTGTCTCGTCGTCAGGTTGGGGTTAGGTAGGCCTTGTGCTAGGATTTTTAAAATCAGGAAGCCCAGACCTCCAGGCACACTGGAGCTGTGAAAGGCATCCAAAAGGGAGTGCAAAAGTGCCACAACATGGCTGCTTTCACAGCTTTTTCCTCTGCACCATCCCTATACCTTGGCTGATTTACCTGCCTAGGGTCAGGGTTAGGGTTCAGCCTAGGGCTAGGGTTTTCTGAATCAGGAAGCCCTGAGTTCCAGGCTTACTGCAGCTGCCAAAGGCATCCCAAAGGGAGCGCAGAAGTGCCACAACATGGCTGCTTTCACAGCTTTTTCCTTAGGAAGAACCCTCATACCCGGCTGATTTACCTTCCTAGGGTTACTGTTAGGCTTAGGCCTAGGACATTTAAAACCAGGAAGCCCTGTGCTCCAGGCACACTGCAGCTGTTCAAGGCATCCCAAGGGCAGCACAAAAGTGACACAACTTGGCTGCCTCCACGGCTATTTCCATGAGACCATCCCCAACCATAGGCTGATTTTCCTTCCTAGCGTTGAGTTTTGAGTTAGGCCTAGGGTTAGGGTTCATTAACCTGAAAGCCCTGAGTTCCAAGAACACAGCAGCTGCCAAGGACTACCCAAGAAGTGCACAAAAGTACCACCACATGCCTGCCTTCACAGCTATTTCCTTGGGGACGTCCCTAATTCCTGGCTGATTTGCCTTTCTCGTCGTCGGGTTGGGGTTAGGTAGGCCTTGTGCTAGGATTTTTAAAATCAGGAAGCCCAGACCTCCAGGCACACTGGAGCTGTGAAAGGCATCCAAAAGGGAGTGCAAAAGTGCCACAACATGGCTGCTTTCACAGCTTTTTCCTCTGCACCATCCCTATACCTAGGCTGATTTATCTGCCTAGGGTTAGGGTTAGGGTTCAACCTAGGGCTAGGATTTTTTGAACCAGGAAGCCCTGAGTTCCAGGCTTACTGCAGCTGCCAAAGGCATCCCAAGGGGAGCGCAGAAGTGCCACAACATGGCAGCTTTCACAGCTTTTTCCTTAGGAAGAACCCTAATACCCGGCTGATTTACCTTCCTAGGGTTACTGTTAGGCTTAGGCCTAGGACTTTTAAAACCAGGAAGCCCTGTGCTCCAGGCACACTGCAGCTGTTCAAGGCATCCCAAGGGCAGCGCAAAAGTGACACAACTTGGCTGCCTCCACTGCTATTTCCATGAGACCATCCCGAACCATAGGCTGATTTTCCTTCCTAGCGTTGAGTTTTGAGTTAGGCCTAGGGTTAGGGTTCTTTTAACCTGAAAGCCCTGAGTTCCAAGAACACAGCAGCTGCCAAGGACTACCCAAGAAGTGCACAAAAGTACCACCACATGCCTGCCTTCACAGCTATTTCCTTGGGGACGTCCCTAATTCCTGGCTGATTTGCCTTTCTCGTCGTCGGGTTGGGGTTAGGTAGGCCTTGTGCTAGGATTTTTAAAATCAGGAAGCCCAGACCTCCAGGCACACTGGAGCTGTGAAAGGCATCCAAAAGGGAGTGCAAAAGTGCCACAACATGGCTGCTTTCACAGCTTTTTCCTTAGGAAGAACCCTCATACCCGGCTGATTTACCTTCCTAGGGTTACTGTTAGGCTTAGGCCTAGGACTTTTAAAACCAGGAAGCCCTGTGCTCCAGGCACACTGCAGCTGTTCAAGGCATCCGAAAGGGAGGGCAAAAGTGACACAACTTGGCTGCCTCCTCTGCTATTTCCATGAGACCATCCCGAACCATAGGCTGATTTTCCTTCCTAGCGTTGAGGTTTGAGTTAGGCCTAGGGTTAGGGTTCTTTTAACCTGAAAGCCCTGAGTTCCAAGAACACAGCAGCTGCGAAAGTATACCCAAGAAGTGCACAAAAGTACCACAACATGCCTGCCTCCACAGCGATTTCCTTGGGGACATCCCTAATTCCTGGCTGATTTGCCTGTCTCGTCGTCAGGTTGGGGTTAGGTAGGCCTTGTGCTAGGATTTTTAAAATCAGGAAGCCCAGACCTCCAGGCACACTGGAGCTGTGAAAGGCATCCAAAAGGGAGTGCAAAAGTGCCACAACATGGCTGCTTTCACAGCTTTTTCCTCTGCACCATCCCTATACCTTGGCTGATTTACCTGCCTAGGGTCAGGGTTAGGGTTCAGCCTAGGGCTAGGGTTTTTTGAATCAGGAAGCCCTGAGTTCCAGGCTTACTGCAGCTGCCAAAGGCATCCCAAAGGGAGCGCAGAAGTGCCACAACATGGCTGCTTTCACAGCTTTTTCCTTAGGAAGAACCCTCATACCCGGCTGATTTACCTTCCTAGGGTTACTGTTAGGCTTAGGCCTAGGACTTTTAAAACCAGGAAGCCCTGTGCTCCAGGCACACTGCAGCTGTTCAAGGCATCCCAAGGGCAGCACAAAAGTGACACAACTTGGCTGCCTCCACGGCTATTTCCATGAGACCATCCCCAACCATAGGCTGATTTTCCTTCCTAGCGTTGAGTTTTGAGTTAGGCCTAGGGTTAGGGTTCATTAACCTGAAAGCCCTGAGTTCCAAGAACACAGCAGCTGCCAAGGACTACCCAAGAAGTGCACAAAAGTACCACCACATGCCTGCCTTCACAGCTATTTCCTTGGGGACGTCCCTAATTCCTGGCTGATTTGCCTTTCTCGTCGTCGGGTTGGGGTTAGGTAGGCCTTGGGCTAGGATTTTTAAAATCAGGAAGCCCAGACCTCCAGGCACACTGGAGCTGTGAAAGGCATCCAAAAGGGAGTGCAAAAGTGCCACAACATAGCTGCTTTCACAGCTTTTTCCTTAGGAAGAACCCTCACACCCGGCTGATTTACCTTCCTAGGGTTACTGTTAGGCTTAGGCCTAGGACTTTTAAAACCAGGAAGCCCTGTGCTCCAGGCTTACTGCAGCTGTTCAAGGCATCCGAAAGGGAGGGCAAAAGTGACACAACTTGGCTGCCTCCACTGCTATTTCCATGAGACCATCCCGAATCATAGGCTGATTTTCCTTCCTAGCGTTGAGGTTTGAGTTAGGCCTAGGGTTAGTGTTCTTTTAACCTGAAAGCCCTGAGTTCCAAGAACACAGCAGCTGCGAAAGTATACCCAAGAAGTGCACAAAAGTACCACAACATGCCTGCCTCCACAGCGATTTCCTTGGGGACATCCCTAATTCCTGGCTGATTTGCCTTTCTCGTCGTCAGGTTGGGGTTAGGTAGGCCTAGGGCTAGGATTTTTAAAATCAGGAAGCCCAGACCTCCAGGCACACTGGAGCTGTGAAAAGCATCCAAAAGGGAGTGCAAAAGTGCCACAACATGGCTGCTTTCACAGCTTTTTCCCTGGCACCAGCCCTATACATAAGCTGATTTATCGGCCTAGGGTTAGGTTTAGGGTTCAACCTAGGGCTAGGATTTTTTGAACCAGGAAGCCCTGAGTTCCAGGCTTACTGCAGCTGCCAAAGGCATCCCAAAGGGAGCGCAGAAGTGCCACAACATGGCTGCTTTCACAGCTTTTTCCTTAGGAAGAACCCTAATACACGGCTGATTTACCTTCCTAGGGTTACTATTAGGGTTAGGCCTAGGACTTTAAAACCAGGATGCCCAGACCTCCAGGCACACTGGAGCTGTGAAAGGCATCCAAAAGGGAGTGCAAAAGTGCCACAACATGGCTGCTTTCACAGCTTTTTCCCTGGCACCAGCCCTATACATAAGCTGATTTATCGGCCTAGGGTTAGGTTTAGGGTTCAACCTAGGGCTAGGATTTTTTGAACCAGGAAGCCCTGAGTTCCAGGCTTACTGCAGCTGCCAAAGGCATCCCAAAGGGAGCGCAGAAGTGCCACAACATGGCTGCTTTCACAGCTTTTTCCTTAGGAAGAACCCTAATACACGGCTGATTTACCTTCCTAGGGTTACTATTAGGGTTAGGCCTAGGACTTTAAAACCAGGATGCCCAGACCTCCAGGCACACTGGAGCTGTGAAAGGCATCCAAAAGGGAGTGCAAAAGTGCCACAACATGGCTGCTTTCACAGCTTTTTCCTTAGGAAGAACCCTCATACCTGGCTGATTTACCTTCCTAGGGTTACTGTCAGGATTATGCCTAGGACTTTTAAAACCAGGAAGCCCTTTGCTCCAGGCACACTGCAGCTGTTCAAGGCATCACAAAGGGAGGGCAAAAGTGACACAACTTGGCTGCCTCCACTGCTATTTCCATGAGACCATCTCCAACCATAGGCTGATATTCCTTCCTAGCGTTGAGATTTGAGTTAGGCCTAGGGTTAGTGTTCTTTTAACCAGAAAGCCCTGAGTTCCAAGAACACAGCAGCTGCGAAAGTATACCCAAGAAGAGCACAAAAGTACCACAACATGCCTGCCTCCACAGCGATTTCCTTGGGGGCATCCCTAATTCCTGGCTGATTTGCCTTTCTCGTCGTCAGGTTGGGGTTAGGTAGGCCTTGTGCTAGGGTTATTAAAATAAGGAAGCCCAGACCTCCAGGCACACTGGAGCTGTGAAAGGCACCCAAAAGGGAGTGCAAAAGTGCCACAACATGGCTGCTTTCACAGCTTTTTCCTTGGCACCATCCCTATACCTAGGCTGATTTATCTGCCTAGGGTTAGGGTTAGGCTTCAGCCTAGGGCTAGGATTTTTTGAACCAGGAAGCCCTGAGTTCCAGGCTTACTGCAGCTGCCAAAGGCATCCCAAAGGGAGCTCAAAAATGCCACAACATGGCTGCTTTCATAGCTTTTTCCTTAGGAAGAACCCTAATACCCGGCTGATTTACCTTCGTAGGGTTACTATTAGGCTTAGGCCTAGGACTTTTAAAACCAGGAAGCCCAGACCTCCAGGCACACTGGAGCTGTGAAAGGCACCCAAAAGGGAGTGCAAAAGTGCCACAACATGGCTGCTTTCACAGCTTTTTCCTTGGCACCATCCCTATACCTAGGCTGATTTATCTGCATAGGGTTAGGGTTAGGCTTCAGCCTAGGGCTAGGATTTTTTGAACCAGGAAGCCCTGAGTTCCAGGCTTACTGCAGCTGCCAAAGGCATCCCAAAGGGAGCTCAAAAATGCCACAACATGGCTGCTTTCATAGCTTTTTCCTTAGGAAGAACCCTAATACCCGGCTGATTTACCTTCGTAGGGTTACTATTAGGCTTAGGCCTAGGACTTTTAAAACCAGGAAGCCCAGACCTCCAGGCACACTGGAGATGTGAAAGGCATCCAAAAGGGAGTGCGAAAGTGCCACAACATGGCTGCTTTCACAGCTTTTTCCTTTGCACCATCCCTATACCTAGGCTGATTTATTTGCCTAGGGTTAGGGTTAGGCTTCAGCCTAGGGCTAGGATTTTTTGAACCAGGAAGCCCTGAGTTCCAGGCATACTGCAGCTGCCAAAGGCATCCCAAAGGGAGCTCAGAAATGCCACAACATGGCTGCTTTCACAGCTTTTTCCTTAGGAAGAACCCTAATACTCGGCTGATTTACATTCCTAGGGTTACTATTAGGCTTAGGCCTAGGACTTTAAAACCAGGATGCCCAGACCTCCAGGCACACTGGAGATGTGAAAGGCATCCAAAAGGGAGTTCAAAAGTGCCACAACATGGCTGCTTTCACAGCTTTTTCCTTTGCACCATCCCTATACATAGGCTGATTTATCTGCCTAGGGTTAGGGTTTGGGTTCAGCCTAGGGCTAGGATTTTTTGAACCAGGAAGCCCTGAGTTCCAGGCGTACTGCAGCTGGCAAAGGCATCCCAAAGGGAGCGCAGAAGTGCCACAACATGGCTGCTTTCACAGGCTGCTTTTCCTTAGGAAGAACCCTCATACCCGGCTGATTTACCTTCCTAGGCTTACTGTTAGGATTAGGCCTAGGACTTTTAAAACCAGGAAGCCCTGTGCTCCAGGCACACTGCAGCTGTTCAAGGCACCAAAACGGGAGTGCAAAAGTGACACAACTTGGCTGCCTCCACTGCTATTTCCATGAGACCATCCCCAACCATAGGCTGATTTTCATTCCTAGCGTTGAGGTTTGAGTTAGGCCTAGGGTTAGTGTTCTTTTAACCTGAAAGCCCTGAGTTCCAAGAACACAGCAGCTGCGAAGAACTACCGAAGAAGAGCACAAAAGTACCACAACATGCCTGCCTGCACAGATATTTCCTTGGCACCATCCCTAATTCCTGGCTGATTTGCCTTTCTCATCGTCGGGTTGGGGTTAGGTAGGCCTAGGGATAGGATTTTTAAAATCAGGAAGCCCAGACCTCCAGGCACACTGGAGCTGTGAAAGGCATCCAAAAGGGAGTGCAAAAGTGCCACAACATGGCTGCTTTCACAGCTTTTTCCTTAGGAAGAACCCTCATACCCGGCTGATTTACCTTCCTAGGGTTACTGTTAGGCTTAGGCCTAGGACTTTTAAAACCAGGAAGCCCTGTGCTCCAGGCACACTGCAGCTCTTCAAGGCATCCCAAGGGCAGCGCAAAAGTTAAACAACTTGGCTGCCTCCACTGCTATTTCCATGAGACCATCCCCAACCATAGGCTGATTTTCCTTCCTAGCGTTGAGGTTTGAGTTAGGCCTATGGTTAGGGTTCTTTTAACCAGAAAGTCCTGAGTTCCAAGAACACAGCAGCTGCGAAGGACTACCCAAGAAGAGCACAAAAGTACCACCACATGCCTGCCTCCACAGCTATTTCCCTGGGGACATCCCTAATTCCTGGCTAATTTGCCTTTCTCGTCGCCGGGATGGGGTTAGGTAGGCCTTGTGCTAGGATTTTTAAAATCAGGAAGCCCAGACCTCCAGGCACACTGGAGCTGTGAAAGGCATCCAAAAGGGAGTGCAAAAGTGCCACAACATGGCTGCTTTCACAGCTTTTTCCTTGGCACCATCCCTATACCTAGGCTGATTTATCTGCATAGGGTTAGGGTTAGGCTTCAGCCTAGGGCTAGGATTTCTTGAACCAGGAAGCCCTGAGTTCCAGGCTTACTGCAGCTGCCAAAGTCATCCCAAAGGGAGCTCAGAAGTGCCACAACATGGCTGCTTTCACAGCTTTTTCCTTACGAAGAACCCTCATACCCGGCTGATTTACCTTCCTAGGGCTACCTTTAGGCTTAGGCCTAGGACTTTTAAAACCAGGAAGCCCTGTGCTCCAGGCACACTGCAGCTCTTCAAGGCACCAAAACGGGAGTGCAAAAGTGACACAACTTGGCTGCCTCCACTGCTATTTCCATGAGACCATCCCCAACCATAGGCTGATTTTCCTTACTAGCGTTGAGGTTTGAGTTAGGCCTAGGGTTAGTGTTCTTTTAACCTGAAAGCCCTGAGTTCCAAGAACACAGCAGCTGCGAAGGACTACCCAAGAAGAGCACAAAAGTACCACAACATGCCTGCCATCACAGATATTTCTTTGGCACCATCCCTAATTCCTGGCTGATTTGCCTTTCTCATCGTCGGGTTGGGGTTAGGTAGGCCTAGGGCTAGGATTTTTAAAATCAGGAAGCCCAGACCTCCAGGCACACTGGAGCTGTGAAAGGCATCCAAAAGGGAGCGCAAAAGTGCCACAACATGGCTGCTTTCACAGCTTTTTCCTAGGCACCAGCCCTATACATACGCTGATTTATCTGCCTAGGGTTAGGTTTAGGGTTCAACCTAGGGCTAGGATTTTTTGAACCAGGAAGCCCTGAGTTCCAGGCTTACTGCAGCTGCCAAAGGCATCCCAAAGGGAGCGCAGAAGTGCCACAACATGGCTGCTTTCACAGCTTTTTCCTTAGGAAGAACCCTAATACCCGGCTGATTTACCTTCCTAGGGTTACTGTTAGGCTTAGGCCTAGGACTTTTAAAACCAGGAAGCCCTGTGCTCCAGGCACACTGCAGCTGTTCAAGGCATCCCAAGGGCAGCACAAAAGTGACACAACTTGGCTGCCTCCACGGCTATTTCCATGAGACCATCCCCAACCATAGGCTGATTTTCCTTCCTAGCGTTGAGTTTTGAGTTAGGCCTAGGGTTAGGGTTCTTTAACCTGAAAGCCCTGAGTTCCAAGAACACAGCAGCTGCCAAGGACTACCCAAGAAGTGCTCAAAAGTACCACCACATGCCTGCCTTCACAGCTATTTCCTTGGGGACGTCCCTAATTCCTGGCTGATTTGCCTTTCTCGTCGTCGGGTTGGGGTTAGGTAGGCCTTGGGCTAGGATTTTTAAAATCAGGAAGCCCAGACCTCCAGGCACACTGGAGCTGTGAAAGGCATCCAAAAGGGAGTGCAAAAGTGCCACAACATAGCTGCTTTCACAGCTTTTTCCTTAGGAAGAACCCTCATACCCGGCTGATTTACCTTCCTAGGGTTACTGTTAGGCTTAGGCCTAGGACTTTTAAAACCAGGAAGCCCTGTGCTCCAGGCTTACTGCAGCTGTTCAAGGCATCCGAAAGGGAGGGCAAAAGTGACACAACTTGGCTGCCTCCACTGCTATTTCCATGAGACCATCCCGAATCATAGGCTGATTTTCCTTCCTAGCGTTGAGGTTTGAGTTAGGCCTAGGGTTAGTGCTCTTTTAACCTGAAAGCCCTGAGTTCCAAGAACACAGCAGCTGCGAAAGTATACCCAAGAAGTGCACAAAAGTACCACAACATGCCTGCCTCCACAGCGATTTCCTTGGGGACATCCCTAATTCCTGGCTGATTTGCCTTTCTCGTCGTCAGGTTGGGGTTAGGTAGGCCTAGGGCTAGGATTTTTAAAATCAGGAAGCCCAGACCTCCAGGCACACTGGAGCTGTGAAAAGCATCCAAAAGGGAGTGCAAAAGTGCCACAACATGGCTGCTTTCACAGCTTTTTCCCTGGCACCAGCCCTATACATAAGCTGATTTATCGGCCTAGGGTTACGTTTAGGGTTCAACCTAGGGCTAGGATTTTTTGAACCAGGAAGCCCTGAGTTCCAGGCTTACTGCAGCTGCCAAAGGCATCCCAAAGGGAGCGCAGAAGTGCCACAACATGGCTGCCTCCACAGCTTTTTCCTTAGGAAGAACCCTAATACACGGCTGATTTACCTTCCTAGGGTTACTATTAGGGTTAGGCCTAGGACTTTAAAACCAGGATGCCCAGACCTCCAGGCACTCTGGAGCTGTGAAAGGCATCCAAAAGGGAGTGCAAAAGTGCCACAACATGGCTGCTTTCACAGCTTTTTCCTTAGGAAGAACCCTCATACCTGGCTGATTTACCTTCCTAGGGTTACTGTCAGGATTAGGCCTAGGACTTTTAAAACCAGGAAGCCCTGTGCTCCAGGCACACTGCAGCTGTTCAAGGCATCACAAAGGGAGGGCAAAAGTGACACAACTTGGCTGCCTCCACTGCTATTTCCATGAGACCATCTCCAACCATAGGCTGATATTCCTTCCTAGCATTGAGATTTGAGTTAGGCCTAGGGTTAGTGTTCTTTTAACCAGAAAGCCCTGAGTTCCAAGAACACAGCAGCTGCGAAAGTATACCCAAGAAGAGCACAAAAGTACCACAACATGCCTGCCTCCACAGCGATTTCCTTGGGGGCATCCCTAATTCCTGGCTGATTTGCCTTTCTCGTCGTCAGGTTGGGGTTAGGTAGGCCTTGTGCTAGGGTTATTAAAATAAGGAAGCCCAGACCTCCAGGCACACTGGAGCTGTGAAAGGCACCCAGAAGGGAGTGCAAAAGTGCCACAACATGGCTGCTTTCACAGCTTTTTCCTTGGCACCATCCCTATACATAGGCTGATTTATCTGCCTAGGGTTAGGGTTAGGGTTCAGCCTTGGGCTAGGATTTTTTGAACCAGGAAGCCCTGAGTTCCAGGCTTACTGCAGCTGCCAAAGGCATCCCAAAGGGAGCTCAAAAATGCCACAACATGGCTGCTTTCATAGCTTTTTCCTTAGGAAGAACCCTAATACCCGGCTGATTTACCTTCGTAGGGGTACTATTAGGCTTAGGCCTAGGACTTTTAAAACCAGGAAGCCCAGACCTCCAGGCACACTGGAGATGTGAAAGGCATCCAAAAGGGAGTGCGAAAGTGCCACAACATGGCTGCTTTCACAGCTTTTTCCTTTGCACCATCCCTATACCTAGGCTGATTTATTTGCCTAGGGTTAGGGTTGGGCTTCAGCCTAGGGCTAGGATTTTTTGAACCAGGAAGCCCTGAGTTCCAGGCATACTGCAGCTGCCAAAGGCATCCCAAAGGGAGCTCAGAAATGCCACAACATGGCTGCTTTCACAGCTTTTTCCTTAGGAAGAACCCTAATACCCGGCTGATTTACATTCCTAGGGTTACTATTAGGCTTAGGCCTAGGACTTTAAAACCAGGATGCCCAGACCTCCAGGCACACTGGAGATGTGAAAGGCATCCAAAAGGGAGTTCAAAAGTGCCACAACATGGCTGCTTTCACAGCTTTTTCCTTTGCACCATCCCTATACATAGGCTGATTTATCTGCCTAGGGTTAGGGTTTGGGTTCAGCCTAGGGCTAGGATTTTTTGAACCAGGAAGCCCTGAGTTCCAGGCTTACTGCAGCTGGCAAAGGCATCCCAAAGGGAGCGCAGAAGTGCCACAACATGGCTGCTTTCACAGCTTTTTCCTTAGGAAGAACCCTCATACCCGGCTGATTTACCTTCCTAGGCTTACTGTTAGGATTAGGCCTAGGACTTTTAAAACCAGGAAGCCCTGTGCTCCAGGCACACTGCAGCTGTTCAAGGCACCAAAACAGGAGTGCAAAAGTGACACAACTTGGCTGCCTCCACTGCTATTTCCATGAGACCATCCCCAACCATAGGCTGATTTTCCTTCCTAGCGTTGAGGTTTGAGTTAGGCCTAGGGTTAGTGTTCTTTTAACCTGAAAGCCCTGAGTTCCAAGAACACAGCAGCTGCGAAGAACTACCGAAGAAGAGCACAAAAGTACCACAACATGCCTGCCTCCACAGATATTTCCTTGGCACCATCCCTAATTCCTGGCTGATTTGCCTTTCTCATCGTCGGGTTGGGGTTAGGTAGGCCTAGGGCTAGGATTTTTAAAATCAGGAAGCCCAGACCTCCAGGCACACTGGAGCTGTGAAAGGCATCCAAAAGGGAGTGCAAAAGTGCCACAACATGGCTGCTTTCACAGCTTTTTCCTTACGAAGAACCCTCATACCCGGCTGATTTACCTTCCTAGGGTTACTGTTAGGCTTAGGCCTAGGACTTTTAAAACCAGGAAGCCCTGTGCTCCAGGCACACTGCAGCTCTTCAAGGCATCCCAAGGGCAGCGCAAAAGTGACACAACTTGGCTGCCTCCACTGCTATTTTCATGAGACCATCCCGAATCATAGGCTGATTTTCCTTCCTAGCGTTGAGGTTTGAGTTAGGCCTAGGGTTAGGGTTCTTTTAACCTGAAAGCCCTGAGTTCCAAGAACACAGCAGCTGCGAAGGACTACCCAAGAAGTGCACAAAACTACCACCACATGCCTGCCAACACAGCTATTTCCTTGGGGACATCCCTAATTCCTGGCTGATTTGCCTTTCTCGTCGTCGGGTTGGGGTTAGGTAGGCCTTGTGCTAGGATTTTTAAAATCAGGAAGCCCAGACCTCCAGGCACACTGGAGCTGTGAAAGGCATCCAAAAGGGAGTGCAAAAGTGCCACAACATGGCTGCTTTCACAGCTTTTTCCTTGGCACCATCCCTATAGCTAGGCTGATTTATCTGCCTAGGGTTAGTGTTCACCCTAGGGCTAGGATTTCTTTAACCAGGAAGCCCTGAGTTCCAGGCTTACTGCAGCTGCCAAAGGCATCCCAAAGGGAGCGCAGAAGTGCCACAACATGGCTGCTTTCACAGCTTTTTCCTTAGGAAGAACCCTCATACCCGGCTGATTTACCTTCCAAGGGTTACTGTCAGGCTTAGGCCTAGGACTTTTAAAACCAGGAAGCCCTGTGCTCCAGGCGCACTGCAGCTGTTCAAGGCATCCGAAAGGGAGGGCAAAAGTGACACAACTTGGCTGCCTCCACTGCTATTTCCATGAGACCATCCCCAACCATAGGCTGATTTTCCTTCCTAGCGTTGAGTTTTGAGTTAGGCCTAGGGTTAGGGTTCTTTTAACCTGAAAGCCCTGAGTTCCAAGAACACAGCAGCTGCCAAGGACTACCCAAGAAGTGCACAAAAGTACCACCACATGCCTGCCTTCACAGCTATTTCCTTGGGGACGTCCCTAATTCCTGGCTGATTTGCCTTTCTCATCGTCGGGTTGGGGTTAGGTAGGCCTTGGGCTAGGATTTTTAAAATCAGGAAGCCCAGACCTCCAGGCACACTGGAGCTGTGAAAGGCATCCAAAAGGGAGTGCAAAAGTGCCACAACATGGCTGCTTTCACAGCTTTTTCCTTAGGAAGAACCCTCATACCCGGCTGATTTACGTTCCTAGGGTTACTGTTAGGCTTAGGCCTAGGACTTTTAAAACCAGGAAGCCCTGTGCTCCAGGCACACTGCAGCTGTTCAAGGCATCACAAAGGGAGGGCAAAAGTGACACAACTTGGCTGCCTCCACTGCTATTTCCATGAGACCATCTCCAACCATAGGCTGATATTCCTTCCTAGCGTTGAGATTTGAGTTAAGCCTAGGGTTAGTGTTCTTTTAACCAGAAAGCCCTGAGTTCCAAGAACACAGCAGCTGCGAAAGTATACCCAAGAAGTGCACAAAAGTACCACAACATGCCTGCCTCCACAGCGATTTCCTTGGGGGCATCCCTAATTCCTGGCTGATTTGCCTTTCTCGTCGTCGGGTTGGGGTTAGGTAGGCCTTGTGCTAGGATTTTTAAAATAAGGAAGCCCAGACCTCCAGGCACACTGGAGATGTGAAAGGCACCCAAAAGGGAGTGCAAAAGTGCCACAACATGGCTGCTTTCACAGCTTTTTCCTTGGCACCATCCCTATACCTAGGCTGATTTATCTGCCTAGGGTTAGGGTTAGGCTTCAGCCTAGGGCTAGGATTTTTTGAACCAGGAAGCCCTGAGTTCCAGGCATACTGTAGCTGCCAAAGGCATCCCAAAGGGAGCTCAAAAATGCCACAACATGGCTGCTTTCATAGCTTTTTCCTTAGGAAGAACCCTAATACCCGGCTGATTTACCTTCGTAGGGTTACTATTAGGCTTAGGCCTAGGACTTTTAAAACCAGGAAACCCAGACCTCCAGGCACACTGGAGCTGTGAAAGGCATCCAAAAGGGAGTGCGAAAGTGCCACAACATGGCTGCTTTCACAGCTTTTTCCTTGGCACCATCCCTATACCTAGGCTGATTTATTTGCCTAGGGTTAGGGTTAGGCTTCAGCCTAGGGCTAGGATTTTTTGAACCAGGAAGCCCTGAGTTCCAGGCATACTGCAGCTGCCAAAGGCATCCGAAAGGGAGCTCAGAAATGCCACAACATGGCTGCTTTCACAGCTTTTTCCTTAGGAAGAACCCTAATACCCGGCTGATTTACCTTCCTAGGGTTACTATTAGGCTTAGGCCCAGCATTTTAAAACCAGGATGCCCAGACCTCCAGGCACACTGGAGCTGTGAAAGGCATCCAAAAGGGAGTGCAAAAGTGCCACAACATGGCTGCTTTCACAGCTTTTTCCTTGGCACCATCCCTATACCTAGGCTGATTTATTTGCCTAGGGTTAGGGTTAGGCTTCAGCCTAGGGCTAGGATTTTTTGAACCAGGAAGCCCTGAGTTCCAGGCATACTGCAGCTGCCAAAGGCATCCCAAAGGGAGCTCAGAAATGCCACAACATGGCTGCTTTCACAGCTTTTTCCTTAGGAAGAACCCTAATACCCGGCTGATTTACCTTCCTAGGGTTACTGTTAGGCTTAGGCCTAGGACTCTTAAAACCAGGAAGCCCTGTGCTCCAGGCACACTGCAGCTGTTCAAGGCACCAAAACGGGAGTGCAAAAGTGACACAACTTGGCTGCCTCCACTGCTATTTCCATGAGACCATCCCCAACCATAGGCTGATTTTCCTTCCTAGCGTTGAGGTTTGAGTTAGGCCTAGGGTTAGTGTTCTTTTAACCTGAAAGCCCTGAGTTCCAAGAACACAGCAGCTGCGAAGGACTACCCAAGAAGAGCACAAAAGTACCACAACATGCCTGCCTTCACAGATATTTCCTTGGCACCATCCCTAATTCCTGGCTGATTTGCCTTTCTCATCGTCGGGTTGGGGTTAGGTAGGCCTAGGGCTAGGATTTTTAAAATCAGGAAGCCCAGACCTCCAGGCACACTGGAGCTGTGAAAGGCATCCAAAAGGGAGTGCAAAAGTGCCACAACATGGCTGCTTTCACAGCTTTTTCCTTAGGAAGAACCCTCATACCCGGCTGATTTACCTTCCTAGGGTTACTGTTAGGCTTAGGCCTAGGGCTTTTAAAACCAGGAAGCCCTGTGCTCCAGGCACACTGCAGCTCTTCAAGGCATCCCAAGGGCAGCGCAAAAGTGACACAACTTGGCTGCCTCCACTGCTATTTCCATGAGACCATCCCTAACCATAGGCTGATTTTCCTTCCTAGCGTTGAGGTTTGAGTTAGGCCTATGGTTAGGGTTCTTTTAACCAGAAAGTCCTGAGTTCCAAGAACACAGCAGCTGCGAAGGACTACCCAAGAAGAGCACAAAAGTACCACCACATGCCTGCCTCCACAGCTATTTCCCTGGGGACATCCCTAATTCCTGGCTAATTTGCCTTTCTCGTCGCCGGGATGGGGTTAGGTAGGCCTTGTGCTAGGATTTTTAAAATCAGGAAGCCCAGACCTCCAGGCACACTGGAGCTGTGAAAGGCATCCAAAAGGGAGTGCAAAAGTGCCACAACATGGCTGCTTTCACAGCTTTTTCCTTGGCACCATCCCTATACCTAGGCTGATTTATCTGCCTAGGGTTAGTGTTCAGCCTAGGGCTAGGATTTCTTGAACCAGGAAGCCCTGAGTTCCAGGCTTACTGCAGCTGCCAAAGGCATCCCAAAGGGAGCGCCGAAGTGCCACAACATGGCAGCTTTCACAGCTTTTTCCTTAGGAAGAACCCTAATACCCGGCTGATTTACCTTCCTAGGGTTACTGTCAGGCTTAGGCCTAGGACTTTTAAAACCAGGAAGCCCTGTGCTCCAGGCACACTGCAGCTGTTCAAGGCATCCCAAAGGGAAGGCAAAAGTGACACAACTTGGCTGCCTCCACTGCTATTTCCATGAGACCATCCCCAACCATAGTCTGACTTTCCTTCCTGGCGTTGAGTTTTGAGTTAGGCCTAGGGTTAGTGTTCTTTTAACCTGAAAGCCCTGAGTTCCAAGAACACAGCAGCTGCGAAGGACTACCCAAGAAGAGCACAAAAGTACCACAACATGCCTGCCTCCACAGCTATTTACTTGGCACCATCCCTAATTCCTGGCTGATTTGCCTTTCTCGTCGTCGGGTTGGGGTTAGGTAGGCCTAGGGCTAGGAGTTTTAAAATCAGGAAGCCCAGACCTCCAGGCACACTGGAGCTGTGAAAGGCATCCAAAAGGGAGTGCAAAAGTGCCACAACATGGCTGCTTTCACAGCTTTTTCCTTGGCACCATCCCTATACCTAGGCTGATTTATTTGCCTACGGTTAGGGTTAGGCTTCAGCCTAGGGCTAGGATTTTTTGAACCAGGAAGCCCTGAGTTCCAGGCATACTGCAGCTGCCAAAGGCATCCCAAAGGGAGCTCAGAAATGCCACAACATGGCTGCTTTCACAGCTTTTTCCTTAGGAAGAACCCTAATACCCGGCTGATTTACCTTCGTAGGGTTACTACTAGGCTTAGGCCTAGGACTTTTAAAACCAGGAAGCCCAGACCTCCAGGCACACTGGAGATGTGAAAGGCATCCAAAAGGGAGTGCGAAAGTGCCACAACATGGCTGCTTTCACAGCTTTTTCCTTGGCACCATCCCTATACCTAGGCTGATTTATTTGCCTAGGGTTAGGGTTAGGCTTCAGCCTAGGGCTAGGATTTTTTGAACCAGGAAGCCCTGAGTTCCAGGCATACTGCAGCTGCCAAAGGCATCCCAAAGGGAGCTCAGAAATGCCACAACATGGCTGCTTTCACAGCTTTTTCCTTAGGAAGAACCCTAATACACGGCTGATTTACCTTCGTAGGGTTACTATTAGGCTTAGGCCTAGGACTTTTAAAACCAGGAAGCCCAGACCTCCAGGCACACTGGAGATGTGAAAGGCATCCAAAAGGGAGTGCGAAAGTGCCACAACATGGCTGCTTACACAGCTTTTTCCTTGGCACCATCCCTATACCTAGACTGATTTATTTGCCTAGGGTTAGGGTTAGGCTTCAGCCTAGGGCTAGGATTTTTTGAACCAGGAAGCCCTGAGTTCCAGGCATACTGCAGCTGCCAAAGGCATCCCAAAGGGAGCTCAGAAATGCCACAACATGGCTGCTTTCACAGCTTTTTCCTTAGGAAGAACCCTAATACCCGGCTGATTTACCTTCCTAGGGTTTCTATTAGGCTTAGGCCTAGGACTTTAAAACCAGGATGCCCAGACCTCCAGGCACACTGGAGATGTGAAAGGCATCCTAAAGGGAGTTCATAACTGCCACAACATGGCTGCTTTCACAGCTTTTTCCTTAGGAAGAACCCTCATACCTGGCTGATTTACCTTCCTAGGGTTACTGTTAGGCTTAGGCCTAGGACTTTTAAAACCAGGAAGCCCTGTGCTCCAGGCACACTGCAGCTCTTTAAGGCATCCCAAGGGCAGCGCAAAAGTTACACAACTTGGCTGCCTCCACTGCTATTTCCATGAGACCATCCCTAACCATAGGCTGATTTTCCTTCCTAGCGTTGAGGTTTGAGTTAGGCCTATGGTTAGGGTTCTTATAACCAGAAAGTCCTGAGTTCCAAGAACACAGCAGCTGCGAAGGACTACCCAAGAAGAGCACAAAAGTACCACCACATGCCTGCCTCCACAGCTATTTCCCTGGGGACATCCCTAATTCCTGGCTAATTTGCCTTTCTCGTCGCCGGGATGGGGTTAGGTAGGCCTTGTGCTAGGATTTTTAAAATCAGGAAGCCCAGACCTCCAGGCACACTGGAGCTGTGAAAGGCATCCAAAAGGGAGTGCAAAAGTGCCACAACATGGCTGCTTTCACAGCTTTTTCCTTGGCACCATCCCTATACCTAGGCTGATTTATCTGCCTAGGGTTAGTGTTCAGCCTAGGGCTAGGATTTCTTGAACCAGAAAGCCCTGAGTTCCAGGCACACTGCAGCTGCCAAAGGCATCCCAAAGGGAGCGCCGAAGTGCCACAACATGGCAGCTTTCACAGCTTTTTCCTTAGGAAGAACCCTAATACCCGGCTGATTTACCTTCCAAGGGTTACTATTAGGCTTAGGCCTAGGACTTTAAAACCAGGATGCCCAGACCTCCAGGCACACTGGAGATGTGAAAGGCATCCAAAATGGATTTCAAAAGTGCCACAACATGGCTGCTTTCACAGCTTTTTCCTTTGCACCATCCCTATACATAGGCTGATTTATCTGCCTAGGGTTAGGGTTAGGCTTCAGCCTAGGGCTAGGATTTTTTGAACCAGGAAGCCCTGAGTTCCAGGCTTACTGCAGCTGGCAAAGGCATCCCAAAGGGAGCGCAGAAGTGCCACAACATGGCTGCTTTCACAGCTTTTTCCTTAGGAAGAACCCTAATACCCGCCTGATTTACCTTCCTAGGGTTACTGTTAGGATTAGGCCTAGGACTTTTAAAACCAGGAAGCCCTGTGCTCCAGGCACACTGCAGCTGTTCAAGGCACCAAAAGGGGAGTGCAAAAGTGACACAACTTGGCTGCCTCCACTGCTATTTCCATGAGACCATCCCCAACCATAGGCTGATTTTCCTTCCTAGCGTTGAGGTTTGAGTTAGGCCTAGGGTTAGGGTTCTTTTAACCTGAAAGCCCTGAGTTCCAAGAACACAGCAGCTGCGAAGGACTACCCAAGAAGAGCACAAAAGTACCACAACATGCCTGCCTCCACAGCTATTTCCTTGGGGACATCCCTAATTCCTGGCTGATTTGCCTTTCTCATCGTCGGGTTGGGGTTAGGTAGGCCTTGTGCTAGGATTTTTAAAATCAGGAAGCCCAGACCTCCAGGCACACTGGAGCTGTGAAAGGCATCCAAAAGGGAGTGCAAAAGTGCCACCACATGGCTGCTTTCACAGCTTTTTCCTTAGGAAGAACCCTCATACCCGGCTGATTTGCCTTCCTAGGGTTACTGTCAGGCTTAGGCCTAGGACTTTTAAAACCAGGAAGCCCTGTGCTCCAGGCACACTGGAGCTCTTCAAGGCACCAAAACGGAAGTGCAAAAGTGACACAACTTGGCTGCGTCCACTGCTATTTCCATGAGACCATCCCCAACCATAGGCTGATTTTCCTTCCTAGCGTTGAGGTTTGAGTTAGGCCTAGGGTTAGTGTTTTTTAAACCTGAAAGCCCTGAGTTCCAAGAACACAGCAGCTGCGAAGGACTACCCAAGAAGAGCACAAAAGTACCACAACATGCCTGCCTCCACAGCTATTTCCTTGGGGACATCCCTAATTCCTGGCTGATTTGCCTTTCTCATCGTCGGGTTGGGGTTAGGTAGGCCTTGTGCTAGGATTTTGAAAATCAGGAAGCCCAGACCTCCAGGCACACTGGAGCTGTGAAAGGCATCCAAAAGGGAGTGCAAAAATGCCACAACATGGCTGCTTTCACAGCGTTTTCCTTAGGAAGAACCCTCATACCCCGCTGATTTACCTTCCTAGGGTTACTGTTAGGCTTAGGCCTAGGACTTTTAAAACCAGGAAGCCCTGTGCTCCAGGCACACTGCAGCTCTTCACGGCATCCCAAGGGCAGCGCAAAAGTCACACAACTTGGCTGCCTCCACTGCTATTTCCATGAGACCATCCCCAACCATAGGCTGATTTTCCTTCCTAGCGTTGAGGTTTGAGTTAGGCCTAGGGTTAGGGTTCTTTTAACCTGAAAGCCCTGAGTTGCAAGAACACAGCAGCTGCGAAGGACTACCCAAGAAGTGCACAAAAGTATCACCACATGCCTGCCTCCACAGCTATTTCCTTGGGGACATCCCTAATTCCTGGCTGATTTGCCTTTCTCGTCGTCGGGTTGGGGTTAGGTAGGCCTTGTGCTAGGATTTTTAAAATCAGGAAGCCCAGACCTCCAGGCACACTGGAGCTGTGAAAGGCATCCAAAAGGGAGTGCAAAAGTGCCACAACATGGCTGCTTTCACAGCTTTTTCCTTGGCACCATCCCTATACCTAGGCTGATTTATCTGCCTAGGGTTAGTGTTCAGCCTAGGGCTAGGATTTCTTGAACCAGAAAGCCCTGAGTTCCAGGCTTACTGCAGCTGCAAAAGGCATCCCAAAGGGAGCGCCGAAGTGCCACAACATGGCAGCTTTCACTGCTTTTTCCTTAGGAAGAACCCTAATACCCGGCTGATTTACCTTCCAAGGGTTACTGTCAGGCTTAGGCCTAGGACTTTTAAAACCAGGAAGCCCTGTGCTCCAGGCACACTGCAGCTGTTCAAGGCATCCCAAAGGGAGGGCAAAAGTGACACAACTTGGCTGCCTCCACTGCTATTTCCATGAGACCATCCCCAACCATAGGCTGATTTTCCTTCCTAGCGTTGAGGTTTGAGTTAGGCCTAGGGTTAGTGTTCTTTTAACCAGAAACCCCTGAGCTCCAAGAACACAGCAGCTGCGAAGGACTACCCAAGAAGAGCACAAAAGTACCACAACATGCCTGCCTCCACAGCTATTTACTTGGCACCATCCCTAATTCCTGGCTGATTTGCCTTTCTCATCGTCGGGTTGGGGTTAGGTAGGCCTTGTGCTAGGATTTTTAAAATCAGGAAGCCCAGACCTCCAGGCACACTGGAGCTGTGAAAGGCATCCAAAAGGGAGTGCAAAAGTGCCACAACATAGCTGCTTTCACAGCTTTTTCCTTAGGAAGAACCCTCATACCCGGCTGATTTGCCTTCCTAGGGTTACTGTTAGGCTTAGGCCTAGGACTTTTAAAACCAGGAAGCCCTGTGCTCCAGGCACACTGCAGCTGTTCAAGGCATCCCAAGGGCAGCGCAAAAGTGACACAACTTGGCTGCCTCCACTGCTATTTCCATGAGACCATCCCGAATCATAGGCTGATTTTCCTTCCTAGCGTTGAGGTTTGAGTTAGGCCTAGGTTTAGTGTTCTTTGAACCTGAAAGCCCTGAGTTCCAAGAACACAGCAGCTGCGAAGGACTACCCAAGAAGAGCACAAAAGTACCACAACATGCCTGCCTCCACAGCTATTTCCTTGGGGACATCCCTAATTCCTGGCTGATTTGCCTTTCTCGTCGTCGGGTTGGCGTTAGGTAGGCCTTGTGCTAGGATTTTTAAAATCAGGAAGCCCAGACCTCCAGGCACACTGGAGCTGTGAAAGGCATCCAAAAGGGAGTGCAAAAGTGCCACAACATGGCTGCTTTCACAGCTTTTTCCTTAGGAAGAACCCTCATACCCGGCGGATTTACCTTCCTAGGGTTACTGTTAGGCTTAGGCCTAGGACTTTTAAAACCAGGAAGCCCTGTGCTCCAGGCACACTGCAGCTCTTCAAGGCATCCCAAGGGCAGCGCAAAAGTCACACAACTTGGCTGCCTCCACTGCTATTTCCATGAGACCATCCCCAACCATAGGCTGATTTTCCTTCCTAGCGTTGAGGTTTGAGTTAGGCCTATGGTTAGGGTTCTTTTAACCAGAAAGTCCTGAGTTCCAAGAACACAGCAGCTGCGAAGGACTACCCAAGAAGTGCACAAAAGTACCACCACATGCCTGCCTCCACAGCTATTTCCCTGGGGACATCCCTAATTCCTGGCTAATTTGCCTTTCTCGTCGCCGGGATGGGGTTAAGTAGGCCTTGTGCTAGGATTTTTAAAATCAGGAAGCCCAGACCTCCAGGCACACTGGAGCTGTGAAAGGCATCCAAAAGGGAGTGCAAAAGTGCCACAACATGGCTGCTTTCACAGCTTTTTCCTTGGCACCATCCCTATAGCTAGGCTGATTTATCTGCATAGGGTTAGGGTTAGGCTTCAGCCTAGGGCTAGGATTTTTTGAACCAGGAAGCCCTGAGTTCCAGGCTTACTGCAGCTGCCAAAGTCATCCCAAAGGGAGCTCAGAAGTGCCACAACATGGCTGCTTTCACAGCTTTTTCCTTAGGAAGAACCCTAATACCCGGCTGATTTACCTTCCTAGGGTTACTGTTAGGCTTAGGCCTAGGACTTTTAAAACCAGGAAGCCCTGTGCTCCAAGCACACTGCAGCTGTTCAATTCATCCCAAGGGCAGCGCAAAAGTGACACAACTTGGCTGCCTCCACTGCTATTTCCATGAGACCATCCCGAATCATAGGCTGATTTTCCTTCCTAGCGTTGAGGTTTGAGTTAGGCCTAGGGTTAGTGTTTTTTTAACCTGAAAGTCCTGAGTTCCAAGAACACAGCAGCTGCCAAGGACTACCCAAGAAGAGCAAAAAAGTACCACAACATGCCTGCCTCCACAGCTATTTCCTTGGCTCCCATCCCTAATTCCTGGCTGATTTGCCTTTCTCATCGTCGGGTTGGGGTTAGGTAGGCCTTGTGCTAGGATTTTGAAAATCAGGAAGCCCAGACCTCCAGGCACACTGGAGCTGTGAAAGGCATCCAAAAGGGAGTGCAAAAATGCCACAACATGGCTGCTTTCACAGCGTTTTCCTTAGGAAGAACCCTCATACCCCGCTGATTTACCTTCCTAGGGTTACTGTTAGGCTTAGGCCTAGGACTTTTAAAACCAGGAAGCCCTGTGCTCCAGGCACACTGCAGCTCTTCACGGCATCCGAAGGGCAGCGCGAAAGTCACACAACTTGGCTGCCTCCACTGCTATTTCCATGAGACCATCCCCAACCATAGGCTGATTTTCCTTCCTAGCGTTGAGGTTTGAGTTAGGCCTAGGGTTAGGGTTCTTTTAACCTGAAAGCCCTGAGTTGCAAGAACACAGCAGCTGCGAAGGACTACCCAAGAAGTGCACAAAAGTATCACCACATGCCTGCCTCCACAGCTATTTCCTTGGGGACATCCCTAATTCCTGGCTGATTCGCCTTTCTCGTCGTCGGGTTGGGGTTAGGTAGGCCTTGTGCTAGGATTTTTAAAATCAGGAAGCCCAGACCTCCAGGCACACTGGAGCTGTGAAAGGCATCCAAAAGGGAGTGCAAAAGTGCCACAACATGGCTGCTTTCACAGCTTTTTCCTTGGCACCATCCCTATACATAGGCTGATTTATCTGCCTAGGGTTAGTGTTCAGCCTAGGGCTAGGATTTCTTGAACCAGAAAGCCCTGAGTTCCAGGCTTACTGCAGCTGCCGAAGGCATCCCAAAGGGAGCGCAGAAGTGCCACAACATGGCAGCTTTCACAGCTTTTTCCTTAGGAAGAACCCTAATACCCGGCTGATTTACCTTCCTAGGGTTACTGTCAGGCTTAGGCCTAGGACTTTTAAAACCAGGAAGCCCTGTGCTCCAGGCACACTGCAGCTGTTCAAGGCATCCCAAAGGGAGGGCAAAAGTGACACAACTTGGCTGCCTCCACTGCTATTTCCATGAGACCATCCCCAACCATAGGCTGATTTTCCTTCCTAGCGTTGAGGTTTGAGTTAGGCCTAGGGTTAGTGTTCTTTTAACCAGAAACCCCTGAGCTCCAAGAACACAGCAGCTGCGAAGGACTACCCAAGAAGAGCACAAAAGTACCACAACATGCCTGCCTCCACAGCTATTTCCTTGGCTCCCATCCCTAATTCCTGGCTGATTTGCCTTTCTCATCGTCGGGTTGGGGTTAGGTAGGCCTAGGGATAGGATTTTGAAAATCAGGAAGCCCAGACCTCCAGGCATACTGGAGCTGTGAAAGGCACCCAAAAGGGAGTGCAAAAGTGCCACAACATGGCTGCTTTCACAGCTTTTTCCTTGGCACCATCCCTATACCTAGGCTGATTTATTTGCCTAGGGTTAGGGTTAGACTTCAGCCTAGGGCTAGGATTTTTTGAACCAGGAAGCCCTGAGTTCCAGGCATACTGCAGCTGCCAAAGGCATCCCAAAGGGAGCTCAGAAATGCCACAACATGGCTGCTTTCACAGCTTTTTCCTTAGGAAGAACCCTAATACCCGGCTGATTTACCTTCCCAGGGTTAGTGCTAGGCTTAGGCCTCGGAATTTAAAATCAGGAAGCCCAGACCTCCAGGCACACTGGAGCTGTGAAAGGCATCCAAAAGGGAGTGCAAAAGTGCCACCACATGGCTGCTTTCACAGCTTTTTCCTTTGCACCATCCCTATACCTAGGCTGATTTATCTGCCTAGGGTTAGGGTTTGGGTTCAGCCTAGGGCTAGGATTTTTTGAACCAGGAAGCCCTGAGTTCCAGGCTTACTGCAGCTGCCAAAGGCATCCCAAAGGGAGCTCAGATATGCCACAACATGGCTGCTTTCACAGCTTTTTCCTTCGCAAGAACCCTCATACCCGGCTGATTTACCTTCCTAGGGTTACTGTTAGGCTTAGGCCTAGGACATTTAAAACCAGGAAGCCCTGTGCTCCAGGCACACTGCAGCTGTTCAAGGCATCCGAAAGGGAGGGCAAAAGTGACACAACTTGGCTGCCTCCACTGCTATATCCATGAAACCATCCCCAACCATAGGCTGAATTTCCTTACTAGCGTTGAGGTTTGAGTTAGGCCTAGGGTTAGTGTTTTTTTAACCTGAAAGCCCTGAGTTCGAAGAACACAGCAGCTGCGAAGGACTACCCAAGAAGAGCACAAAAGTACCACAACATGCCTGCCTCCACAGCTATTTCCTTGGCACCATCCCTAATTCCTGGCTGATTTGCCTTTCTCATCGTCGGGTTGGGGTTAGGTAGGCCTTGTGCTAGGATTTTTAAAATCAGGAAGCCCAGACCTCCAGGCACACTGGAGCTGTGAAAGGCATCCAAAAGGGAGTGCAAAAGTGCCACAACATAGCTGCTTTCACAGCTTTTTCCTTAGGAAGAACCCTCATACCCGGCTGATTTGCCTTCCTAGGGTTACTGTTAGGCTTAGGCCTAGGACTTTTAAAACCAGGAAGCCCTGTGCCCCAGGCACACTGCAGCTGTTCAAGGCATCCCAAGGGCAGCGCAAAAGTGACACAACTTGGCTGCCTCCACTGCTATTTCCATGAGACCATCCCGAATCATAGGCTGATTTTCCTTCCTAGCGTTGAGGTTTGAGTTAGGCCTAGGTTTAGTGTTCTTTGAACCTGAAAGCCCTGAGTTCCAAGAACACAGCACCTGCGAAGGACTACCCAAGAAGAGCACAAAAGTACCACAACATGCCTGCCTCCACAGCTATTTCCTTGGGGACATCCCTAATTCCTGGCTGATTTGCCTTTCTCGTCGTCGGGTTGGGGTTAGGTAGGCCTTGTGCTAGGATTTTTAAAATCAGGAAGCCCAGACCTCCAGGCACACTGGAGCTGTGAAAGGCATCCAAAAGGGAGTGCAAAAGTGCCACAACATGGCTGCTTTCACAGCTTTTTCCTTAGGAAGAACCCTCATACCCGGCTGATTTACCTTCCTAGGGTTACTGTTAGGCTTAGGCCTAGGACTTTTAAAACCAGGAAGCCCTGTGCTCCAGGCACACTGCAGCTCTTCAAGGCATCCCAAGGGCAGCGCAAAAGTCACACAACTTGGCTGCCTCCACTGCTATTTCCATGAGACCATCCCCAACCATAGGCTGATTTTCCTTCCTAGCGTTGAGGTTTGAGTTAGGCCTATGGTTAGGGTTCTTTTAAGCAGAAAGTCCTGAGTTCCAAGAACACAGCAGCTGCGAAGGACTACCCAAGAAGTGCACAAAAGTACCACCACATGCCTGCCTCCACAGCTATTTCCCTGGGGACATCCCTAATTCCTGGCTGATTTGCCTTTCTCGTCGCCGGGATGGGGTTAAGTAGGCCTTGTGCTAGGATTTTTAAAATCAGGAAGCCCAGACCTCCAGGCACACTGGAGCTGTGAAAGGCATCCAAAAGGGAGTGCAAAAGTGCCACAACATGGCTGCTTTCACAGCTTTTTCCTTGGCACCATCCCTATACCTAGGCTGATTTATCTGCATAGGGTTAGGGTTAGGCTTCAGCCTAGGGCTAGGATTTTTTGAACCAGGAAGCCCTGAGTTCCAGGCTTACTGCAGCTGCCAAAGTCATCCCAAAGGGAGCTCAGAAGTGCCACAACATGGCTGCTTTCACAGCTTTTTCCTTAGGAAGAACCCTAATACCCGGCTGATTTACCTTCCTAGGGTTACTGTTAGGCTTAGGCCTAGGACTTTTAAAACCAGGAAGCCCTGTGCTCCAAGCACACTGCAGCTATTCAATTCATCCCAAGGGCAGCGCAAAAGTGACACAACTTGGCTGCCTCCACTGCTATTTCCATGAGACCATCCCGAATCATAGGCTGATTTTCCTTCCTAGCGTTGAGGTTTGAGTTAGGCCTAGGGTTAGTGTTTTTTTAACCTGAAAGTCCTGAGTTCCAAGAACACAGCAGCTGCCAAGGACTACCCAAGAAGAGCAAAAAAGTACCACAACATGCCTGCCTCCACAGCTATTTCCTTGGGGACATCCCTAATTCCTGGCTGATTTGCCTTTCTCATCGTCGGGTTGGGGTTAGGTAGGCCTTGTGCTAGGATTTTGAAAATCAGGAAGCCCAGACCTCCAGGCACACTGGAGCTGTGAAAGGCATCCAAAAGGGAGTGCAAAAATGCCACAACATGGCTGCTTTCACAGCGTTTTCCTTAGGAAGAACCCTCATACCCCGCTGATTTACCTTCCTAGGGTTACTGTTAGGCTTAGGCCTAGGACTTTTAAAACCCGGAAGCCCTGTGCTCCAGGCACACTGCAGCTCTTCACGGCATCCGAAGGGCAGCGCAAAAGTCACACAACTTGGCTGCCTCCACTGCTATTTCCATGAGACCATCCCCAACCATAGGCTGATTTTCCTTCCTAGCGTTGAGGTTTGAGTTAGGCCTAGGGTTAGGGTTCTTTTAACCTGAAAGCCCTGAGTTGCAAGAACACAGCAGCTGCGAAGGACTACCCAAGAAGTGCACAAAAGTATCACCACATGCCTGCCTCCACAGCTATTTCCTTGGGGACATCCCTAATTCCTGGCTGATTCGCCTTTCTCATCGTCGGGTTGGGGTTAGGTAGGCCTTGTGCTAGGATTTTTAAAATCAGGAAGCCCAGACATCCAGGCACACTGGAGCTGTGAAAGGCATCCAAAAGGGAGTGCAAAAGTGCCACAACATGGCTGCTTTCACAGCTTTTTCCTTGGCACCATCCCTATACCTAGGCTGATTTATCTGCCTAGGGTTAGTGTTCAGCCTAGGGCTAGGATTTCTTGAACCAGAAAGCCCTGAGTTCCAGGCTTACTGCAGCTGCCAAAGGCATCCCAAAGGGAGCGCCGAAGTGCCACAACATAGCAGCTTTCACAGCTTTTTCCTTAGGAAGAACCCTAATACCCGGCTGATTTACCTTCCAAGGGTTACTGTCAGGCTTAGGCCTAGGACTTTTAAAACCAGGAAGCCCTGTGCTCCAGGCACACTGCAGCTGTTCAAGGCATCCCAAAGGGAGGGCAAAAGTGACACAACTTGGCTGCCTCCACTGCTATTTCCATGAGACCATCCCCAACCATAGGCTGATTTTCCTTCCTAGCGTTGAGGTTTGAGTTAGGCCTAGGGTTAGTGTTCTTTTAACCAGAAACCCCTGAGCTCCAAGAACACAGCAGCTGCGAAGGACTACCCAAGAAGAGCACAAAAGTACCACAACATGCCTGCCTCCACAGCTATTTACTTGGCTCCCATCCCTAATTCCTGGCTGATTTGCCTTTCTCATCGTCGGGTTGGGGTTAGGAAGGCCTAGGGCTAGGATTTTGAAAATCAGGAAGCCCAGACCTTCAGGCACACTGGAGCTGTGAAAGGCATCCAAAAGGGAGTGCAAAAGTGCCACAACATGGCTGCTTTCACAGCTTTTTCCTTAGGAAGAACCCTCATACCCGGCTGATTTGCCTTCCTAGGGTTACTGTTAGGCTTAGGCCTAGGACTTTTAAAACCAGGAAGCCCTGTGCTCCAGGCACACTGCAGCTGTTCAAGGCATCCAAAGGGCAGCGCAAAAGTGACACAACTTGGCTGCCTCCACTGCTATTTCCATGAGACCATCCCGAATCATAGGCTGATTTTCCTTCCTAGCGTTGAGGTTTGAGTTCGGCCTAGGGTTAGGGTTCTTTTAACCTGAAAGCCCTGAGTTGCAAGAACACAGCAGCTGCGAAGGGCTACCCAAGAAGTGCACAAAAGTACCACCACATGCCTGCCTCCACAGCTATTTCCCTGGGGACATCCCTAATTCCTGGCTGATTTGCCTTTCTCCTCGCCGGGATGGGGTTAGGTAGGCCTTGTGCTAGGATTTTTAAAATCAGGAAGCCCAGACCTCCAGGCACACTGGAGCTGTGAAAGGCATCCAAAAGGGAGTGCAAAAGTGCCACCACATGGCTGCTTTCACAGCTTTTTCCTTAGGAAGAACCCTCATGCCCGGCTGATTTACCTTCCTAGGGTTACTGTTAGGCTTAGGCCTAGGACTTTTGAAACCAGGAAGCCCTGTGCTCCAGGCACACTGCAGCTCTTCAAGGCATCCCAAGGGCAGCGCAAAAGTGACACAACTTGGCTGCCTCCACTGCTATTTCCATGAGACCATCCCCAACCATAGGCTGATTTTCCTTCCTAGCGTTGAGGTTTGAGTTAGGCCTATGGTTAGGGTTCTTTTAACCAGAAAGTCCTGAGTTCCAAGAACACAGCAGCTGCGAAGGACTACCCAAGAAGTGCACAAAAGTACCACCACATGCCTGCCTCCACAGCTATTTCCCTGGGGACATCCCTAATTCCTGGCTAATTTGCCTTTCTCGTCGCCGGGATGGGGTTAGGTGGGCCTTGTGCTAGGATTTTTAAAATCAGGAAGCCCAGACCTCCAGGCACACTGGAGCTGTGAAAGGCATCCAAAAGGGAGTGCAAAAGTGCCACAACATGGCTGCTTTCACAGCTTTTTCCTTGGCACCATCCCTATACCTAGGCTGATTTATCTGCATAGGGTTAGGGTTAGGCTTCAGCCTAGGGCTAGGATATTTTGAACCAGGAAGCCCTGAGTTCCAGGCTTACTGCAGCTGCCAAAGTCATCCCAAAGGGAGCTCAGAAGTGCCACAACATGGCTGCTTTCACAGCTTTTTCCTTAGGAAGAACCCTAATACCCGGCTGATTTACCTTCCTAGGGTTACTGTTAGGCTTAGGCCTAGGACTTTTAAAACCAGGAAGCCCTGTGCTCCAAGCACACTGCAGCTGTTCAATTCATCCCAAGGGCAGCGCAAAAGTGACACAACTTGGCTGCCTCCACTGCTATTTCCATGAGACCATCCCGAATCATAGGCTGATTTTCCTTCCTAGCGTTGAGGTTTGAGTTAGGCCTAGGGTTAGTGTTCTTTGAACCTGAAAGTCCTGAGTTCCAAGAACACAGCAGCTGCGAAGGACTACCCAAGAAGAGCACAAAAGTACCACAACATGCCTGCCTCCACAGCTATTTCCTTGGCTCCCATCCCTAATTCCTGGCTGATTTGCCTTTCTCATCGTCGGGTTGGGGTTAGGTAGGCCTAGGGCTAGGATTTTGAAAATCAGGAAGCCCAGACCTCCAGGCACACTGGAGCTGTGAAAGGCATCCAAAAGGGAGTGCAAAAGTGCCACAACATGGCTGCTTTCACAGCTTTTTCCTTGGCACCATCCCTATACCTAGGCTGATATATTTGCCTAGGGTTAGGGTTAGGCTTCAGCCTAGGGCTAGGATTTTTTGAACCAGGAAGCCCTGAGTTCCAGGCATACTGCAGCTGCCAAAGGCATCCCAAAGGGAGCTCAGAAATGCCACAACATGGCTGCTTTCACAGCTTTTTCCTTAGGAAGAACGCTCATACCCGGCTGATTTACCTTCCCAGGGTTAGTGCTAGGCTTAGGTCTCGGACTTTAAAATCAGGAAGCCCAGACCTCCAGGCACACTGGAGCTGTGAAAGGCATCCAAAAGGGAGTGCAAAAGTGCCACCACATGGCTGCTTTCACAGCTTTTTCCTTTGCACCATCCCTATACCTAGGCTGACTTATCTGCCTAGGGTTAGGGTTTGGGTTCAGCCTAGGGCTAGGATTTTTTGAACCAGGAAGCCCTGAGTTCCAGGCTTACTGCAGCTGCCAAAGGCATCCCAAAGGGAGCTCAGATATTCCACAACATGGCTGCTTTCACAGCTTTTTCCTTTGGAAGAACCCTCATACCCGGCTGATTTACCTTCCTAGGGTTACTGTTAGGCTTAGGCCTAGGACATTTAAAACCAGGAAGCCCTGTGCTCCAGGCACACTGCAGCTGTTCAAGGCATCCGAAAGGGAGGGCAAAAGTGACACAACTTGGCTGCCTCCACTGCTATATCCATGAAACCATCCCCAACCATAGGCTGAATTTCCTTCCTAGCGTTGAGGTTTGAGTTAGGCCTAGTGTTAGTGTTTTTTTAACCTGAAAGCCCTGAGTTCGAAGAACACAGCAGCTGCGAAGGACTACCCAAGAAGAGCACAAAAGTACCACAACATGCCTGCCTCCACAGCTATTTCCTTGGCACCATCCCTAATTCCTGGCTGATTTGCCTTTCTCATCGTCGGGTTGGGGTTAGGTAGGCCTTGTGCTAGGATTTTTAAAATCAGGAAGCCCAGACCTCCAGGCACACTGGAGCTGTGAAAGGCATCCAAAAGGGAGTGCAAAAGTGCCACAACATTGCTGCTTTCACAGCTTTTTCCTTAGGAAGAACCCTAATACCCGACTGATTTGCCTTCCTAGGGTTACTGTTAGGCTTAGGCCTAGGACTTTTAAAACCAGGAAGCCCTGTGCTCCAGGCACACTGCAGCTGTTCAAGGCATCCCAAGGGCAGCGCAAAAGTGACACAACTTGGCTGCCTCCACTGCTATTTCCATGAGACCATCCCGAATCATAGGCTGATTTTCCTTCCTAGCGTTGAGGTTTGAGTTAGGCGTAGGTTTAGTGTTCTTTGAACCTGAAAGTCCTGAGTTCCAAGAACACAGCAGCTGCCAAGGACTACCCAAGAAGAGCACAAAAGTACCACAACATGCCTGCCTCCACAGCTATTTCCTTGGGGACGTCCCTAATTCCTGGCTGATTTGCCTTTCTCGTCGTCGGGTTGGGGTTAGGTAGGCCTTGTGCTAGGATTTTTAAAATCAGGAAGCCCAGACCTCCAGGCACACTGGAGCTGTGAAAGGCATCCCAAAGGGAGTGCAAAAGTGCCACAACATGGCTGCTTTCACAGCTTTTTCCTTAGGAAGAACCCTCATACCCTGCTGATTTACCTTCCTAGGGTTACTGTTAGGCTTAGGCCTAGGACTTTTAAAACCAGGAAGCCCTGTGCTCCAGGCACACTGCAGCTCTTCAAGGCATCCCAAGGGCAGCGCAAAAGTGACACAACTTGGCTGCCTCCACTGCTATTTCCATGAGACCATCCCGAATCATAGGCTGATTTTCCTTCCTAGCGTTGAGGTTTGAGTTAGGCCTAGGGTTAGTGTTCTTTGAACCTGAAAGTCCTGAGTTTCAAGAACACAGCAGCTGCCAAGGACTACCCAAGAAGAGCACAAAAGTACCACAACATGCCTGCCTCCACAGCTATTTCCTTGGCTCCCATCCCTAATTCCTGGCTGATTTGCCTTTCTCATCGTCGGGTTGGGGTTAGGTAGGCCTAGGGCTAGGATTTTGAAAATCAGGAAGCCCAGACCTCCAGGCACACTGGAGCTGTGAAAGGCATCCAAAAGGGAGTGCAAAAGTGCCACAACATGGCTGCTTTCACAGCTTTTTCCTTGGCACCATCCCTATACCTAGGCTGATTTATTTGCCTAGGGTTAGGGTTAGGCTTCAGCCTAGGGCTAGGATTTTTTGAACCAGGAAGCCCTGAGTTCCAGGCATACTGCAGCTGCCAAAGGCATCCCAAAGGGAGCTCAGAAATGCCACAACATGGCTGCTTTCACAGCTTTTTCCTTAGGAAGAACCCTAATACCCGGCTGATTTACCTTCCCAGGGTTAGTGCTAGGCTTAGGTCTCAGACTTTAAAATCAGGAAGCCCAGACCTCCAGGCACACTGGAGCTGTGAAAGGCATCCAAAAGGGAGTGCAAAAGTGCCACCACATGGCTGCTTTCACAGCTTTTTCCTTTGCACCATCCCTATACCTAGGCTGATTTATCTGCCTAGGGTTAGGGTTTGGGTTCAGCCTAGGGCTAGGATTTTTTGAACCAGGAAGCCCTGAGTTCCAGGCTTACTGCAGCTGCCAAAGGCATCCCAAAGGGAGCTCAGATATTCCACAACATGGCTGCTTTCACAGCTTTTTCCTTTGGAAGAACCCTCATACCCGGCTGATTTACCTTCCTAGGGTTACTGTTAGGCTTAGGCCTAGGACATTTAAAACCAGGAAGCCCTGTGCTCCAGGCACACTGCAGCTCTTCAAGGCATCCGAAAGGGAGGGCAAAAGTGACACAACTTGGCTGCCTCCACTGCTATATCCATGAAACCATCCCCAACCATAGGCTGAATTTCCTTACTAGCGTTGAGGTTTGAGTTAGGCCTAGTGTTAGTGTTTTTTTAACCTGAAAGCCCTGAGTTCGAAGAACACAGCAGCTGCGAAGGACTACCCAAGAAGAGCACAAAAGTACCACAACATGCCTGCCTCCACAGCTATTTCCTTGGCACCATCCCTAATTCCTGGCTGATTTGCCTTTCTCATCGTCGGGTTGGGGTTAGGTAGGCCTTGTGCTAGGATTTTTAAAATCAGGAAGCCCAGACCTCCAGGCACACTGGAGCTGTGAAAGGCATCCAAAAGGGAGTGCAAAAGTGCCACAACATTGCTGCTTTCACAGCTTTTTCCTTAGGAAGAACCCTAATACCCGGCTGATTTGCCTTCCTAGGGTTACTGTTAGGCTTAGGCCTAGGACTTTTAAAACCAGGAAGCCCTGTGCTCCAGGCACACTGCAGCTGTTCAAGGCATCCCAAGGGCAGCGCAAAAGTGACACAACTTGGCTGCCTCCACTGCTATTTCCATGAGACCATCCCGAATCATAGGCTGATTTTCCTTCCTAGCGTTGAGGTTTGAGTTAGGCCTAGGTTTAGTGTTCTTTGAACCTGAAAGTCCTGAGTTCCAAGAACACAGCAGCTGCCAAGGACTACCCAAGAAGAGCACAAAAGTACCACAACATGCCTGCCTCCACAGCTATTTCCTTGGGGACGTCCCTAATTCCTGGCTGATTTGCCTTTCTCGTCGTCGGGTTGGGGTTAGGTAGGCCTTGTGCTAGGATTTTTAAAATCAGGAAGCCCAGACCTCCAGGCACACTGGAGCTGTGAAAGGCATCCCAAAGGGAGTGCAAAAGTGTCACAACATGGCTGCTTTCACAGCTTTTTCCTTAGGAAGAACCCTCATACCCTGCTGATTTACCTTCCTAGGGTTACTGTTAGGCTTAGGCCTAGGACATTTAAAACCAGGAAGCCCTGTGCTCCAGGCACACATCAGCTCTTCAAGGCATCCCAAGGGCAGCGCAAAAGTTACACAACTTGGCTGCCTCCACTGCTATTTCCATGAGACCATCCCCAACCATAGGCTGATTTTCCTTCCTAGCGTTGAGGTTTGAGTTAGGCCTATGGTTAGGGTTCTTTTAACCAGAAAGTCCTGAGTTCCAAGAACACAGCAGCTGCGAAGGACTACCCAAGAAGTGCACAAAAGTACCACCACATGCCTGCCTCCACAGCTATTTCCCTGGGGACATCCCTAATTCCTGGCTAATTTGCCTTTCTCGTCGCCGGGATGGGGTTAGGTAGGCCTTGTGCTAGGATTTTTAAAATCAGGAAGCCCAGACCTCCAGGCACACTGGAGCTGTGAAAGGCATCCAAAAGGGAGTGCAAAAGTGCCACAACATGGCTGCTTTCACAGCTTTTTCCTTGGCACCATCCCTATACCTAGGCTGATTTATCTGCATAGGGTTAGGGTTAGGCGTTAGCCTAGGGCTAGGATTTTTTGAACCAGGAAGCCCTGAGTTCCAGGCTTACTGCAGCTGCCAAAGGCATCCCAAAGGGAGCTCAGATATTCCACAACATGGCTGCTTTCACAGCTTTTTCCTTTGGAAGAACCCTCATACCCGGCTGATTTACCTTCCTAGGGTTACTGTTAGGCTTAGGCCTAGGACATTTAAAACCAGGAAGCCCTGTGCTCCAGGCACACTGCAGCTGTTCAAGGCATCCGAAAGGGAGGGCAAAAGTGACACAACTTGGCTGCCTCCACTGCTATATCCATGAAACCATCCCCAACCATAGGCTGAATTTCCTTACTAGCGTTGAGGTTTGAGTTAGGCCTAGTGTTAGTGTTTTTTTAACCTGAAAGCCCTGAGTTCGAAGAACACAGCAGCTGCGAAGGACTACCCAAGAAGAGCACAAAAGTACCACAACATGCCTGCCTCCACAGCTATTTCCTTGGCACCATCCCTAATTCCTGGCTGATTTGCCTTTCTCATCGTCGGGTTGGGGTTAGGTAGGCCTTGTGCTAGGATTTTTAAAATCAGGAAGCCCAGACCTCCAGGCACACTGGAGCTGTGAAAGGCATCCAAAAGGGAGTGCAAAAGTGCCACAACATTGCTGCTTTCACAGCTTTTTCCTTAGGAAGAACCCTAATACCCGGCTGATTTGCCTTCCTAGGGTTACTGTTAGGCTTAGGCCTAGGACTTTTAAAACCAGGAAGCCCTGTGCTCCAGGCACACTGCAGCTGTTCAAGGCATCCCAAGGGCAGCGCAAAAGTGACACAACTTGGCTGCCTCCACTGCTATTTCCATGAGACCATCCCGAATCATAGGCTGATTTTCCTTCCTAGCGTTGAGGTTTGAGTTAGGCCTAGGTTTAGTGTTCTTTGAACCTGAAAGTCCTGAGTTCCAAGAACACAGCAGCTGCCAAGGACTACCCAAGAAGAGCACAAAAGTACCACAACATGCCTGCCTCCACAGCTATTTCCTTGGGGACATCCCTAATTCCTGGCTGATTTGCCTTTCTCGTCGTCGGGTTGGGGTTAGGTAGGCCTTGTGCTAGGATTTTTAAAATCAGGAAGCCCAGACCTCCAGGCACACTGGAGCTGTGAAAGGCATCCAAAAGGGAGTGCAAAAGTGTCACAACATGGCTGCTTTCACAGCTTTTTCCTTAGGAAGAACCCTCATACCCTGCTGATTTACCTTCCTAGGGTTACTGTTAGGCTTAGGCCTTGGACATTTAAAACCAGGAAGCCCTGTGCTCCAGGCACACATCAGCTCTTCAAGGCATCCCAAGGGCAGCGCAAAAGTTACACAACTTGGCTGCCTCCACTGCTATTTCCATGAGACCATCCCCAACCATAGGCTGATTTTCCTTCCTAGCGTTGAGGTTTGAGTTAGGCCTATGGTTAGGGTTCTTTTAACCAGAATTCCTGAGTTCCAAGAACACAGCAGCTGCGAAGGACTACCCAAGAAGTGCACAAAAGTACCACCACATGCCTGCCTCCACAGCTATTTCCCTGGGGACATCCCTAATTCCTGGCTAATTTGCCTTTCTCGTCGCCGGGATGGGGTTAGGTAGGCCTTGTGCTAGGATTTTTAAAATCAGGAAGCCCAGACCTCCAGGCACACTGGAGCTGTGAAAGGCATCCAAAAGGGAGTGCAAAAGTGCCACAACATGGCTGCTTTCACAGCTTTTTCCTTGGCACCATCCCTATACCTAGGCTGATTTATCTGCATAGGGTTAGGGTTAGGCGTTAGCCTAGGGCTAGGATTTTTTGAACCAGGAAGCCCTGAGTTCCAGGCTTACTGCAGCTGCCAAAGTCATCCCAAAGGGAGCGCAGAAGTGCCACAACATGGCTGCTTTCACAGCTTTTTCCTTAGGAAGAACCCTAATACCCGGCTGATTTACCTTCCTAGGGTTACTGTTAGGCTTAGGCCTAGGACTTTTAAAACCAGGAAGCCCTGTGCTCCAAGCACACTGCAGCTGTTCAATTCATCCCAAGGGCAGCGCAAAAGTGACACAACTTGGCTGCCTCCACTGCTATTTCCATGAGACCATCCCGAATCATAGGCTGATTTTCCTTCCTAGCGTTGAGGTTTGAGTTAGGCCTAGGGTTAGTGTTCTTTGAACCTGAAAATCCTGAGTTCCAAGAACATAGCAGCTGCGAAGGACTACCCAAGAAGAGCACAAAAGTACCACAACATGCCTGCCTCCACAGCTATTTCCTTGGCACCATCCCTAATTCCTGGCTGATTTGCCTTTCTCATCGTCGGGTTGGGGTTAGGTAGGCTTTGTGCTAGGATTTTTAAAATCAGGAAGCCCAGACCTCCAGGCACACTGGAGCTGTGAAAGGCATCCAAAAGGGAGTGCAAAAGTGCCACAACATGGCTGCTTTCACAGCTTTTTCCTTGGCACCATCCCTATACCTAGGCTGATTTATCTGCCTAGGGTTGGTGTTCAGCCTAGGGCTAGGATTTTTTGAACCAGGAAGCCCTGAGTTCCAGGCATACTGCAGCTGCCAAAGGCATCCCAAAGGGAGCTCAGAAATGCCACAACATGGCTGCTTTCACAGCTTTTTCCTTAGGAAGAACCCTCATACCCGGCTGATTTACCTTCCCAGGGTTAGTGCTAGGCTTAGGTCTCGGACTTTAAAATCAGGAAGCCCAGACCTCCAGGCACACTGGAGCTGTGAAAGGCATCCAAAAGGGAGTGCAAAAGTGCCACCACATGGCTGCTTTCACAGCTTTTTCCTTTGCACCATCCCTATACCTAGGCTGACTTATCTGCCTAGGGTTAGGGTTTGGGTTCAGCCTAGGGCTAGGATTTTTTGAACCAGGAAGCCCTGAGTTCCAGGCTTACTGCAGCTGCCAAAGGCATCCCAAAGGGAGCTCAGATATTCCACAACATGGCTGCTTTCACAGCTTTTTCCTTTGGAAGAACCCTCATACCCGGCTGATTTACCTTCCTAGGGTTACTGTTAGGCTTAGGCCTAGGACATTTAAAACCAGGAAGCCCTGTGCTCCAGGCACACTGCAGCTGTTCAAGGCATCCGAAAGGGAGGGCAAAAGTGACACAACTTGGCTGCCTCCACTGCTATATCCATGAAACCATCCCCAACCATAGGCTGAATTTCCTTACTAGCGTTGAGGTTTGAGTTAGGCCTAGTGTTAGTGTTTTTTTAACCTGAAAGCCCTGAGTTCGAAGAACACAGCAGCTGCGAAGGACTACCCAAGAAGAGCACAAAAGTACCACAACATGCCTGCCTCCACAGCTATTTCCTTGGCACCATCCCTAATTCCTGGCTGATTTGCCTTTCTCATCGTCGGGTTGGGGTTAGGTAGGCCTTGTGCTAGGATTTTTAAAATCAGGAAGCCCAGACCTCCAGGCACACTGGAGCTGTGAAAGGCATCCAAAAGGGAGTGCAAAAGTGCCACAACATTGCTGCTTTCACAGCTTTTTCCTTAGGAAGAACCCTAATACCCGACTGATTTGCCTTCCTAGGGTTACTGTTAGGCTTAGGCCTAGGACTTTTAAAACCAGGAAGCCCTGTGCTCCAGGCACACTGCAGCTGTTCAAGGCATCCCAAGGGCAGCGCAAAAGTGACACAACTTGGCTGCCTCCACTGCTATTTCCATGAGACCATCCCGAATCATAGGCTGATTTTCCTTCCTAGCGTTGAGGTTTGAGTTAGGCGTAGGTTTAGTGTTCTTTGAACCTGAAAGTCCTGAGTTCCAAGAACACAGCAGCTGCCAAGGACTACCCAAGAAGAGCACAAAAGTACCACAACATGCCTGCCTCCACAGCTATTTCCTTGGGGACGTCCCTAATTCCTGGCTGATTTGCCTTTCTCGTCGTCGGGTTGGGGTTAGGTAGGCCTTGTGCTAGGATTTTTAAAATCAGGAAGCCCAGACCTCCAGGCACACTGGAGCTGTGAAAGGCATCCCAAAGGGAGTGCAAAAGTGCCACAACATGGCTGCTTTCACAGCTTTTTCCTTAGGAAGAACCCTCATACCCTGCTGATTTACCTTCCTAGGGTTACTGTTAGGCTTAGGCCTAGGACTTTTAAAACCAGGAAGCCCTGTGCTCCAGGCACACTGCAGCTCTTCAAGGCATCCCAAGGGCAGCGCAAAAGTGACACAACTTGGCTGCCTCCACTGCTATTTCCATGAGACCATCCCGAATCATAGGCTGATTTTCCTTCCTAGCGTTGAGGTTTGAGTTAGGCCTAGGGTTAGTGTTCTTTGAACCTGAAAGTCCTGAGTTTCAAGAACACAGCAGCTGCCAAGGACTACCCAAGAAGAGCACAAAAGTACCACAACATGCCTGCCTCCACAGCTATTTCCTTGGCTCCCATCCCTAATTCCTGGCTGATTTGCCTTTCTCATCGTCGGGTTGGGGTTAGGTAGGCCTAGGGCTAGGATTTTGAAAATCAGGAAGCCCAGACCTCCAGGCACACTGGAGCTGTGAAAGGCATCCAAAAGGGAGTGCAAAAGTGCCACAACATGGCTGCTTTCACAGCTTTTTCCTTGGCACCATCCCTATACCTAGGCTGATTTATTTGCCTAGGGTTAGGGTTAGGCTTCAGCCTAGGGCTAGGATTTTTTGAACCAGGAAGCCCTGAGTTCCAGGCATACTGCAGCTGCCAAAGGCATCCCAAAGGGAGCTCAGAAATGCCACAACATGGCTGCTTTCACAGCTTTTTCCTTAGGAAGAACCCTAATACCCGGCTGATTTACCTTCCCAGGGTTAGTGCTAGGCTTAGGTCTCAGACTTTAAAATCAGGAAGCCCAGACCTCCAGGCACACTGGAGCTGTGAAAGGCATCCAAAAGGGAGTGCAAAAGTGCCACCACATGGCTGCTTTCACAGCTTTTTCCTTTGCACCATCCCTATACCTAGGCTGATTTATCTGCCTAGGGTTAGGGTTTGGGTTCAGCCTAGGGCTAGGATTTTTTGAACCAGGAAGCCCTGAGTTCCAGGCTTACTGCAGCTGCCAAAGGCATCCCAAAGGGAGCTCAGATATTCCACAACATGGCTGCTTTCACAGCTTTTTCCTTTGGAAGAACCCTCATACCCGGCTGATTTACCTTCCTAGGGTTACTGTTAGGCTTAGGCCTAGGACATTTAAAACCAGGAAGCCCTGTGCTCCAGGCACACTGCAGCTCTTCAAGGCATCCGAAAGGGAGGGCAAAAGTGACACAACTTGGCTGCCTCCACTGCTATATCCATGAAACCATCCCCAACCATAGGCTGAATTTCCTTACTAGCGTTGAGGTTTGAGTTAGGCCTAGTGTTAGTGTTTTTTTAACCTGAAAGCCCTGAGTTCGAAGAACACAGCAGCTGCGAAGGACTACCCAAGAAGAGCACAAAAGTACCACAACATGCCTGCCTCCACAGCTATTTCCTTGGCACCATCCCTAATTCCTGGCTGATTTGCCTTTCTCATCGTCGGGTTGGGGTTAGGTAGGCCTTGTGCTAGGATTTTTAAAATCAGGAAGCCCAGACCTCCAGGCACACTGGAGCTGTGAAAGGCATCCAAAAGGGAGTGCAAAAGTGCCACAACATTGCTGCTTTCACAGCTTTTTCCTTAGGAAGAACCCTAATACCCGGCTGATTTGCCTTCCTAGGGTTACTGTTAGGCTTAGGCCTAGGACTTTTAAAACCAGGAAGCCCTGTGCTCCAGGCACACTGCAGCTGTTCAAGGCATCCCAAGGGCAGCGCAAAAGTGACACAACTTGGCTGCCTCCACTGCTATTTCCATGAGACCATCCCGAATCATAGGCTGATTTTCCTTCCTAGCGTTGAGGTTTGAGTTAGGCCTAGGTTTAGTGTTCTTTGAACCTGAAAGTCCTGAGTTCCAAGAACACAGCAGCTGCCAAGGACTACCCAAGAAGAGCACAAAAGTACCACAACATGCCTGCCTCCACAGCTATTTCCTTGGGGACGTCCCTAATTCCTGGCTGATTTGCCTTTCTCGTCGTCGGGTTGGGGTTAGGTAGGCCTTGTGCTAGGATTTTTAAAATCAGGAAGCCCAGACCTCCAGGCACACTGGAGCTGTGAAAGGCATCCCAAAAGGAGTGCAAAAGTGTCACAACATGGCTGCTTTCACAGCTTTTTCCTTAGGAAGAACCCTCATACCCTGCTGATTTACCTTCCTAGGGTTACTGTTAGGCTTAGGCCTAGGACATTTAAAACCAGGAAGCCCTGTGCTCCAGGCACACATCAGCTCTTCAAGGCATCCCAAGGGCAGCGCAAAAGTTACACAACTTGGCTGCCTCCACTGCTATTTCCATGAGACCATCCCCAACCATAGGCTGATTTTCCTTCCTAGCGTTGAGGTTTGAGTTAGGCCTATGGTTAGGGTTCTTTTAACCAGAAAGTCCTGAGTTCCAAGAACACAGCAGCTGCGAAGGACTACCCAAGAAGTGCACAAAAGTACCACCACATGCCTGCCTCCACAGCTATTTCCCTGGGGACATCCCTAATTCCTGGCTAATTTGCCTTTCTCGTCGCCGGGATGGGGTTAGGTAGGCCTTGTGCTAGGATTTTTAAAATCAGGAAGCCCAGACCTCCAGGCACACTGGAGCTGTGAAAGGCATCCAAAAGGGAGTGCAAAAGTGCCACAACATGGCTGCTTTCACAGCTTTTTCCTTGGCACCATCCCTATACCTAGGCTGATTTATCTGCATAGGGTTAGGGTTAGGCGTTAGCCTAGGGCTAGGATTTTTTGAACCAGGAAGCCCTGAGTTCCAGGCTTACTGCAGCTGCCAAAGGCATCCCAAAGGGAGCTCAGATATTCCACAACATGGCTGCTTTCACAGCTTTTTCCTTTGGAAGAACCCTCATACCCGGCTGATTTACCTTCCTAGGGTTACTGTTAGGCTTAGGCCTAGGACATTTAAAACCAGGAAGCCCTGTGCTCCAGGCACACTGCAGCTGTTCAAGGCATCCGAAAGGGAGGGCAAAAGTGACACAACTTGGCTGCCTCCACTGCTATATCCATGAAACCATCCCCAACCATAGGCTGAATTTCCTTACTAGCGTTGAGGTTTGAGTTAGGCCTAGTGTTAGTGTTTTTTTAACCTGAAAGCCCTGAGTTCGAAGAACACAGCAGCTGCGAAGGACTACCCAAGAAGAGCACAAAAGTACCACAACATGCCTGCCTCCACAGCTATTTCCTTGGCACCATCCCTAATTCCTGGCTGATTTGCCTTTCTCATCGTCGGGTTGGGGTTAGGTAGGCCTTGTGCTAGGATTTTTAAAATCAGGAAGCCCAGACCTCCAGGCACACTGGAGCTGTGAAAGGCATCCAAAAGGGAGTGCAAAAGTGCCACAACATTGCTGCTTTCACAGCTTTTTCCTTAGGAAGAACCCTAATACCCGGCTGATTTACCTTCCCAGGGTTAGTGCTAGGCTTAGGTCTCAGACTTTAAAATCAGGAAGCCCAGACCTCCAGGCACACTGGAGCTGTGAAAGGCATCCAAAAGGGAGTGCAAAAGTGCCACCACATGGCTGCTTTCACAGCTTTTTCCTTTGCACCATCCCTATACCTAGGCTGATTTATCTGCCTAGGGTTAGGGTTTGGGTTCAGCCTAGGGCTAGGATTTTTTGAACCAGGAAGCCCTGAGTTCCAGGCTTACTGCAGCTGCCAAAGGCATCCGAAATGGAGCTCAGATATTCCACAACATGGCTGCTTTCACAGCTTTTTCCTTTGGAAGAACCCTCATACCCGGCTGATTTACCTTCCTAGGGTTACTGTTAGGCTTAGGCCTAGGACATTTAAAACCAGGAAGTCCTGTGCTCCAGGCACACTGCAGCTGTTCAAGGCATCCGAAAGGGAGGGCAAAAGTGACACAACTTGGCTGCCTCCACTGCTATTTCCATGAGACCATCCCGAATCATAGGCTGATTTTCCTTCCTAGCGTTGAGGTTTGAGTTAGGCCTAGGTTTAGTGTTCTTTGAACCTGAAAGTCCTGAGTTCCAAGAACACAGCAGCTGCCAAGGACTACCCAAGAAGAGCACAAAAGTACCACAACATGCCTGCCTCCACAGCTATTTCCTTGGCTCCCATCCCTAATTCCTGGCTGATTTGCCTTTCTCGTCGTCGGGTTGGGGTTAGGTAGGCCTTGTGCTAGGATTTTTAAAATTAGGAAGCCCAGACCTCCAGGCACACTGGAGCTGTGAAAGGCATCCCAAAGGGAGTGCAAAAGTGCCACAACATGGCTGCTTTCACAGCTTTTTCCTTAGGAAGAACCCTCATACCCGGCTGATTTACCTTCCTAGGGTTACTGTTAGGCTTAGGCCTAGGACTTTTAAAACCAGGAAGCCCTGTGCTCCAGGCACACTGCAGCTCTTCAAGGCATCCCAAGGGCAGCGCAAAAGTTACACAACTTGGCTGCCTCCACTGCTATTTCCATGAGACCATCCCCAACCATAGGCTGATTTTCCTTCCTAGCGTTGAGGTTTGAGTTAGGCCTATGGTTAGGGTTCTTTTAACCAGAAAGTCCTGAGTTCCAAGAACACAGCAGCTGCGAAGGACTACCCAAGAAGTGCACAAAAGTACCACCACATGCCTGCCTCCACAGCTATTTCCCTGGGGACATCCCTAATTCCTGGCTAATTTGCCTTTCTCGTCGCCGGGGTGGGGTTAGGTAGGCCTTGTGCTAGGATTTTTAAAATCAGGAAGCCCAGACCTCCAGGCACACTGGAGATGTGAAAGGCATCCAAAAGGGAGTGCAAAAGTGCCACAACATGGCTGCTTTCACAGCTTTTTCCTTGGCACCATCCCTATACCTAGGCTGATTTATCTGCCTAGGGTTAGGGTTTGGGTTCAGCCTAGGGCTAGGATTTTTTGAACCAGGAAGCCCTGAGTTCCAGGCTTACTGCAGCTGCCAAAGGCATCCGAAATGGAGCTCAGATATTCCACAACATGGCTGCTTTCACAGCTTTTTCCTTTGGAAGAACCCTCATACCCGGCTGCTTTACCTTCCTAGGGTTACTGTTAGGCTTAGGCCTAGGACATTTAAAACCAGGAAGTCCTGTGCTCCAGGCACACTGCAGCTGTTCAAGGCATCCGAAAGGGAGGGCAAAAGTGACACAACTTGGCTGCCTCCACTGCTATTTCCATGAGACCATCCCGAATCATAGGCTGATTTTCCTTCCTAGCGTTGAGGTTTGAGTTAGGCCTAGGTTTAGTGTTCTTTGAACCTGAAAGTCCTGAGTTCCAAGAACACAGCAGCTGCCAAGGACTACCCAAGAAGAGCACAAAAGTACCACAACATGCCTGCCTCCACAGCTATTTCCTTGGCTCCCATCCCTAATTCCTGGCTGATTTGCCTTTCTCGTCGTCGGGTTGGGGTTAGGTAGGCCTTGTGCTAGGATTTTTAAAATCAGGAAGCCCAGACCTCCAGGCACACTGGAGCTGTGAAAGGCATCCCAAAGGGAGTGCAAAAGTGCCACAACATGGCTGCTTTCACAGCTTTTTCCTTAGGAAGAACCCTCATACCCTGCTGATTTACCTTCCTAGGGTTACTGTTAGGCTTAGGCCTAGGACTTTTAAAACCAGGAAGCCCTGTGCTCCAGGCACACTGCAGCTCTTCAAGGCATCCCAAGGGCAGCGCAAAAGTTACACAACTTGGCTGCCTCCACTGCTATTTCCATGAGACCATCCCCAACCATAGGCTGATTTTCCTTCCTAGCGTTGAGGTTTGAGTTAGGCCTATGGTTAGGGTTCTTTTAACCAGAAAGTCCTGAGTTCCAAGAACACAGCAGCTGCGAAGGACTACCCAAGAAGTGCACAAAAGTACCACCACATGCCTGCCTCCACAGCTATTTCCCTGGGGACATCCCTAATTCCTGGCTAATTTGCCTTTCTCGTCGCCGGGGTGGGGTTAGGTAGGCCTTGTGCTAGGATTTTTAAAATCAGGAAGCCCAGACCTCCAGGCACACTGGAGCTGTGAAAGGCATCCAAAAGGGAGTGCAAAAGTGCCACAACATGGCTGCTTTCACAGCTTTTTCCTTTGCACCATCCCTATACCTAGGCTGATTTATCTGCATAGGGTTAGGGTTAGGCGTTAGCCTAGGGCTAGGATTTTTTGAACCAGGAAGCCCTGAGTTCCAGGCTTACTGCAGCTGCCAAAGGCATCCCAAAGGGAGCGCAGAAGTGCCACAACATGGCTGCTTTCACAGCTTTTTCCTTAGGAAGAACCCTAATACCCGGCTGATTTACCTTCCTAGGGTTACTGTTAGGCTTCGGCCTAGGACTTTTAAAACCAGGAAGCCCTGTGCTCCAAGCACACTGCAGCTGTTCAATTCATCCCAAGGGCAGCGCAAAAGTGACACAACTTGGCTGCCTCCACTGCTATTTCCATGAGACCATCCCGAATCATAGGCTGATTTTCCTTCCTAGCGTTGAGGTTTGAGTTAGGCCTAGGGTTAGTGTTCTTTGAACCTGAAAGTCCTGAGTTCCAAGAACATAGCAGCTGCGAAGGACTACCCAAGAAGAGCACAAAAGTACCACAACATGCCTGCCTCCACAGCTATTTCCTTGGCACCATCCCTAATTCCTGGCTGATTTGCCTTTCTCATCGTCGGGTTGGGGTTAGGTAGGCCTTGTGCTAGGATTTTTAAAATCAGGAAGCCCAGACCTCCAGGCACACTGGAGCTGTGAAAGGCATCCAAAAGGGAGTGCAAAAGTGCCACAACATGGCTGCTTTCACAGCTTTTTCCTTGGCACCATCCCTATACCTAGGCTGATTTATCTGCCTAGGTTTAGTGTTCAGCCTAGGGCTAGGATTTTTTGAACCAGGCAGCCCTGAGTTCCAGGCTTACTGCAGCTGCCAAAGGCATCCCAAAATGAGCGCAGAAGTGCCACAACATGGCTGCTTTCACAGCTTTTTCCTTTGGAAGATCCCTCATACCCGGCTGATTTGCCTTCCTAGGGTTACTGTTAGGCTTAGGCCTAGGACTTTTAAAACCAGGAAGCCCTGTGCTCCAGGCACACTGCAGCTGTTCAAGGCATCCCAAAGGGAGGGCAAAAGTGACACAACTTGGCTGCCTCCACTGCTATTTCCATGAGACCATCCCGAACCATAGGCTGATTTTCCTTCCTAGCGTTGAGGTTTGAGTTAGGCCTAGGGTTAGTGTTCTTTTAACCTGAAAGCCCTGAGTTTCAAGAACACAGCAGCTGCGAAAGTATACCCAAGAAGAGCACAAAAGTACCACAACATGCCTGCCTCCACAGCGATTTCCTTGGGGACATTCCTAATTCCTGGCTGATTTGCCTTTCTCGTCGTCGGGTTGGGGTTAGGTAGGCCATGTGCTAGGATTTTTCAAATCAGGAAGCCCAGACCTCCAGGCACACTGGAGATGTGAAAGGCATCCAAAAGGGAGTGCAAAAGTGCCACAACATGGCTGCTTTCACAGCTTTTTCCTTGGCACCATCCCTATACCTAGGCTGATTTATCTGCCTAGGGTTAGGGTTAGGGTTCAGCCTAGGGCTAGGATTTTTTGAACCAGGAAGCCCTGAGTTCCAGGCTTACTGCAGCTGCCAAAGGCATCCCAAAGGGAGCTCAGAAATGCCACAACATGGCTGCTTTCACAGCTTTTTCCTTTGGAAGAACCCTCATACCCGGCTGATTTACCTTCCTAGGGTTACTGTTAGGATTAGGCCTAGGACATTTAAAACCAGGAAGCCCTGTGCTCCAGGCACACTGCAGCTGTTCAAGGGACCAAAACGGGAGGGCAAAAGTGACACAACTTGGCTGCCTCCACTGCTATTTCCATGAGACCATCCCCAACCATAGGCTGATTTTCCTTCCTAGCGTTGAGGTTTGAGTTAGGCCTAGGGTTAGTGTTCTTTTAACCTGAAAGCCCTGAGATGCAAGAACACAGCAGCTGCGAAGGACTACCCAAGAAGTGCACAAAAGTACCACCACATGCCTGCCTCCACAGCTATTTCCTTGGGGACATCCCTAATTCCTGGCTGATTTTCCTTTCTCGTCGTCGGGTTGGGGTTAGGTAGGCCTTGTGCTAGGATTTTTAAAATCAGGAAGCCCAGACCTCCAGGCACACTGGAGCTGTGAAAGGCATCCAAAAGGGAGTGCAAAAGTGCCACAACATGGCTGCTTTCACAGCTTTTTCCTTAGGAAGAACCCTAATACCCGGGTGATTTACCTTGCTAGGGTTACTGTTAGGATTAGGCCTAGGACTTTTAAAACCAGGAAGCCCTGTGCTCCAGGCACACTGCAGCTCTTCAAGGCATCCCAAGGGGAGTGCAAAAGTTACACAACTTGGCTGCCTCCACTGCTATTTCCATGAGACCATCCCGAACCATAGGCTGATATTCCTTCCTAGCGTTGAGGTTTGAGTTAGGCCTATGGTTAGGGTTCTTTTAACCAGAAAGTCCTGAGTTCCAAGAACACAGCAGCTGCGAAGGACTACCTAAGAAGTGCACAAAAGTACCACCACATGCCTGCCTCCACAGCTATTTCCCTGGGGACATCCCTAATTCCTGGCTAATTTGCATTTCTCGTCGCCGGGATGGGGTTAGGTAGGCCGTGTGCTAGGATTTTTAAAATCAGGAAGCCCAGACCTCCAGGCACACTGGAGCTGTGAAAGGCATCCAAAAGGGAGTGCAAAAGTGCCACAACATGGCTGCTTTCACAGCTTTTTCCTTGGCACCATCCCTATACCTAGGCTGATTTATCTGCCTAGGGTTAGGGTTAGGCTTCAGCCTAGGGCTAGGATTTTTTGAACCAGGAAGCCCTGAGTTCCAGGCTTACTGCAGCTGCCAAAGGCATCCCAAAATGAGCGCAGAAGTGCCACAACATGGCTGCTTTCACAGCTTTTTCCTTAGGAAGAACCCTCATACCCGGCTGATTTGCCTTCCTAGGGTTACTGTTAGGCTTAGGCCTAGGACTTTTAAAACCAGGAAGCCCTGTGCTCCAGGCACACTGCAGCTGTTCAAGGCATCCAAAGGGCAGCGCAAACGTGACACAACTTGGCTGCCTCCACTGCTATTTCCATGAGACCATCCCGAATCATAGGCTGATTTTCCTTCCTAGCGTTGAGGTTTGAGTTAGGCCTAGGGTTAGGGTTCTTTAAACCTGAAAGCCCTGAGTTGCAAGAACACAGCAGCTGCGAAGGACTACCGAAGAAGTGCACAAAAGTACCACCACATGCCTGCCTCCACAGCTATTTCCTTGGGGACATCCCTAATTCCTGGCTGATTTTCCTTTCTCGTCGTCGGGTTGGGGTTAGGTAGGCCTTGTGCTAGGATTTTTAAAATCAGGAAGCCCAGACCTCCAGGCACACTGGAGCTGTGAAAGGCATCCAAAAGGGAGTGCAAAAGTGCCACAACATGGCTGCTTTCACAGCTTTTTCCTTAGGAAGAACCCTCATACCCGGCTGATTTACCTTCCTAGGGTTAATGTTAGGCTTAGGCCTAGGACTTTTAAAACCAGGAAGCCCTGTGCTCCAGGCACACTGCAGCTCTTCAAGGCATCCCAAGGGCAGCGCAAAAGTTACACAACTTGGCTGCCTCCACTGCTATTTCCATGAGACCATCCCCAACCATAGGCTGATTTTCCTTCCTAGCGTTGAGGTTTGAGTTAGGCCTATGGTTAGGGTTCTTTTAACCTGAAAGTCCTGAGTTCCAAGAACACAGCAGCTGCGAAGGACTACCCAAGAAGAGCACAAAAGTACCACCACATGCCTGCCTCCACAGCTATTTCCCTGGGGACATCCCTAATTCCTGGCTAATTTGCCTTTCTCCTCTCCGGGATGGGGTTAGGTAGGCCTAGGGCTAGGATTTTTAAAATCAGGAAGCCCAGACCTCCAGGCACACTGGAGCTGTGAAAGGCATCCAAAAGGGAGTGCAAAAGTGCCACAACATGGCTGCTTTCACAGCTTTTTCCTTGGCACCATCCCTATACCTAGGCTGATTTATCTGCCTAGGGTTAGGGTTAGGGTTCAGCCTAGGGCTAGGATTTTTTGAACCAGGAAGCCCTGAGTTCCAGGCTTACTGCAGCTGCCAAAGGCATCCCAAAGGGAGCTCAGAAGTGCCACAACATGGCTGCTTTCACAGCTTTTTCCTTAGGAAGAACCCTAACACCTGGCTGATTTACCTTCCTAGGGTTACTGTTAGGCTTAGGCCTAGGACTTCTGAAACCAGGAAGCCCTGTGCTCCAAGCACACTGCAGCTGTTCAATTCATCCCAAGGGCAGCACAAAAGTGACACAACTTGGCTGCCTCCACTGCTATTTCCATGAGACCATCCCGAATCATAGGCTGATTTTCCTTCCTAGCGTTGAGGTTTGAGTTAGGCCTAGGGTTAGTGTTCTTTGAACCTGAAAGTCCTGAGTTCCAAGAACACAGCAGCTGCCAAGGACTACCCAAGAAGAGCACAAAAGTACCACAACATGCCTGCCTCCACAGCTATTTCCTTGGCTCCCATCCCTAATTCCTGGCTGATTTGCCTTTCTCATCGTAGGGTTGGGGTTAGGTAGGCCTTGTGCTAGGATTTTGAAAATCAGGAAGCCCAGACCTCCAGGCACACTGGAGCTGTGAAAGGCATCCAAAAGGGAGTGCAAAAGTGCCACAACATGGCTGCTTTCACAGCTTTTTCCTTAGGAAGAACCCTCATACTCGGCTGATTTACCTTCCTAGGGTTACTGTTAGGCTTAGGCCTAGGACTTTTAAAACCAGGAAGCCCTGTGCTCCAGGCACACTGCAGCTGTTCAAGGCATCCCAAGGGCAGCGCAAAAGTGACACAACTTGGCTGCCTCCACTGCTATTTCCATGAGACCATCCCGAATCATAGGCTGATTTTCCTTCCTAGCGTTGAGGTTTGAGTTAGGCCTAGGGTTAGAGTTTTTTAACCAGAAAGCCCTGAGTTCCAAGAACACAGCAGCTGCGAAGGACTACCCAAGAAGAGCACAAAAGTACCACAACATGCCTGCCTCCACAGCTATTTCCTTGGGGACATCCCTAATTCCTGGCTGATTTGCCTTTCTCGTCGTCGGGTTGGGGTTAGGTAGGCCTTGTGCTAGGATATTTAAAAGCAGGAAACCCAGACCTCCAAGCACACTGGAGCTGTGAAATGCATCCAAAAGGGAGTGCAAAAGGGCCACAACATGGCTGCTTTCACAGCTTTTTTCTGTGCACCAACACTATACCTTCTCTGATATATCTCCCTAGGGTTAGGGTTCAGCCTAGGGCTAGGATTTTTTGAACCAGGAAGCCCTGTGTTCCAGGCTTACTGTAGCTGCCAAAGGCATCCCAAAGGGAGCGCAGAAGTGCCACAACATGGCTGCTTTCACAGCTTTTTCCTTAGGAAGAACCCTAATACCCGGCTGATTTACCTTCCTAGGGTTACTGTTAGGCTTGGGCCAAGGACTTTTAAAACCAGGAAGCCCTGTGCTCCAGGCACCCTGCAGCTGTTCAAGGCATCCCAAGGGGAGCGCAAAAGTGACACAACTTGGCTGCCTCCACTGCTATTTCCATGAGACCATCCTGAACCATAGGCTGATTTTCCTTCCTAGCGTTGAGGTTTGAGTTAGGCCTAGGGTTAGGGTTCTTTCAACCAGAAAGCCCTGAGTTCCAAGAATACAGCAGCTGCGAAGGACTACCCAAGAAGAGCACAAAAGTACCACAACATGCCTGCCTCCCCAGCTATTTCATTGGGGACATCCCTAATTCCTGGCTGATTTGCCTTTCTCGTCGTCGGGTTGGGGTTAGGTAGGCCTTGTGCTAGGATTTTTAAAATCAGGAAGCCCAGACCTCCAGGCACACTGGAGCTGTGAAAGGCAGCCAAAAGGGAGTGCAAAAGTGCCACAACATGGCTGCTTTCACAGCTTTTTCCTTAGGAAGAACCCTAATACCCGGCTGATTTACCTTCCTAGGGTTACTGCTAGGCTTCGGGCTAGGACTTTTAAAACCAGGAAGCCCTGTGCTCCAGGCACACTGCAGCTGTTCAAGGCATCCCAATGGGAGTGCAAAAGTGACACAACTTGGCTGCCTCCACTGCTATTTCCATGAGACCATCCCGAATCATAGGCTGATTTTCCTTCCTAGCGTTGAGGTTTGAGTTAGGCCTAGGGTTAGAGTTTTTTAACCAGAAAGCCCTGAGTTCCAAGAACACAGCAGCTGCGAAGGACTACCCAAGAAGAGCACAAAAGTACCACAACATGCCTGCCTCCACAGCTATTTCCTTGGGGACATCCCTAATTCCTGGCTGATTTGCCTTTCTCGTCGTCGGGTTGGGGTTAGGTAGGCCTTGTGCTAGGATATTTAAAAGCAGGAAACCCAGACCTCCAAGCACACTGGAGCTGTGAAATGCATCCAAAAGGGAGTGCAAAAGGGCCACAACATGGCTGCTTTCACAGCTTTTTTCTGTGCACCAACACTATACCTTCTCTGATATATCTCCCTAGGCTTAGGGTTCAGCCTAGGGCTAGGATTTTTTGAACCAGGAAGCCCTGTGTTCCAGGCTTACTGTAGCTGCCAAAGGCATCCAAGGGAGCGCAGAAGTGCCACAACATGGCTGCTTTCACAGCTTTTTCCTTAGGAAGAACCCTAATACCCGGCTGATTTACCTTCCTAGGGTTACTGTTAGGCTTGGGCCAAGGACTTTGAAAACCAGGAAGCCCTGTGCTCCAGGCACACTGCAGCTGTTCAAGGCATCCCAAGGGGAGCGCAAAAGTGACACAACTTGGCTGCCTCCACTGCTATTTCCATGAGACCATCCCCAACCTTAGGCTGGTTTTCCTTCCTAGCGTTGAGTTTTGAGTTAGGCCTAGGGTTAGGGTTCTTTCAACCAGAAAGCCCTGAGTTCCAAGAATACAGCAGCTGCGAAGGACTACCCAAGAAGAGCACAAAAGTACCACAACATGCCTGCCTCCACAGCTATTTCCTTGGGGACATCCCTAATTCCTGGCTGATACGCCTTTCTCGTTGTCGGGTTGGGGTTAGGTAGGCCTTGTGCTAGGATTTTTAAAATCAGGAAGCCCAGACCTCCAGGCACACTGGAGCTGTGAAAGGCATCCAAAAGGGAGTGCAAAAGTGCCACAACATGGCTGCTTTCACAGCTTTTTCCTTAGGAAGAACCCTAATCCCCAGCTGATTTACCTTCCTAGGGTTACTGTTAGGCTTGGGCCAAGGACTTTGAAAACCAGGAAGCCCTGTGCTCCAGGCACACTGCAGCTGTTCAAGGCATCCCAAGGGGAGCGCAAAAGTGACACAACTTGGCTGCCTCCACTGCTATTTCCATGAGACCATCCCGAATCATAGGCTGATTTTCCTTCCTAGCGTTGAGGTTTGAGTTAGGCCTAGGGTTAGAGTTTTTTAACCAGAAAGCCCTGAGTTCCAAGAACACAGCAGCTGCGAAGGACTACCCAAGAAGAGCACAAAAGTACCACAACATGCCTGCCTCCACAGCTATTTCCTTGGGGACATCCCTAATTCCTGGCTGATTTGCCTTTCTCGTCGTCGGGTTGGGGTTAGGTAGGCCTTGTGCTAGGATATTTAAAAGCAGGAAACCCAGACATCCAAGCACACTGGAGCTGTGAAATGCATCCAAAAGGGAGTGCAAAAGGGCCACAACATGGCTGCTTTCACAGCTTTTTTCTGTGCACCAACACTATACCTTCTCTGATATATCTCCCTAGGGTTAGGGTTCAGCCTAGGGCTAGGATTTTTTGAACCAGGAAGCCCTGTGTTCCAGGCTTACTGTAGCTGCCAAAGGCATCCCAAAGGGAGCGCAGAAGTGCCACAACATGGCTGCTTTCACAGCTTTTTCCTTAGGAAGAACCCTAATACCCGGCTGATTTACCTTCCTAGGGTTACTGTTAGGCTTGGGCCAAGGACTTTTAAAACCAGGAAGCCCTGTGCTCCAGGCACCCTGCAGCTGTTCAAGGCATCCCAAGGGGAGCGCAAAAGTGACACAACTTGGCTGCCTCCACTGCTATTTCCATGAGACCATCCTGAACCATAGGCTGATTTTCCTTCCTAGCGTTGAGGTTTGAGTTAGGCCTAGGGTTAGGGTTCTTTCAACCCGAAAGCCCTGAGTTCCAAGAATACAGCAGCTGCGAAGGACTACCCAAGAAGAGCACAAAAGTACCACAACATGCCTGCCTCCCCAGCTATTTCATTGGGCACATCCCTAATTCCTGGCTGATTTGCCTTTCTCGTCGTCGGGTTGGGGTTAGGTAGGCCTTGTGCTAGGATTTTTAAAATCAGGAAGCCCAGACCTCCAGGCACACTGGAGCTGTGAAAGGCAGCCAAAAGGGAGTGCAAAAGTGCCACAACATGGCTGCTTTCACAGCTTTTTCCTTAGGAAGAACCCTAATACCCGGCTGATTTACCTTCCTAGGGTTACTGTTAGGCTTCGGGCTAGGACTTTTAAAACCAGGAAGCCCTGTGCTCCAGGCACACTGCAGCTGTTCAAGGCATCCCAATGGGAGCGCAAAAGTGACACAACTTGGCTGCCTCCACTGCTATTTCCATGAGACCATCCCGAATCATAGGCTGATTTTCCTTCCTAGCGTTGAGGTTTGAGTTAGGCCTAGGGTTAGAGTTTTTTAACCAGAAAGCCCTGAGTTCCAAGAACACAGCAGCTGCGAAGGACTACCCAAGAAGAGCACAAAAGTACCACAACATGCCTGCCTCCACAGCTATTTCCTTGGGGACATCCCTAATTCCTGGCTGATTTGCCTTTCTCGTCGTCGGGTTGGGGTTAGGTAGGCCTTGTGCTAGGATATTTAAAAGCAGGAAACCCAGACCTCCAAGCACACTGGAGCTGTGAAATGCATCCAAAAGGGAGTGCAAAAGGGCCACAACATGGCTGCTTTCACAGCTTTTTTCTGTGCACCAACACTATACCTTCTCTGATATATCTCCCTAGGCTTAGGGTTCAGCCTAGGGCTAGGATTTTTTGAACCAGGAAGCCCTGTGTTCCAGGCTTACTGTAGCTGCCAAAGGCATCCAAGGGAGCGCAGAAGTGCCACAACATGGCTGCTTTCACAGCTTTTTCCTTAGGAAGAACCCTAATACCCGGCTGATTTACCTTCCTAGGGTTACTGTTAGGCTTGGGCCAAGGACTTTGAAAACCAGGAAGCCCTGTGCTCCAGGCACACTGCAGCTGTTCAAGGCATCCCAAGGGGAGCGCAAAAGTGACACAACTTGGCTGCCTCCACTGCTATTTCCATGAGACCATCCCCAACCTTAGGCTGGTTTTCCTTCCTAGCGTTGAGTTTTGAGTTAGGCCTAGGGTTAGGGTTCTTTTAACCTGAAAGCCCTGAGTTCCAAGAACACAGCAGCTGCGAAGGACTACCCAAGAAGAGCACAAAAGTACCACCACATGCCTGCCTCCACAGCTATTTCCTTGGGGACATCCCAAATTCCTGGCTGATACGCCTTTCTCGTTGTCGGGTTGGGGTTAGGTAGGCCTTGTGCTAGGATTTTTAAAATCAGGAAACCCAGACCTCCAGGCACACTGGAGCTGTGAAAGGCATCCAAAAGGGAGTGCAAAAGTGCCACAACATGGCTGCTTTCACAGCTTTTTCCTTAGGAAGAACCCTAATCCCCAGCTGATTTACCTTCCTAGGGTTACTGTTAGGCTTGGGCCAAGGACTTTGAAAACCAGGAAGCCCTGTGCTCCAGGCACACTGCAGCTGTTCAAGGCATCCCAAGGGGAGCGCAAAAGTGACACAACTTGGCTGCCTCCACTGCTATTTCCATGAGACCATCCCGAATCATAGGCTGATTTTCCTTCCTAGCGTTGAGGTTTGAGTTAGGCCTAGGGTTAGAGTTTTTTAACCAGAAAGCCCTGAGTTCCAAGAACACAGCAGCTGCGAAGGACTACCCAAGAAGAGCACAAAAGTACCACAACATGCCTGCCTCCACAGCTATTTCCTTGGGGACATCCCTAATTCCTGGCTGATTTGCCTTTCTCGTCGTCGGGTTGGGGTTAGGTAGGCCTTGTGCTAGGATATTTAAAAGCAGGAAACCCAGACCTCCAAGCACACTGGAGCTGTGAAATGCATCCAAAAGGGAGTGCAAAAGGGCCACAACATGGCTGCTTTCACAGCTTTTTTCTGTGCACCAACACTATACCTTCTCTGATATATCTCCCTAGGGTTAGGGTTCAGCCTAGGGCTAGGATTTTTTGAACCAGGAAGCCCTGTGTTCCAGGCTTACTGTAGCTGCCAAAGGCATCCCAAAGGGAGCGCAGAAGTGCCACAACATGGCTGCTTTCACAGCTTTTTCCTTAGGAAGAACCCTAATACCCGGCTGATTTACCTTCCTAGGGTTACTGTTAGGCTTGGGCCAAGGACTTTTAAAACCAGGAAGCCCTGTGCTCCAGGCACCCTGCAGCTGTTCAAGGCATCCCAAGGGGAGCGCAAAAGTGACACAACTTGGCTGCCTCCACTGCTATTTCCATGAGACCATCCTGAACCATAGGCTGATTTTCCTTCCTAGCGTTGAGGTTTGAGTTAGGCCTAGGGTTAGGGTTCTTTCAACCAGAAAGCCCTGAGTTCCAAGAATACAGCAGCTGCGAAGGACTACCCAAGAAGAGCACAAAAGTACCACAACATGCCTGCCTCCCCAGCTATTTCATTGGGCACATCCCTAATTCCTGGCTGATTTGCCTTTCTCGTCGTCGGGTTGGGGTTAGGTAGGCCTTGTGCTAGGATTTTTAAAATCAGGAAGCCCAGACCTCCAGGCACACTGGAGCTGTGAAAGGCAGCCAAAAGGGAGTGCAAAAGTGCCACAACATGGCTGCTTTCACAGCTTTTTCCTTAGGAAGAACCCTAATACCCGGCTGATTTACCTTCCTAGGGTTACTGTTAGGCTTCGGGCTAGGACTTTTAAAACCAGGAAGCCCTGTGCTCCAGGCACACTGCAGCTGTTCAAGGCATCCCAATGGGAGTGCAAAAGTGACACAACTTGGCTGCCTCCACTGCTATTTCCATGAGACCATCCCGAATCATAGGCTGATTTTCCTTCCTAGCGTTGAGGTTTGAGTTAGGCCTAGGGTTAGAGTTTTTTAACCAGAAAGCCCTGAGTTCCAAGAACACAGCAGCTGCGAAGGACTACCCAAGAAGAGCACAAAAGTACCACAACATGCCTGCCTCCACAGCTATTTCCTTGGGGACATCCCTAATTCCTGGCTGATTTGCCTTTCTCGTCGTCGGGTTGGGGTTAGGTAGGCCTTGTGCTAGGATATTTAAAAGCAGGAAACCCAGACCTCCAAGCACACTGGAGCTGTGAAATGCATCCAAAAGGGAGTGCAAAAGGGCCACAACATGGCTGCTTTCACAGCTTTTTTCTGTGCACCAACACTATACCTTCTCTGATATATCTCCCTAGGGTTAGGGTTCAGCCTAGGGCTAGGATTTTTTGAACCAGGAAGCCCTGTGTTCCAGGCTTACTGTAGCTGCCAAAGGCATCCAAGGGAGCGCAGAAGTGCCACAACATGGCTGCTTTCACAGCTTTTTCCTTAGGAAGAACCCTAATACCCGGCTGATTTACCTTCCTAGGGTTACTGTTAGGCTTGGGCCAAGGACTTTGAAAACCAGGAAGCCCTGTGCTCCAGGCACACTGCAGCTGTTCAAGGCATCCCAAGGGGAGCGCAAAAGTGACACAACTTGGCTGCCTCCACTGCTATTTCCATGAGACCATCCCCAACCTTAGGCTGGTTTTCCTTCCTAGCGTTGAGTTTTGAGTTAGGCCTATGGTTAGTGTTCTTTTAACCTGAAAGCCCTGAGTTCCAAGAACACAGCAGCTGCGAAGGACTACCCAAGAAGAGCACAAAAGTACCACCACATGCCTGCCTCCACAGCTATTTCCTTGGGGACATCCCTAATTCCTGGCTGATACGCCTTTCTCGTTGTCGGGTTGGGGTTAGGTAGGCCTTGTGCTAGGATTTTTAAAATCAGGAAGCCCAGACCTCCAGGCACACTGGAGCTGTGAAAGGCATCCAAAAGGGAGTGCAAAAGTGCCACAACATGGCTGCTTTCACAGCTTTTTCCTTAGGAAGAACCCTAATCCCCAGCTGATTTACCTTCCTAGGGTTACTGTTAGGCTTGGGCCAAGGACTTTGAAAACCAGGAAGCCCTGTGCTCCAGGCACACTGCAGCTGTTCAAGGCATCCCAAGGGGAGCGCAAAAGTGACACAACTTGGCTGCCTCCACTGCTATTTCCATGAGACCATCCCGAATCATAGGCTGATTTTCCTTCCTAGCGTTGAGGTTTGAGTTAGGCCTAGGGTTAGAGTTTTTTAACCAGAAAGCCCTGAGTTCCAAGAACACAGCAGCTGCGAAGGACTACCCAAGAAGAGCACAAAAGTACCACAACATGCCTGCCTCCACAGCTATTTCCTTGGGGACATCCCTAATTCCTGGCTGATTTGCCTTTCTCGTCGTCGGGTTGGGGTTAGGTAGGCCTTGTGCTAGGATATTTAAAAGCAGGAAACCCAGACCTCCAAGCACACTGGAGCTGTGAAATGCATCCAAAAGGGAGTGCAAAAGGGCCACAACATGGCTGCTTTCACAGCTTTTTTCTGTGCACCAACACTATACCTTCTCTGATATATCTCCCTAGGGTTAGGGTTCAGCCTAGGGCTAGGATTTTTTGAACCAGGAAGCCCTGTGTTCCAGGCTTACTGTAGCTGCCAAAGGCATCCCAAAGGGAGCGCAGAAGTGCCACAACATGGCTGCTTTCACAGCTTTTTCCTTAGGAAGAACCCTAATACCCGGCTGATTTACCTTCCTAGGGTTACTGTTAGGCTTGGGCCAAGGACTTTTAAAACCAGGAAGCCCTGTGCTCCAGGCACCCTGCAGCTGTTCAAGGCATCCCAAGGGGAGCGCAAAAGTGACACAACTTGGCTGCCTCCACTGCTATTTCCATGAGACCATCCTGAACCATAGGCTGATTTTCCTTCCTAGCGTTGAGGTTTGAGTTAGGCCTAGGGTTAGGGTTCTTTCAACCAGAAAGCCCTGAGTTCCAAGAATACAGCAGCTGCGAAGGACTACCCAAGAAGAGCACAAAAGTACCACAACATGCCTGCCTCCCCAGCTATTTCATTGGGCACATCCCTAATTCCTGGCTGATTTGCCTTTCTCGTCGTCGGGTTGGGGTTAGGTAGGCCTTGTGCTAGAATTTTTAAAATCAGGAAGCCCAGACCTCCAGGCACACTGGTGCTGTGAAAGGCAGCCAAAAGGGAGTGCAAAAGTGCCACAACATGGCTGCTTTCACAGCTTTTTCCTTAGGAAGAACCCTAATACCCGGCTGATTTACCTTCCTAGGGTTACTGTTAGGCTTCGGGCTAGGACTTTTAAAACCAGGAAGCCCTGTGCTCCAGGCACACTGCAGCTGTTCAAGGCATCCCAATGGGAGTGCAAAAGTGACACAACTTGGCTGCCTCCACTGCTATTTCCATGAGACCATCCCGAATCATAGGCTGATTTTCCTTCCTAGCGTTGAGGTTTGAGTTAGGCCTAGGGTTAGAGTTTTTTAACCAGAAAGCCCTGAGTTCCAAGAACACAGCAGCTGCGAAGGACTACCCAAGAAGAGCACAAAAGTACCACAACATGCCTGCCTCCACAGCTATTTCCTTGGGGACATCCCTAATTCCTGGCTGATTTGCCTTTCTCGTCGTCGGGTTGGGGTTAGGTAGGCCTTGTGCTAGGATATTTAAAAGCAGGAAACCCAGACCTCCAAGCACACTGGAGCTGTGAAATGCATCCAAAAGGGAGTGCAAAAGGGCCACAACATGGCTGCTTTCACAGCTTTTTTCTGTGCACCAACACTATACCTTCTCTGATATATCTCCCTAGGGTTAGGGTTCAGCCTAGGGCTAGGATTTTTTGAACCAGGAAGCCCTGTGTTCCAGGCTTACTGTAGCTGCCAAAGGCATCCAAGGGAGCGCAGAAGTGCCACAACATGGCTGCTTTCACAGCTTTTTCCTTAGGAAGAACCCTAATACCCGGCTGATTTACCTTCCTAGGGTTACTGTTAGGCTTGGGCCAAGGACTTTGAAAACCAGGAAGCCCTGTGCTCCAGGCACACTGCAGCTGTTCAAGGCATCCCAAGGGGAGCGCAAAAGTGACACAACTTGGCTGCCTCCACTGCTATTTCCATGAGACCATCCCCAACCTTAGGCTGGTTTTCCTTCCTAGCGTTGAGTTTTGAGTTAGGCCTATGGTTAGTGTTCTTTTAACCTGAAAGCCCTGAGTTCCAAGAACACAGCAGCTGCGAAGGACTACCCAAGAAGAGCACAAAAGTACCACCACATGCCTGCCTCCACAGCTATTTCCTTGGGGACATCCCTAATTCCTGGCTGATACGCCTTTCTCGTTGTCGGGTTGGGGTTAGGTAGGCCTTGTGCTAGGATTTTTAAAATCAGGAAGCCCAGACCTCCAGGCACACTGGAGCTGTGAAAGGCATCCAAAAGGGAGTGCAAAAGTGCCACAACATGGCTGCTTTCACAGCTTTTTCCTTAGGAAGAACCCTAATCCCCAGCTGATTTACCTTCCTAGGGTTACTGTTAGGCTTGGGCCAAGGACTTTGAAAACCAGGAAGCCCTGTGCTCCAGGCACACTGCAGCTGTTCAAGGCATCCCAAGGGGAGCGCAAAAGTGACACAACTTGGCTGCCTCCACTGCTATTTCCATGAGACCATCCCGAATCATAGGCTGATTTTCCTTCCTAGCGTTGAGGTTTGAGTTAGGCCTAGGGTTAGAGTTTTTTAACCAGAAAGCCCTGAGTTCCAAGAACACAGCAGCTGCGAAGGACTACCCAAGAAGAGCACAAAAGTACCACAACATGCCTGCCTCCACAGCTATTTCCTTGGAGACATCCCTAATTCCTGGCTGATTTGCCTTTCTCGTCGTCGGGTTGGGGTTAGGTAGGCCTTGTGCTAGGATATTTAAAAGCAGGAAACCCAGACCTCCAAGCACACTGGAGCTGTGAAATGCATCCAAAAGGGAGTGCAAAAGGGCCACAACATGGCTGCTTTCACAGCTTTTTTCTGTGCACCAACACTATACCTTCTCTGATATATCTCCCTAGGGTTAGGGTTCAGCCTAGGGCTAGGATTTTTTGAACCAGGAAGCCCTGTGTTCCAGGCTTACTGTAGCTGCCAAAGGCATCCCAAAGGGAGCGCAGAAGTGCCACAACATGGCTGCTTTCACAGCTTTTTCCTTAGGAAGAACCCTAATACCCGGCTGATTTACCTTCCTAGGGTTACTGTTAGGCTTGGGCCAAGGACTTTTAAAACCAGGAAGCCCTGTGCTCCAGGCACCCTGCAGCTGTTCAAGGCATCCCAAGGGGAGCGCAAAAGTGACACAACTTGGCTGCCTCCACTGCTATTTCCATGAGACCATCCCCAACCATAGGCTGATTTTCCTTCCTAGCGTTGAGGTTTGAGTTAGGCCTAGGGTTAGGGTTCTTTCAACCAGAAAGCCCTGAGTTCCAAGAATACAGCAGCTGCGAAGGACTACCCAAGAAGAGCACAAAAGTACCACAACATGCCTGCCTCCCCAGCTATTTCATTGGGCACATCCCTAATTCCTGGCTGATTTGCCTTTCTCGTCGTCGGGTTGGGGTTAGGTAGGCCTTGTGCTAGGATTTTTAAAATCAGGAAGCCCAGAGCTCCAGGCACACTGGAGCTGTGAAAGGCAGCCAAAAGGGAGTGCAAAAGTGCCACAACATGGCTGCTTTCACAGCTTTTTCCTTAGGAAGAACCCTAATACCCGGCTGATTTACCTTCCTAGGGTTACTGTTAGGCTTCGGGCTAGGACTTTTAAAACCAGGAAGCCCTGTGCTCCAGACACACTGCAGCTGTTCAAGGCATCCCAATGGGAGTGCAAAAGTGACACAACTTGGCTGCCTCCAGTGCTATTTCCATGAGACCATCCCGAATCATAGGCTGATTTTCCTTCCTAGCGTTGAGGTTTGAGTTAGGCCTAGGGTTAGAGTTTTTTAACCAGAAAGCCCTGAGTTCCAAGAACACAGCAGCTGCGAAGGACTACCCAAGAAGAGCACAAAAGTACCACAACATGCCTGCCTCCACAGCTATTTCCTTGGGGACATCCCTAATTCCTGGCTGATTTGCCTTTCTCGTCGTCGGGTTGGGGTTAGGTAGGCCTTGTGCTAGGATATTTAAAAGCAGGAAACCCAGACCTCCAAGCACACTGGAGCTGTGAAATGCATCCAAAAGGGAGTGCAAAAGGGCCACAACATGGCTGCTTTCACAGCTTTTTTCTGTGCACCAACACTATACCTTCTCTGATATATCTCCCTAGGCTTAGGGTTCAGCCTAGGGCTAGGATTTTTTGAACCAGGAAGCCCTGTGTTCCAGGCTTACTGTAGCTGCCAAAGGCATCCAAGGGAGCGCAGAAGTGCCACAACATGGCTGCTTTCACAGCTTTTTCCTTAGGAAGAACCCTAATACCCGGCTGATTTACCTTCCTAGGGTTACTGTTAGGCTTGGGCCAAGGACTTTGAAAACCAGGAAGCCCTGTGCTCCAGGCACACTGCAGCTGTTCAAGGCATCCCAAGGGGAGCGCAAAAGTGACACAACTTGGCTGCCTCCACTGCTATTTCCATGAGACCATCCCCAACCTTAGGCTGGTTTTCCTTCCTAGCGTTGAGGTTTGAGTTAGGCCTATGGTTAGTGTTCTTTTAACCTGAAAGCCCTGAGTTCCAAGAACACAGCAGCTGCGAAGGACTACCCAAGAAGAGCACAAAAGTACCACCACATGCCTGCCTCCACAGCTATTTCCTTGGGGACATCCCTAATTCCTGGCTGATACGCCTTTCTCGTTGTCGGGTTGGGGTTAGGTAGGCCTTGTGCTAGGATTTTTAAAATCAGGAAGCCCAGACCTCCAGGCACACTGGAGCTGTGAAAGGCATCCAAAAGGGAGTGCAAAAGTGCCACAACATGGCTGCTTTCACAGCTTTTTCCTTAGGAAGAACCCTAATCCCCAGCTGATTTACCTTCCTAGGGTTACTGTTAGGCTTGGGCCAAGGACTTTGAAAACCAGGAAGCCCTGTGCTCCAGGCACACTGCAGCTGTTCAAGGCATCCCAAGGGGAGCGCAAAAGTGACACAACTTGGCTGCCTCCACTGCTATTTCCATGAGACCATCCCCGAATCATAGGCTGATTTTCCTTCCTAGCGTTGAGGTTTGAGTTAGGCCTAGGGTTAGGGTCCTTTTAACCTGAAAGCCCTGAGTTCCAAGAACACAGCAGCTGCGAAGGACTACCCAAGAAGAGCACAAAAGTACCACAACATGCCTGCCTCCACAGCTATTTCCTTGGGGACATCCCTAATTCCTGGCTGATTTGCCTTTCTCGTCGTCGGGTTGGGGTTAGGTAGGCCTTGTGCTAGGATATTTAAAAGCAGGAAACCCAGACCTCCAAGCACACTGGAGCTGTGAAATGCATCCAAAAGGGAGTGCAAAAGGGCCACAACATGGCTGCTTTCACAGCTTTTTTCTGTGCACCAACACTATACCTTCTCTGATATATCTCCCTAGGGTTAGGGTTCAGCCTAGGGCTAGGATTTTTTGAACCAGGAAGCCCTGTGTTCCAGGCTTACTGTAGCTGCCAAAGGCATCCCAAAGGGAGCGCAGAAGTGCCACAACATGGCTGCTTTCACAGCTTTTTCCTTAGGAAGAACCCTAATACCCGGCTGATTTACCTTCCTAGGGTTACTGTTAGGCTTGGGCCAAGGACTTTTAAAACCAGGAAGCCCTGTGCTCCAGGCACCCTGCAGCTGTTCAAGGCATCCCAAGGGGAGCGCAAAAGTGACACAACTTGGCTGCCTCCACTGCTATTTCCATGAGACCATCCTGAACCATAGGCTGATTTTCCTTCCTAGCGTTGAGGTTTGAGTTAGGCCTAGGGTTAGGGTTCTTTCAACCCGAAAGCCCTGAGTTCCAAGAATACAGCAGCTGCGAAGGACTACCCAAGAAGAGCACAAAAGTACCACAACATGCCTGCCTCCCCAGCTATTTCATTGGGCACATCCCTAATTCCTGGCTGATTTGCCTTTCTCGTCGTCGGGTTGGGGTTAGGTAGGCCTTGTGCTAGGATTTTTAAAATCAGGAAGCCCAGACCTCCAGGCACACTGGAGCTGTGAAAGGCAGCCAAAAGGGAGTGCAAAAGTGCCACAACATGGCTGCTTTCACAGCTTTTTCCTTAGGAAGAACCCTAATACCCGGCTGATTTACCTTCCTAGGGTTACTGTTAGGCTTCGGGCTAGGACTTTTAAAACCAGGAAGCCCTGTGCTCCAGGCACACTGCAGCTGTTCAAGGCATCCCAATGGGAGCGCAAAAGTGACACAACTTGGCTGCCTCCACTGCTATTTCCATGAGACCATCCCGAATCATAGGCTGATTTTCCTTCCTAGCGTTGAGGTTTGAGTTAGGCCTAGGGTTAGAGTTTTTTAACCAGAAAGCCCTGAGTTCCAAGAACACAGCAGCTGCGAAGGACTACCCAAGAAGAGCACAAAAGTACCACAACATGCCTGCCTCCACAGCTATTTCCTTGGGGACATCCCTAATTCCTGGCTGATTTGCCTTTCTCGTCGTCGGGTTGGGGTTAGGTAGGCCTTGTGCTAGGATATTTAAAAGCAGGAAACCCAGACCTCCAAGCACACTGGAGCTGTGAAATGCATCCAAAAGGGAGTGCAAAAGGGCCACAACATGGCTGCTTTCACAGCTTTTTTCTGTGCACCAACACTATACCTTCTCTGATATATCTCCCTAGGGTTAGGGTTCAGCCTAGGGCTAGGATTTTTTGAACCAGGAAGCCCTGTGTTCCAGGCTTACTGTAGCTGCCAAAGGCATCCAAGGGAGCGCAGAAGTGCCACAACATGGCTGCTTTCACAGCTTTTTCCTTAGGAAGAACCCTAATACCCGGCTGATTTACCTTCCTAGGGTTACTGTTAGGCTTGGGCCAAGGACTTTGAAAACCAGGAAGCCCTGTGCTCCAGGCACACTGCAGCTGTTCAAGGCATCCCAAGGGGAGCGCAAAAGTGACACAACTTGGCTGCCTCCACTGCTATTTCCATGAGACCATCCCCAACCTTAGGCTGGTTTTCCTTCCTAGCGTTGAGTTTTGAGTTAGGCCTATGGTTAGTGTTCTTTTAACCTGAAAGCCCTGAGTTCCAAGAACACAGCAGCTGCGAAGGACTACCCAAGAAGAGCACAAAAGTACCACCACATGCCTGCCTCCACAGCTATTTCCTTGGGGACATCCCAAATTCCTGGCTGATACGCCTTTCTCGTTGTCGGGTTGGGGTTAGGTAGGCCTTGTGCTAGGATTTTTAAAATCAGGAAGCCCAGACCTCCAGGCACACTGGAGCTGTGAAAGGCATCCAAAAGGGAGTGCAAAAGTGCCACAACATGGCTGCTTTCACAGCTTTTTCCTTAGGAAGAACCCTAATCCCCAGCTGATTTACCTTCCTAGGGTTACTGTTAGGCTTGGGCCAAGGACTTTGAAAACCAGGAAGCCCTGTGCTCCAGGCACACTGCAGCTGTTCAAGGCATCCCAAGGGGAGCGCAAAAGTGACACAACTTGGCTGCCTCCACTGCTATTTCCATGAGACCATCCCGAATCATAGGCTGATTTTCCTTCCTAGCGTTGAGGTTTGAGTTAGGCCTAGGGTTAGAGTTTTTTAACCAGAAAGCCCTGAGTTCCAAGAACACAGCAGCTGCGAAGGACTACCCAAGAAGAGCACAAAAGTACCACAACATGCCTGCCTCCACAGCTATTTCCTTGGGGACATCCCTAATTCCTGGCTGATTTGCCTTTCTCGTCGTCGGGTTGGGGTTAGGTAGGCCTTGTGCTAGGATATTTAAAAGCAGGAAACCCAGACCTCCAAGCACACTGGAGCTGTGAAATGCATCCAAAAGGGAGTGCAAAAGGGCCACAACATGGCTGCTTTCACAGCTTTTTTCTGTGCACCAACACTATACCTTCTCTGATATATCTCCCTAGGGTTAGGGTTCAGCCTAGGGCTAGGATTTTTTGAACCAGGAAGCCCTGTGTTCCAGGCTTACTGTAGCTGCCAAAGGCATCCCAAAGGGAGCGCAGAAGTGCCACAACATGGCTGCTTTCACAGCTTTTTCCTTAGGAAGAACCCTAATACCCGGCTGATTTACCTTCCTAGGGTTACTGTTAGGCTTGGGCCAAGGACTTTTAAAACCAGGAAGCCCTGTGCTCCAGGCACCCTGCAGCTGTTCAAGGCATCCCAAGGGGAGCGCAAAAGTGACACAACTTGGCTGCCTCCACTGCTATTTCCATGAGACCATCCTGAACCATAGGCTGATTTTCCTTCCTAGCGTTGAAGTTTGAGTTAGGCCTAGGGTTAGGGTTCTTTCAACCAGAAAGCCCTGAGTTCCAAGAATACAGCAGCTGCGAAGGACTACCCAAGAAGAGCACAAAAGTACCACAACATGCCTGCCTCCACAGCTATTTCATTGGGCACATCCCTAATTCCTGGCTGATTTGCCTTTCTCGTCGTCGGGTTGGGGTTAGGTAGGCCTTGTGCTAGGATTTTTAAAATCAGGAAGCCCAGACCTCCAGGCACACTGGAGCTGTGAAAGGCAGCCAAAAGGGAGTGCAAAAGTGCCACAACATGGCTGCTTTCACAGCTTTTTCCTTAGGAAGAACCCTAATACCCGGCTGATTTACCTTCCTAGGGTTACTGTTAGGCTTCGGGCTAGGACTTTTAAAACCAGGAAGCCCTGTGCTCCAGGCACACTGCAGCTGTTCAAGGCATCCCAATGGGAGTGCAAAAGTGACACAACTTGGCTGCCTCCACTGCTATTTCCATGAGACCATCCCGAATCATAGGCTGATTTTCCTTCCTAGCGTTGAGGTTTGAGTTAGGCCTAGGGTTAGAGTTTTTTAACCAGAAAGCCCTGAGTTCCAAGAACACAGCAGCTGCGAAGGACTACCCAAGAAGAGCACAAAAGTACCACAACATGCCTGCCTCCACAGCTATTTCCTTGGAGACATCCCTAATTCCTGGCTGATTTGCCTTTCTCGTCGTCGGGTTGGGGTTAGGTAGGCCTTGTGCTAGGATATTTAAAAGCAGGAAACCCAGACCTCCAAGCACACTGGAGCTGTGAAATGCATCCAAAAGGGAGTGCAAAAGGGCCACAACATGGCTGCTTTCACAGCTTTTTTCTGTGCACCAACACTATACCTTCTCTGATATATCTCCCTAGGGTTAGGGTTCAGCCTAGGGCTAGGATTTTTTGAACCAGGAAGCCCTGTGTTCCAGGCTTACTGTAGCTGCCAAAGGCATCCCAAAGGGAGCGCAGAAGTGCCACAACATGGCTGCTTTCACAGCTTTTTCCTTAGGAAGAACCCTAATACCCGGCTGATTTACCTTCCTAGGGTTACTGTTAGGCTTGGGCCAAGGACTTTTAAAACCAGGAAGCCCTGTGCTCCAGGCACCCTGCAGCTGTTCAAGGCATCCCAAGGGGAGCGCAAAAGTGACACAACTTGGCTGCCTCCACTGCTATTTCCATGAGACCATCCCCAACCATAGGCTGATTTTCCTTCCTAGCGTTGAGGTTTGAGTTAGGCCTAGGGTTAGGGTTCTTTCAACCAGAAAGCCCTGAGTTCCAAGAATACAGCAGCTGCGAAGGACTACCCAAGAAGAGCACAAAAGTACCACAACATGCCTGCCTCCCCAGCTATTTCATTGGGCACATCCCTAATTCCTGGCTGATTTGCCTTTCTCGTCGTCGGGTTGGGGTTAGGTAGGCCTTGTGCTAGGATTTTTAAAATCAGGAAGCCCAGAGCTCCAGGCACACTGGAGCTGTGAAAGGCAGCCAAAAGGGAGTGCAAAAGTGCCACAACATGGCTGCTTTCACAGCTTTTTCCTTAGGAAGAACCCTAATACCCGGCTGATTTACCTTCCTAGGGTTACTGTTAGGCTTCGGGCTAGGACTTTTAAAACCAGGAAGCCCTGTGCTCCAGACACACTGCAGCTGTTCAAGGCATCCCAATGGGAGTGCAAAAGTGACACAACTTGGCTGCCTCCACTGCTATTTCCATGAGACCATCCCGAATCATAGGCTGATTTTCCTTCCTAGCGTTGAGGTTTGAGTTAGGCCTAGGGTTAGAGTTTTTTAACCAGAAAGCCCTGAGTTCCAAGAACACAGCAGCTGCGAAGGACTACCCAAGAAGAGCACAAAAGTACCACAACATGCCTGCCTCCACAGCTATTTCCTTGGGGACATCCCTAATTCCTGGCTGATTTGCCTTTCTCGTCGTCGGGTTGGGGTTAGGTAGGCCTTGTGCTAGGATATTTAAAAGCAGGAAACCCAGACCTCCAAGCACACTGGAGCTGTGAAATGCATCCAAAAGGGAGTGCAAAAGGGCCACAACATGGCTGCTTTCACAGCTTTTTTCTGTGCACCAACACTATACCTTCTCTGATATATCTCCCTAGGGTTAGGGTTCAGCCTAGGGCTAGGATTTTTTGAACCAGGAAGCCCTGTGTTCCAGGCTTACTGTAGCTGCCAAAGGCATCCAAGGGAGCGCAGAAGTGCCACAACATGGCTGCTTTCACAGCTTTTTCCTTAGGAAGAACCCTAATACCCGGCTGATTTACCTTCCTAGGGTTACTGTTAGGCTTGGGCCAAGGACTTTGAAAACCAGGAAGCCCTGTGCTCCAGGCACACTGCAGCTGTTCAAGGCATCCCAAGGGGAGCGCAAAAGTGACACAACTTGGCTGCCTCCACTGCTATTTCCATGAGACCATCCCCAACCTTAGGCTGGTTTTCCTTCCTAGCGTTGAGTTTTGAGTTAGGCCTATGGTTAGTGTTCTTTTAACCTGAAAGCCCTGAGTTCCAAGAACACAGCAGCTGCGAAGGACTACCCAAGAAGAGCACAAAAGTACCACCACATGCCTGCCTCCACAGCTATTTCCTTGGGGACATCCCTAATTCCTGGCTGATACGCCTTTCTCGTTGTCGGGTTGGGGTTAGGTAGGCCTTGTGCTAGGATTTTTAAAATCAGGAAGCCCAGACCTCCAGGCACACTGGAGCTGTGAAAGGCATCCAAAAGGGAGTGCAAAAGTGCCACAACATGGCTGCTTTCACAGCTTTTTCCTTAGGAAGAACCCTAATCCCCAGCTGATTTACCTTCCTAGGGTTACTGTTAGGCTTGGGCCAAGGACTTTGAAAACCAGGAAGCCCTGTGCTCCAGGCACACTGCAGCTGTTCAAGGCATCCCAAGGGGAGCGCAAAAGTGACACAACTTGGCTGCCTCCACTGCTATTTCCATGAGACCATCCCCGAATCATAGGCTGATTTTCCTTCCTAGCGTTGAGGTTTGAGTTAGGCCTAGGGTTAGGGTCCTTTTAACCTGAAAGCCCTGAGTTCCAAGAACACAGCAGCTGCGAAGGACTACCCAAGAAGAGCACAAAAGTACCACAACATGCCTGCCTCCACAGCTATTTCCTTGGGGACATCCCTAATTCCTGGCTGATTTGCCTTTCTCGTCGTCGGGTTGGGGTTAGGTAGGCCTTGTGCTAGGATATTTAAAAGCAGGAAACCCAGACCTCCAAGCACACTGGAGCTGTGAAATGCATCCAAAAGGGAGTGCAAAAGGGCCACAACATGGCTGCTTTCACAGCTTTTTTCTGTGCACCAACACTATACCTTCTCTGATATATCTCCCTAGGGTTAGGGTTCAGCCTAGGGCTAGGATTTTTTGAACCAGGAAGCCCTGTGTTCCAGGCTTACTGTAGCTGCCAAAGGCATCCCAAAGGGAGCGCAGAAGTGCCACAACATGGCTGCTTTCACAGCTTATTCCTTAGGAAGAACCCTAATACCCGGCTGATTTACCTTCCTAGGGTTACTGTTAGGCTTGGGCCAAGGACTTTTAAAACCAGGAAGCCCTGTGCTCCAGGCACCCTGCAGCTGTTCAAGGCATCCCAAGGGGAGCGCAAAAGTGACACAACTTGGCTGCCTCCACTGCTATTTCCATGAGACCATCCTGAACCATAGGCTGATTTTCCTTCCTAGCGTTGAGGTTTGAGTTAGGCCTAGGGTTAGGGTTCTTTCAACCCGAAAGCCCTGAGTTCCAAGAATACAGCAGCTGCGAAGGACTACCCAAGAAGAGCACAAAAGTACCACAACATGCCTGCCTCCCCAGCTATTTCATTGGGCACATCCCTAATTCCTGGCTGATTTGCCTTTCTCGTCGTCGGGTTGGGGTTAGGTAGGCCTTGTGCTAGGATTTTTAAAATCAGGAAGCCCAGACCTCCAGGCACACTGGAGCTGTGAAAGGCAGCCAAAAGGGAGTGCAAAAGTGCCACAACATGGCTGCTTTCACAGCTTTTTCCTTAGGAAGAACCCTAATACCCGGCTGATTTACCTTCCTAGGGTTACTGTTAGGCTTCGGGCTAGGACTTTTAAAACCAGGAAGCCCTGTGCTCCAGGCACACTGCAGCTGTTCAAGGCATCCCAATGGGAGTGCAAAAGTGACACAACTTGGCTGCCTCCACTGCTATTTCCATGAGACCATCCCGAATCATAGGCTGATTTTCCTTCCTAGCGTTGAGGTTTGAGTTAGGCCTAGGGTTAGAGTTTTTTAACCAGAAAGCCCTGAGTTCCAAGAACACAGCAGCTGCGAAGGACTACCCAAGAAGAGCACAAAAGTACCACAACATGCCTGCCTCCACAGCTATTTCCTTGGGGACATCCCTAATTCCTGGCTGATTTGCCTTTCTCGTCGTCGGGTTGGGGTTAGGTAGGCCTTGTGCTAGGATATTTAAAAGCAGGAAACCCAGACCTCCAAGCACACTGGAGCTGTGAAATGCATCCAAAAGGGAGTGCAAAAGTGCCACAACATGGCTGCTTTCACAGCTTTTTTCTGTGCACCAACACTATACCTTCTCTGATATATCTCCCTAGGGTTAGGGTTCAGCCTAGGGCTAGGATTTTTTGAACCAGGAAGCCCTGTGTTCCAGGCTTACTGTAGCTGCCAAAGGCATCCAAGGGAGCGCAGAAGTGCCACAACATGGCTGCTTTCACAGCTTTTTCCTTAGGAAGAACCCTAATACCCGGCTGATTTACCTTCCTAGGGTTACTGTTAGGCTTGGGCCAAGGACTTTGAAAACCAGGAAGCCCTGTGCTCCAGGCACACTGCAGCTGTTCAAGGCATCCCAAGGGGAGCGCAAAAGTGACACAACTTGGCTGCCTCCACTGCTATTTCCATGAGACCATCCCCAACCTTAGGCTGGTTTTCCTTCCTAGCGTTGAGTTTTGAGTTAGGCCTATGGTTAGTGTTCTTTTAACCTGAAAGCCCTGAGTTCCAAGAACACAGCAGCTGCGAAGGACTACCCAAGAAGAGCACAAAAGTACCACCACATGCCTGCCTCCACAGCTATTTCCTTGGGGACATCCCTAATTCCTGGCTGATACGCCTTTCTCGTTGTCGGGTTGGGGTTAGGTAGGCCTTGTGCTAGGATTTTTAAAATCAGGAAGCCCAGACCTCCAGGCACACTGGAGCTGTGAAAGGCATCCAAAAGGGAGTGCAAAAGTGCCACAACATGGCTGCTTTCACAGCTTTTTCCTTAGGAAGAACCCTAATCCCCAGCTGATTTACCTTCCTAGGGTTACTGTTAGGCTTGGGCCAAGGACTTTGAAAACCAGGAAGCCCTGTGCTCCAGGCACACTGCAGCTGTTCAAGGCATCCCAAGGGGAGCGCAAAAGTGACACAACTTGGCTGCCTCCACTGCTATTTCCATGAGACCATCCCGAATCATAGGCTGATTTTCCTTCCTAGCGTTGAGGTTTGAGTTAGGCCTAGGGTTAGAGTTTTTTAACCAGAAAGCCCTGAGTTCCAAGAACACAGCAGCTGCGAAGGACTACCCAAGAAGAGCACAAAAGTACCACAACATGCCTGCCTCCACAGCTATTTCCTTGGGGACATCCCTAATTCCTGGCTGATTTGCCTTTCTCGTCGTCGGGTTGGGGTTAGGTAGGCCTTGTGCTAGGATATTTAAAAGCAGGAAACCCAGACCTCCAAGCACACTGGAGCTGTGAAATGCATCCAAAAGGGAGTGCAAAAGGGCCACAACATGGCTGCTTTCACAGCTTTTTTCTGTGCACCAACACTATACCTTCTCTGATATATCTCCCTAGGGTTAGGGTTCAGCCTAGGGCTAGGATTTTTTGAACCAGGAAGCCCTGTGTTCCAGGCTTACTGTAGCTGCCAAAGGCATCCCAAAGGGAGCGCAGAAGTGCCACAACATGGCTGCTTTCACAGCTTTTTCCTTAGGAAGAACCCTAATACCCGGCTGATTTACCTTCCTAGGGTTACTGTTAGGCTTGGGCCAAGGACTTTTAAAACCAGGAAGCCCTGTGCTCCAGGCACCCTGCAGCTGTTCAAGGCATCCCAAGGGGAGCGCAAAAGTGACACAACTTGGCTGCCTCCACTGCTATTTCCATGAGACCATCCTGAACCATAGGCTGATTTTCCTTCCTAGCGTTGAGGTTTGAGTTAGGCCTAGGGTTAGGGTTCTTTCAACCAGAAAGCCCTGAGTTCCAAGAATACAGCAGCTGCGAAGGACTACCCAAGAAGAGCACAAAAGTACCACAACATGCCTGCCTCCCCAGCTATTTCATTGGGCACATCCCTAATTCCTGGCTGATTTGCCTTTCTCGTCGTCGGGTTGGGGTTAGGTAGGCCTTGTGCTAGGATTTTTAAAATCAGGAAGCCCAGACCTCCAGGCACACTGGAGCTGTGAAAGGCAGCCAAAAGGGAGTGCAAAAGTGCCACAACATGGCTGCTTTCACAGCTTTTTCCTTAGGAAGAACCCTAATACCCGGCTGATTTACCTTCCTAGGGTTACTGTTAGGCTTCGGGCTAGGACTTTTAAAACCAGGAAGCCCTGTGCTCCAGGCACACTGCAGCTGTTCAAGGCATCCCAAGGGGAGCGCAAAAGTGACACAACTTGGCTGCCTCCACTGCTATTTCCATGAGACCATCCCGAATCATAGGCTGATTTTCCTTCCTAGCGTTGAGGTTTGAGTTAGGCCTAGGGTTAGAGTTTTTTAACCAGAAAGCCCTGAGTTCCAAGAACACAGCAGCTGCGAAGGACTACCCAAGAAGAGCACAAAAGTACCACAACATGCCTGCCTCCACAGCTATTTCCTTGGGGACATCCCTAATTCCTGGCTGATTTGCCTTTCTCGTCGTCGGGTTGGGGTTAGGTAGGCCTTGTGCTAGGATTTTTAAAAGCAGGAAACCCAGACCTCCAAGCACACTGGAGCTGTGAAATGCATCCAAAAGGGAGTGCAAAAGGGCCACAACATGGCTGCTTTCACAGCTTTTTTCTGTGCACCAACACTATACCTTCTCTGATATATCTCCCTAGGGTTAGGGTTCAGCCTAGGGCTAGGATTTTTTGAACCAGGAAGCCCTGTGTTCCAGGCTTACTGTAGCTGCCAAAGGCATCCAAGGGAGCGCAGAAGTGCCACAACATGGCTGCTTTCACAGCTTTTTCCTTAGGAAGAACCCTAATACCCGGCTGATTTACCTTCCTAGGGTTACTGTTAGGCTTGGGCCAAGGACTTTGAAAACCAGGAAGCCCTGTGCTCCAGGCACACTGAAGCTGTTCAAGGCATCCCAAGGGGAGTGCAAAAGTGACACAACTTGGCTGCCTCCACTGCTATTTCCATGAGACCATCCCCAACCTTAGGCTGGTTTTCCTTCCTAGCGTTGAGTTTTGAGTTAGGCCTATGGTTAGTGTTCTTTTAACCTGAAAGCCCTGAGTTCCAAGAACACAGCAGCTGCGAAGGACTACCCAAGAAGAGCACAAAAGTACCACCACATGCCTGCCTCCACAGCTATTTCCTTGGGGACATCCCTAATTCCTGGCTGATACGCCTTTCTCGTTGTCGGGTTGGGGTTAGGTAGGCCTTGTGCTAGGATTTTTAAAATCAGGAAGCCCAGACCTCCAGGCACACTGGAGCTGTGAAAGGCATCCAAAAGGGAGTGCAAAAGTGCCACAACATGGCTGCTTTCACAGCTTTTTCCTTAGGAAGAACCCTAATCCCCAGCTGATTTAACTTCCTAGGGTTACTGTTAGGCTTGGGCCAAGGACTTTGAAAACCAGGAAGCCCTGTGCTCCAGGCACACTGCAGCTGTTCAAGGCATCCCAAGGGGAGCGCAAAAGTGACACAACTTGGCTGCCTCCACTGCTATTTCCATGAGACCATCCCGAATCATAGGCTGATTTTCCTTCCTAGCGTTGAGGTTTGAGTTAGGCCTAGGGTTAGAGTTTTTTAACCAGAAAGCCCTGAGTTCCAAGAACACAGCAGCTGCGAAGGACTACCCAAGAAGAGCACAAAAGTACCACAACATGCCTGCCTCCACAGCTATTTCCTTGGGGACATCCCTAATTCCTGGCTGATTTGCCTTTCTCGTCGTCGGGTTGGGGTTAGGTAGGCCTTGTGCTAGGATATTTAAAAGCAGGAAACCCAGACCTCCAAGCACACTGGAGCTGTGAAATGCATCCAAAAGGGAGTGCAAAAGGGCCACAACATGGCTGCTTTCACAGCTTTTTTCTGTGCACCAACACTATACCTTCTCTGATATATCTCCCTAGGGTTAGGGTTCAGCCTAGGGCTAGGATTTTTTGAACCAGGAAGCCCTGTGTTCCAGGCTTACTGTAGCTGCCAAAGGCATCCCAAAGGGAGCGCAGAAGTGCCACAACATGGCTGCTTTCACAGCTTTTTCCTTAGGAAGAACCCTAATACCCGGCTGATTTACCTTCCTAGGGTTACTGTTAGGCTTGGGCCAAGGACTTTTAAAACCAGGAAGCCCTGTGCTCCAGGCACCCTGCAGCTGTTCAAGGCATCCCAAGGGGAGCGCAAAAGTGACACAACTTGGCTGCCTCCACTGCTATTTCCATGAGACCATCCTGAACCATAGGCTGATTTTCCTTCCTAGCGTTGAGGTTTGAGTTAGGCCTAGGGTTAGGGTTCTTTCAACCAGAAAGCCCTGAGTTCCAAGAATACAGCAGCTGCGAAGGACTACCCAAGAAGAGCACAAAAGTACCACAACATGCCTGCCTCCCCAGCTATTTCATTGGGCACATCCCTAATTCCTGGCTGATTTGCCTTTCTCGTCGTCGGGTTGGGGTTAGGTAGGCCTTGTGCTAGGATTTTTAAAATCAGGAAGCCCAGACCTCCAGGCACACTGGTGCTGTGAAAGGCAGCCAAAAGGGAGTGCAAAAGTGCCACAACATGGCTGCTTTCACAGCTTTTTCCTTAGGAAGAACCCTAATACCCGGCTGATTTACCTTCCTAGGGTTACTGTTAGGCTTCGGGCTAGGACTTTTAAAACCAGGAAGCCCTGTGCTCCAGGCACACTGCAGCTGTTCAAGGCATCCCAATGGGAGCGCAAAAGTGACACAACTTGGCTGCCTCCACTGCTATTTCCATGAGACCATCCCGAATCATAGGCTGATTTTCCTTCCTAGCGCTGAGGTTTGAGTTAGGCCTAGGGTTAGAGTTTTTTAACCAGAAAGCCCTGAGTTCCAAGAACACAGCAGCTGCGAAGGACTACCCAAGAAGAGCACAAAAGTACCACAACATGCCTGCCTCCACAGCTATTTCCTTGGGGACATCCCTAATTCCTGGCTGATTTGCCTTTCTCGTCGTCGGGTTGGGGTTAGGTAGGCCTTGTGCTAGGATATTTAAAAGCAGGAAACCCAGACCTCCAAGCACACTGGAGCTGTGAAATGCATCCAAAAGGGAGTGCAAAAGGGCCACAACATGGCTGCTTTCACAGCTTTTTTCTGTGCACCAACACTATACCTTCTCTGATATATCTCCCTAGGGTTAGGGTTCAGCCTAGGGCTAGGATTTTTTGAACCAGGAAGCCCTGTGTTCCAGGCTTACTGTAGCTGCCAAAGGCATCCAAGGGAGCGCAGAAGTGCCACAACATGGCTGCTTTCACAGCTTTTTCCTTAGGAAGAACCCTAATACCCGGCTGATTTACCTTCCTAGGGTTACTGTTAGGCTTGGGCCAAGGACTTTGAAAACCAGGAAGCCCTGTGCTCCAGGCACACTGCAGCTGTTCAAGGCATCCCAAGGGGAGCGCAAAAGTGACACAACTTGGCTGCCTCCACTGCTATTTCCATGAGACCATCCCCAACCTTAGGCTGGTTTTCCTTCCTAGCGTTGAGTTTTGAGTTAGGCCTATGGTTAGTGTTCTTTTAACCTGAAAGCCCTGAGTTCCAAGAACACAGCAGCTGCGAAGGACTACCCAAGAAGAGCACAAAAGTACCACCACATGCCTGCCTCCACAGCTATTTCCTTGGGGACATCCCTAATTCCTGGCTGATACGCCTTTCTCGTTGTCGGGTTGGGGTTAGGTAGGCCTTGTGCTAGGATTTTTAAAATCAGGAAGCCCAGACCTCCAGGCACACTGGAGCTGTGAAAGGCATCCAAAAGGGAGTGCAAAAGTGCCACAACATGGCTGCTTTCACAGCTTTTTCCTTAGGAAGAACCCTAATCCCCAGCTGATTTACCTTCCTAGGGTTACTGTTAGGCTTGGGCCAAGGACTTTGAAAACCAGGAAGCCCTGTGCTCCAGGCACACTGCAGCTGTTCAAGGCATCCCAAGGGGAGCGCAAAAGTGACACAACTTGGCTGCCTCCACTGCTATTTCCATGAGACCATCCCGAATCATAGGCTGATTTTCCTTCCTAGCGTTGAGGTTTGAGTTAGGCCTAGGGTTAGAGCTTTTTAACCAGAAAGCCCTGAGTTCCAAGAACACAGCAGCTGCGAAGGACTACCCAAGAAGAGCACAAAAGTACCACAACATGCCTGCCTCCACAGCTATTTCCTTGGGGACATCCCTAATTCCTGGCTGATTTGCCTTTCTCGTCGTCGGGTTGGGGTTAGGTAGGCCTTGTGCTAGGATATTTAAAAGCAGGAAACCCAGACCTCCAAGCACACTGGAGCTGTGAAATGCATCCAAAAGGGAGTGCAAAAGGGCCACAACATGGCTGCTTTCACAGCTTTTTTCTGTGCACCAACACTATACCTTCTCTGATATATCTCCCTAGGGTTAGGGTTCAGCCTAGGGCTAGGATTTTTTGAACCAGGAAGCCCTGTGTTCCAGGCTTACTGTAGCTGCCAAAGGCATCCCAAAGGGAGCGCAGAAGTGCCACAACATGGCTGCTTTCACAGCTTTTTCCTTAGGAAGAACCCTAATACACGGCTGATTTACCTTCCTAGGGTTACTGTTAGGCTTGGGCCAAGGACTTTTAAAACCAGGAAGCCCTGTGCTCCAGGCACCCTGCAGCTGTTCAAGGCATCCCAAGGGGAGCGCAAAAGTGACACAACTTGGCTGCCTCCACTGCTATTTCCATGAGACCATCCTGAACCATAGGCTGATTTTCCTTCCTAGCGTTGAGGTTTGAGTTAGGCCTAGGGTTAGGGTTCTTTCAACCCGAAAGCCCTGAGTTCCAAGAATACAGCAGCTGCGAAGGACTACCCAAGAAGAGCACAAAAGTACCACAACATGCCTGCCTCCCCAGCTATTTCATTGGGCACATCCCTAATTCCTGGCTGATTTGCCTTTCTCGTCGTCGGGTTGGGGTTAGGTAGGCCTTGTGCTAGGATTTTTAAAATCAGGAAGCCCAGACCTCCAGGCACACTGGAGCTGTGAAAGGCAGCCAAAAGGGAGTGCAAAAGTGCCACAACATGGCTGCTTTCACAGCTTTTTCCTTAGGAAGAACCCTAATACCCGGCTGATTTACCTTCCTAGGGTTACTGTTAGGCTTCGGGCTAGGACTTTTAAAACCAGGAAGCCCTGTGCTCCAGGCACACTGCAGCTGTTCAAGGCATCCCAATGGGAGTGCAAAAGTGACACAACTTGGCTGCCTCCACTGCTATTTCCATGAGACCATCCCGAATCATAGGCTGATTTTCCTTCCTAGCGTTGAGGTTTGAGTTAGGCCTAGGGTTAGAGTTTTTTAACCAGAAAGCCCTGAGTTCCAAGAACACAGCAGCTGCGAAGGACTACCCAAGAAGAGCACAAAAGTACCACAACATGCCTGCCTCCACAGCTATTTCCTTGGGGACATCCCTAATTCCTGGCTGATTTGCCTTTCTCGTCGTCGGGTTGGGGTTAGGTAGGCCTTGTGCTAGGATATTTAAAAGCAGGAAACCCAGACCTCCAAGCACACTGGAGCTGTGAAATGCATCCAAAAGGGAGTGCAAAAGGGCCACAACATGGCTGCTTTCACAGCTTTTTTCTGTGCACCAACACTATACCTTCTCTGATATATCTCCCTAGGGTTAGGGTTCAGCCTAGGGCTAGGATTTTTTGAACCAGGAAGCCCTGTGTTCCAGGCTTACTGTAGCTGCCAAAGGCATCCAAGGGAGCGCAGAAGTGCCACAACATGGCTGCTTTCACAGCTTTTTCCTTAGGAAGAACCCTAATACCCGGCTGATTTACCTTCCTAGGGTTACTGTTAGGCTTGGGCCAAGGACTTTGAAAACCAGGAAGCCCTGTGCTCCAGGCACACTGCAGCTGTTCAAGGCATCCCAAGGGGAGCGCAAAAGTGACACAACTTGGCTGCCTCCACTGCTATTTCCATGAGACCATCCCCAACCTTAGGCTGGTTTTCCTTCCTAGCGTTGAGTTTTGAGTTAGGCCTATGGTTAGTGTTCTTTTAACCTGAAAGCCCTGAGTTCCAAGAACACAGCAGCTGCGAAGGACTACCCAAGAAGAGCACAAAAGTACCACCACATGCCTGCCTCCACAGCTATTTCCTTGGGGACATCCCTAATTCCTGGCTGATACGCCTTTCTCGTTGTCGGGTTGGGGTTAGGTAGGCCTTGTGCTAGGATTTTTAAAATCAGGAAGCCCAGACCTCCAGGCACACTGGAGCTGTGAAAGGCATCCAAAAGGGAGTGCAAAAGTGCCACAACATGGCTGCTTTCACAGCTTTTTCCTTAGGAAGAACCCTAATCCCCAGCTGATTTACCTTCCTAGGGTTACTGTTAGGCTTGGGCCAAGGACTTTGAAAACCAGGAAGCCCTGTGCTCCAGGCACACTGCAGCTGTTCAAGGCATCCCAAGGGGAGCGCAAAAGTGACACAACTTGGCTGCCTCCACTGCTATTTCCATGAGACCATCCCGAATCATAGGCTGATTTTCCTTCCTAGCGTTGAGGTTTGAGTTAGGCCTAGGGTTAGAGTTTTTTAACCAGAAAGCCCTGAGTTCCAAGAACACAGCAGCTGCGAAGGACTACCCAAGAAGAGCACAAAAGTACCACAACATGCCTGCCTCCACAGCTATTTCCTTGGGGACATCCCTAATTCCTGGCTGATTTGCCTTTCTCGTCGTCGGGTTGGGGTTAGGTAGGCCTTGTGCTAGGATATTTAAAAGCAGGAAACCCAGACCTCCAAGCACACTGGAGCTGTGAAATGCATCCAAAAGGGAGTGCAAAAGGGCCACAACATGGCTGCTTTCACAGCTTTTTTCTGTGCACCAACACTATACCTTCTCTGATATATCTCCCTAGGGTTAGGGTTCAGCCTAGGGCTAGGATTTTTTGAACCAGGAAGCCCTGTGTTCCAGGCTTACTGTAGCTGCCAAAGGCATCCCAAAGGGAGCGCAGAAGTGCCACAACATGGCTGCTTTCACAGCTTTTTCCTTAGGAAGAACCCTAATACCCGGCTGATTTACCTTCCTAGGGTTACTGTTAGGCTTGGGCCAAGGACTTTTAAAACCAGGAAGCCCTGTGCTCCAGGCACCCTGCAGCTGTTCAAGGCATCCCAAGGGGAGCGCAAAAGTGACACAACTTGGCTGCCTCCACTGCTATTTCCATGAGACCATCCTGAACCATAGGCTGATTTTCCTTCCTAGCGTTGAGGTTTGAGTTAGGCCTAGGGTTAGGGTTCTTTCAACCAGAAAGCCCTGAGTTCCAAGAATACAGCAGCTGCGAAGGACTACCCAAGAAGAGCACAAAAGTACCACAACATGCCTGCCTCCCCAGCTATTTCATTGGGCACATCCCTAATTCCTGGCTGATTTGCCTTTCTCGTCGTCGGGTTGGGGTTAGGTAGGCCTTGTGCTAGGATTTTTAAAATCAGGAAGCCCAGACCTCCAGGCACACTGGAGCTGTGAAAGGCAGCCAAAAGGGAGTGCAAAAGTGCCACAACATGGCTGCTTTCACAGCTTTTTCCTTAGGAAGAACCCTAATACCCGGCTGATTTACCTTCCTAGGGTTACTGTTAGGCTTCGGGCTAGGACTTTTAAAACCAGGAAGCCCTGTGCTCCAGGCACACTGCAGCTGTTCAAGGCATCCCAAGGGGAGCGCAAAAGTGACACAACTTGGCTGCCTCCACTGCTATTTCCATGAGACCATCCCGAATCATAGGCTGATTTTCCTTCCTAGCGTTGAGGTTTGAGTTAGGCCTAGGGTTAGAGTTTTTTAACCAGAAAGCCCTGAGTTCCAAGAACACAGCAGCTGCGAAGGACTACCCAAGAAGAGCACAAAAGTACCACAACATGCCTGCCTCCACAGCTATTTCCTTGGGGACATCCCTAATTCCTGGCTGATTTGCCTTTCTCGTCGTCGGGTTGGGGTTAGGTAGGCCTTGTGCTAGGATTTTTAAAAGCAGGAAACCCAGACCTCCAAGCACACTGGAGCTGTGAAATGCATCCAAAAGGGAGTGCAAAAGGGCCACAACATGGCTGCTTTCACAGCTTTTTTCTGTGCACCAACACTATACCTTCTCTGATATATCTCCCTAGGGTTAGGGTTCAGCCTAGGGCTAGGATTTTTTGAACCAGGAAGCCCTGAGTTCCAGGCTTACTGCAGCTGCCAAAGGCATCCAAGGGAGCGCAGAAGTGCCACAACATGGCTGCTTTCACAGCTTTTTCCTTAGGAAGAACCCTAATACCCGGCTGATTTACCTTCCTAGGGTTACTGTTAGGCTTGGGCCAAGGACTTTGAAAACCAGGAAGCCCTGTGCTCCAGGCACACTGAAGCTGTTCAAGGCATCCCAAGGGGAGTGCAAAAGTGACACAACTTGGCTGCCTCCACTGCTATTTCCATGAGACCATCCCCAACCTTAGGCTGGTTTTCCTTCCTAGCGTTGAGTTTTGAGTTAGGCCTATGGTTAGTGTTCTTTTAACCTGAAAGCCCTGAGTTCCAAGAACACAGCAGCTGCGAAGGACTACCCAAGAAGAGCACAAAAGTACCACCACATGCCTGCCTCCACAGCTATTTCCTTGGGGACATCCCTAATTCCTGGCTGATACGCCTTTCTCGTTGTCGGGTTGGGGTTAGGTAGGCCTTGTGCTAGGATTTTTAAAATCAGGAAGCCCAGACCTCCAGGCACACTGGAGCTGTGAAAGGCATCCAAAAGGGAGTGCAAAAGTGCCACAACATGGCTGCTTTCACAGCTTTTTCCTTAGGAAGAACCCTAATCCCCAGCTGATTTAACTTCCTAGGGTTACTGTTAGGCTTGGGCCAAGGACTTTGAAAACCAGGAAGCCCTGTGCTCCAGGCACACTGCAGCTGTTCAAGGCATCCCAAGGGGAGCGCAAAAGTGACACAACTTGGCTGCCTCCACTGCTATTTCCATGAGACCATCCCGAATCATAGGCTGATTTTCCTTCCTAGCGTTGAGGTTTGAGTTAGGCCTAGGGTTAGAGTTTTTTAACCAGAAAGCCCTGAGTTCCAAGAACACAGCAGCTGCGAAGGACTACCCAAGAAGAGCACAAAAGTACCACAACATGCCTGCCTCCACAGCTATTTCCTTGGGGACATCCCTAATTCCTGGCTGATTTGCCTTTCTCGTCGTCGGGTTGGGGTTAGGTAGGCCTTGTGCTAGGATATTTAAAAGCAGGAAACCCAGACCTCCAAGCACACTGGAGCTGTGAAATGCATCCAAAAGGGAGTGCAAAAGGGCCACAACATGGCTGCTTTCACAGCTTTTTTCTGTGCACCAACACTATACCTTCTCTGATATATCTCCCTAGGGTTAGGGTTCAGCCTAGGGCTAGGATTTTTTGAACCAGGAAGCCCTGTGTTCCAGGCTTACTGTAGCTGCCAAAGGCATCCCAAAGGGAGCGCAGAAGTGCCACAACATGGCTGCTTTCACAGCTTTTTCCTTAGGAAGAACCCTAATACCCGGCTGATTTACCTTCCTAGGGTTACTGTTAGGCTTGGGCCAAGGACTTTTAAAACCAGGAAGCCCTGTGCTCCAGGCACCCTGCAGCTGTTCAAGGCATCCCAAGGGGAGCGCAAAAGTGACACAACTTGGCTGCCTCCACTGCTATTTCCATGAGACCATCCTGAACCATAGGCTGATTTTCCTTCCTAGCGTTGAGGTTTGAGTTAGGCCTAGGGTTAGGGTTCTTTCAACCAGAAAGCCCTGAGTTCCAAGAATACAGCAGCTGCGAAGGACTACCCAAGAAGAGCACAAAAGTACCACAACATGCCTGCCTCCCCAGCTATTTCATTGGGCACATCCCTAATTCCTGGCTGATTTGCCTTTCTCGTCGTCGGGTTGGGGTTAGGTAGGCCTTGTGCTAGGATTTTTAAAATCAGGAAGCCCAGACCTCCAGGCACACTGGTGCTGTGAAAGGCAGCCAAAAGGGAGTGCAAAAGTGCCACAACATGGCTGCTTTCACAGCTTTTTCCTTAGGAAGAACCCTAATACCCGGCTGATTTACCTTCCTAGGGTTACTGTTAGGCTTCGGGCTAGGACTTTTAAAACCAGGAAGCCCTGTGCTCCAGGCACACTGCAGCTGTTCAAGGCATCCCAATGGGAGCGCAAAAGTGACACAACTTGGCTGCCTCCACTGCTATTTCCATGAGACCATCCCGAATCATAGGCTGATTTTCCTTCCTAGCGCTGAGGTTTGAGTTAGGCCTAGGGTTAGAGTTTTTTAACCAGAAAGCCCTGAGTTCCAAGAACACAGCAGCTGCGAAGGACTACCCAAGAAGAGCACAAAAGTACCACAACATGCCTGCCTCCACAGCTATTTCCTTGGGGACATCCCTAATTCCTGGCTGATTTGCCTTTCTCGTCGTCGGGTTGGGGTTAGGTAGGCCTTGTGCTAGGATATTTAAAAGCAGGAAACCCAGACCTCCAAGCACACTGGAGCTGTGAAATGCATCCAAAAGGGAGTGCAAAAGGGCCACAACATGGCTGCTTTCACAGCTTTTTTCTGTGCACCAACACTATACCTTCTCTGATATATCTCCCTAGGGTTAGGGTTCAGCCTAGGGCTAGGATTTTTTGAACCAGGAAGCCCTGTGTTCCAGGCTTACTGTAGCTGCCAAAGGCATCCAAGGGAGCGCAGAAGTGCCACAACATGGCTGCTTTCACAGCTTTTTCCTTAGGAAGAACCCTAATACCCGGCTGATTTACCTTCCTAGGGTTACTGTTAGGCTTGGGCCAAGGACTTTGAAAACCAGGAAGCCCTGTGCTCCAGGCACACTGCAGCTGTTCAAGGCATCCCAAGGGGAGCGCAAAAGTGACACAACTTGGCTGCCTCCACTGCTATTTCCATGAGACCATCCCCAACCTTAGGCTGGTTTTCCTTCCTAGCGTTGAGTTTTGAGTTAGGCCTATGGTTAGTGTTCTTTTAACCTGAAAGCCCTGAGTTCCAAGAACACAGCAGCTGCGAAGGACTACCCAAGAAGAGCACAAAAGTACCACCACATGCCTGCCTCCACAGCTATTTCCTTGGGGACATCCCTAATTCCTGGCTGATACGCCTTTCTCGTTGTCGGGTTGGGGTTAGGTAGGCCTTGTGCTAGGATTTTTAAAATCAGGAAGCCCAGACCTCCAGGCACACTGGAGCTGTGAAAGGCATCCAAAAGGGAGTGCAAAAGTGCCACAACATGGCTGCTTTCACAGCTTTTTCCTTAGGAAGAACCCTAATCCCCAGCTGATTTACCTTCCTAGGGTTACTGTTAGGCTTGGGCCAAGGACTTTGAAAACCAGGAAGCCCTGTGCTCCAGGCACACTGCAGCTGTTCAAGGCATCCCAAGGGGAGCGCAAAAGTGACACAACTTGGCTGCCTCCACTGCTATTTCCATGAGACCATCCCGAATCATAGGCTGATTTTCCTTCCTAGCGTTGAGGTTTGAGTTAGGCCTAGGGTTAGAGCTTTTTAACCAGAAAGCCCTGAGTTCCAAGAACACAGCAGCTGCGAAGGACTACCCAAGAAGAGCACAAAAGTACCACAACATGCCTGCCTCCACAGCTATTTCCTTGGGGACATCCCTAATTCCTGGCTGATTTGCCTTTCTCGTCGTCGGGTTGGGGTTAGGTAGGCCTTGTGCTAGGATATTTAAAAGCAGGAAACCCAGACCTCCAAGCACACTGGAGCTGTGAAAGGCATCCAAAAGGGAGTGCAAAAGGGCCACAACATGGCTGCTTTCACAGCTTTTTTCTGTGCACCAACACTATACCTTCTCTGATATATCTCCCTAGGGTTAGGGTTCAGCCTAGGGCTAGGATTTTTTGAACCAGGAAGCCCTGTGTTCCAGGCTTACTGTAGCTGCCAAAGGCATCCCAAAGGGAGCGCAGAAGTGCCACAACATGGCTGCTTTCACAGCTTTTTCCTTAGGAAGAACCCTAATACCCGGCTGATTTACCTTCCTAGGGTTACTGTTAGGCTTGGGCCAAGGACTTTGATAACCAGGAAGCCCTGTGCTCCAGGCACCCTGCAGCTGTTCAAGGCATCCCAAGGGGAGCGCAAAAGTGACACAACTTGGCTGCCTCCACTGCTATTTCCATGAGACCATCCCGAATCATAGGCTGATTTTCCTTCCTAGCGTTGAGGTTTGAGTTAGGCCTAGGGTTAGGGTTCTTTCAACCAGAAAGCCCTGAGTTCCAAGAACACAGCAGCTGCGAAGGACTACCCAAGAAGAGCACAAAAGTACCACAACATGCCTGCCTCCCCAGCTATTTCATTGGGCACATCCCTAATTCCTGGCTGATTTGCCTTTCTCGTCGTCGGGTTGGGGTTAGGTAGGCCTTGTGCTAGGATTTTTAAAATCAGGAAGCCCAGAGCTCCAGGCACACTGGAGCTGTGAAAGGCATCCAAAAGGGAGTGCAAAAGTGCCACAACATGGCTGCTTTCACAGCTTTTTCCTTAGGAAGAACCCTAATACCCGGCTGATTTACCTTCCTAGGGTTACTGTTAGGCTTGGGCCAAGGACTTTGAAAACCAGGAAGCCCTGTGCTCCAGGCACACTGCAGCTGTTCAAGGCATCCCAAGGGGAGCGCAAAAGTGACACAACTTGGCTGCCTCCACTGCTATTTCCATGAGACCATCCCGAATCATAGGCTGATTTTCCTTCCTAGCGTTGAGGTTTGAGTTAGGCCTAGGGTTAGAGTTTTTTAACCAGAAAGCCCTGAGTTCCAAGAACACAGCAGATGCGAAGGACCACCCAAGAAGAGCACAAAAGTACCACAACATGCCTGCCTCCACAGCTATTTCCTTGGGGACATCCCTAATTCCTGGCTGATTTGCCTTTCTCGTCGTCGGGTTGGGGTTAGGTAGGCCTTGTGCTAGGATATTTAAAAGCAGGAAACCCAGACCTCCAAGCACACTGGAGCTGTGAAAGGCATCCAAAAGGGAGTGCAAAAGGGCCACAACATGGCTGCTTTCACAGCTTTTTTCTTGGCACCATCACTATACCTTCTCTGATATATCTCCCTAGGGTTAGGGTTAGGGTTCAGCCTAGGGCTAGGATTTTTTGAACCAGGAAGCCCTGTGTTCCAGGCTTACTGTAGCTGCCAAAGGCATCCAAGGGAGCGCAGAAGTGCCACAACATGGCTGCTTTCACAGCTTTTTCCTTAGGAAGAACCCTAATACCCGGCTGATTTACCTTCCTAGGGTTACTGTTAGGCTTGGGCCAAGGACTTTGAAAACCAGGAAGCCCTGTGCTCCAGGCACACTGCAGCTGTTCAAGGCATCCCAAGGGGAGCGCAAAAGTGACACAACTTGGCTGCCTCCACTGCTATTTCCATGAGACCATCCTGAACCATAGGCTGATTTTCCTTCCTAGCGTTGAGGTTTGAGTTAGGCCTAGGGTTAGGGTTCTTTCAACCAGAAAGCCCTGAGTTCCAAGAATACAGCAGCTGCGAAGGACTACCCAAGAAGAGCACAAAAGTACCACAACATGTCTGCCTCCCCAGCTATTTCATTGGGCACATCCCTAATTCCTGGCTGATTTGCCTTTCTCGTCGTCGGGTTGGGGTTAGGTAGGCCTTGTGCTAGGATTTTTAAAATCAGGAAGCCCAGACCTCCAGGCACACTGGAGCTGTGAAAGGCAGCCAAAAGGGAGTGCAAAAGTGCCACAACATGGCTGCTTTCACAGCTTTTTCCTTAGGAAGAACCCTAATACCCGGCTGATTTACCTTCCTAGGGTTACTGTTAGGCTTGGGCCAAGGACTTTTAAAACCAGGAAGCCCTGTGCTCCAGGCACACTGCAGCTGTTCAAGGCATCCCAAGGGGAGCGCAAAAGTGACACAACTTGGCTGCCTCCACTGCTATTTCCATGAGACCATCCCCAACCTTAGGCTGGTTTTCCTTCCTAGCGTTGAGGTTTGAGTTAGGCCTAGGGTTAGGGTTCTTTCAACCAGAAAGCCCTGAGTTCCAAGAATACAGCAGCTGCGAAGGACTACCCAAGAAGAGCACAAAAGTACCACCACATGCCTGCCTCCACAGCTATTTCCTTGGGGACATCCCTAATTCCTGGCTGATTTGCCTTTCTCGTCGTCGGGTTGGGGTTAGGTAGGCCTTGTGCTAGGATTTTTAAAATCAGGAAGCCCAGACCTCCAGGCACACTGGAGCTGTGAAAGGCAGCCAAAAGGGAGTGCAAAAGTGCCACAACATGGCTGCTTTCACAGCTTTTTCCTTAGGAAGAACCCTAATACCCGGCTGATTTACCTTCCTAGGGTTACTGTTAGGCTTGGGCCAAGGACTTTTAAAACCAGGAAGCCCTGTGCTCCAGGCACACTGCAGCTGTTCAAGGCATCCCAATGGGAGTGCAAAAGTGACACAACATGGCTGCTTCCACTGCTATTTCCATGAGACCATCCCGAATCATAGGCTGATTTTCCTTCCTAGCGTTGAGGTTTGAGTTAGGCCTAGGGTTAGAGTTTTAAAACCAGAAAGCCCTGAGTTCCAAGAACACAGCAGCTGCGAAGGACTACCCAAGAAGAGCACAAAAGTACCACAACATGCCTGCCTCCACAGCTATTTCCTTGGGGACATCCCTAATTCCTGGCTGATTTGCCTTTCTCGTCGTCGGGTTGGGGTTAGGTAGGCCTTGTGCTAGGATATTTAAAAGCAGGAAACCCAGACCTCCAAGCACACTGGAGCTGTGAAAGGCATCCAAAAGGGAGTGCAAAAGGGCCACAACATGGCTGCTTTCACAGCTTTTTTCTTGGCACCATCACTATACCTTCTCTGATATATCTCCCTAGGGTTAGGGTTCAGCCTAGGGCTAGGATTTTTTGAACCAGGAAGCCCTGTGTTCCAGGCTTACTGTAGCTGCCAAAGGCATCCAAGGGAGCGCAGAAGTGCCACAACATGGCTGCTTTCACAGCTTTTTCCTTAGGAAGAACCCTAATACCCGGCTGATTTACCTTCCTAGGGTTACTGTTAGGCTTGGGCCAAGGACTTTGAAAACCAGGAAGCCCTGTGCTCCAGGCACACTGCAGCTGTTCAAGGCATCCCAAGGGGAGCGCAAAAGTGACACAACTTGGCTGCCTCCACTGCTATTTCCATGAGACCATCCCCAACCTTAGGCTGGTTTTCCTTCCTAGCGTTGAGTTTTGAGTTAGGCCTATGGTTAGTGTTCTTTTAACCTGAAAGCCCTGAGTTCCAAGAACACAGCAGCTGCGAAGGACTACCCAAGAAGAGCACAAAAGTACCACCACATGCCTGCCTCCACAGCTATTTCCTTGGGGACATCCCTAATTCCTGGCTGATACGCCTTTCTCGTTGTCGGGTTGGGGTTAGGTAGGCCTTGTGCTAGGATTTTTAAAATCAGGAAGCCCAGACCTCCAGGCACACTGGAGCTGTGAAAGGCATCCAAAAGGGAGTGCAAAAGTGCCACAACATGGCTGCTTTCACAGCTTTTTCCTTAGGAAGAACTCTAATCCCCAGCTGATTTACCTTCCTAGGGTTACTGTTAGGCTTGGGCCAAGGACTTTGAAAACCAGGAAGCCCTGTGCTCCAGGCACACTGCAGCTGTTCAAGGCATCCCAAGGGGAGCGCAAAAGTGACACAACTTGGCTGCCTCCACTGCTATTTCCATGAGACCATCCCGAATCATAGGCTGATTTTCCTTCCTAGCGTTGAGGTTTGAGTTAGGCCTAGGGTTAGAGTTTTTTAACCAGAAAGCCCTGAGTTCCAAGAACACAGCAGCTGCGAAGGACTACCCAAGAAGAGCACAAAAGTACCACAACATGCCTGCCTCCACAGCTATTTCCTTGGGGACATCCCTAATTCCTGGCTGATTTGCCTTTCTCGTCGTCGGGTTGGGGTTAGGTAGGCCTTGTGCTAGGATATTTAAAAGCAGGAAACCCAGACCTCCAAGCACACTGGAGCTGTGAAATGCATCCAAAAGGGAGTGCAAAAGGGCCACAACATGGCTGCTTTCACAGCTTTTTTCTGTGCACCAACACTATACCTTCTCTGATATATCTCCCTAGGGTTAGGGTTCAGCCTAGGGCTAGGATTTTTTGAACCAGGAAGCCCTGTGTTCCAGGCTTACTGTAGCTGCCAAAGGCATCCCAAAGGGAGCGCAGAAGTGCCACAACATGGCTGCTTTCACAGCTTTTTCCTTAGGAAGAACCCTAATACCCGGCTGATTTACCTTCCTAGGGTTACTGTTAGGCTTGGGCCAAGGACTTTGAAAACCAGGAAGCCCTGTGCTCCAGGCACACTGCAGCTGTTCAAGGCATCCCAAGGGGAGCGCAAAAGTGACACAACTTGGCTGCCTCCACTGCTATTTCCATGAGACCATCCCCAACCTTAGGCTGGTTTTCCTTCCTAGCGTTGAGTTTTGAGTTAGGCCTATGGTTAGTGTTCTTTTAACCTGAAAGCCCTGAGTTCCAAGAACACAGCAGCTGCGAAGGACTACCCAAGAAGAGCACAAAAGTACCACCACATGCCTGCCTCCACAGCTATTTCCTTGGGGACATCCCTAATTCCTGGCTGATACGCCTTTCTCGTTGTCGGGTTGGGGTTAGGTAGGCCTTGTGCTAGGATTTTTAAAATCAGGAAGCCCAGACCTCCAGGCACACTGGAGCTGTGAAAGGCATCCAAAAGGGAGTGCAAAAGTGCCACAACATGGCTGCTTTCACAGCTTTTTCCTTAGGAAGAACCCTAATCCCCAGCTGATTTACCTTCCTAGGGTTACTGTTAGGCTTGGGCCAAGGACTTTGAAAACCAGGAAGCCCTGTGCTCCAGGCACACTGCAGCTGTTCAAGGCATCCCAAGGGGAGCGCAAAAGTGACACAACTTGGCTGCCTCCACTGCTATTTCCATGAGACCATCCCGAATCATAGGCTGATTTTCCTTCCTAGCGTTGAGGTTTGAGTTAGGCCTAGGGTTAGAGTTTTTTAACCAGAAAGCCCTGAGTTCCAAGAACACAGCAGCTGCGAAGGACTACCCAAGAAGAGCACAAAAGTACCACAACATGCCTGCCTCCACAGCTATTTCCTTGGGGACATCCCTAATTCCTGGCTGATTTGCCTTTCTCGTCGTCGGGTTGGGGTTAGGTAGGCCTTGTGCTAGGATATTTAAAAGCAGGAAACCCAGACCTCCAAGCACACTGGAGCTGTGAAAGGCATCCAAAAGGGAGTGCAAAAGGGCCACAACATGGCTGCTTTCACAGCTTTTTTCTGTGCACCAACACTATACCTTCTCTGATATATCTCCCTAGGGTTAGGGTTCAGCCTAGGGCTAGGATTTTTTGAACCAGGAAGCCCTGTGTTCCAGGCTTACTGTAGCTGCCAAAGGCATCCCAAAGGGAGCGCAGAAGTGCCACAACATGGCTGCTTTCACAGCTTTTTCCTTAGGAAGAACCCTAATACCCGGCTGATTTACCTTCCTAGGGTTACTGTTAGGCTTGGGCCAAGGACATTTAAAACCAGGAAGCCCTGTGCTCCAGGCACCCTGCAGCTGTTCAAGGCATCCCAAGGGGAGCGCAAAAGTGACACAACTTGGCTGCCTCCACTGCTATTTCCATGAGACCATCCCGAATCATAGGCTGATTTTCCTTCCTAGCGTTGAGGTTTGAGTTAGGCCTAGGGTTAGGGTTCTTTCAACCAGAAAGCCCTGAGTTCCAAGAATACAGCAGCTGCGATGGACTACCCAAGAAGAGCACAAAAGTACCACAACATGCCTGCCTTCCCAGCTATTTCATTGGGCACATCCCTAATTCCTGGCTGATTTGCCTTTCTCGTCGCCGGGTTGGGGTTAGGTAGGCCTTGTGCTAGGATTTTTAAAATCAGGAAGCCCAGAGCTCCAGGCACACTGGAGCTGTGAAAGGCAGCCAAAAGGGAGTGCAAAAGTGCCACAACATGGCTGCTTTCACAGCTTTTTCCTTAGGAAGAACCCTAATACCCGGCTGATTTACCTTCCTAGGGTTACTGTTAGGCTTCGGCCTAGGACTTTTAAAACCAGGAAGCCCTGTGCTCCAGGCACACTGCAGCTGTTCAAGGCATCCCAATGGGAGTGCAAAAGTGACACAACTTGGCTGCCTCCACTGCTATTTCCATGAGACCATCCCGAATCATAGGCTGATTTTCCTTCCTAGCGTTGAGGTTTGAGTTAGGCCTAGGGTTAGAGTTTTTTAACCAGAAAGCCCTGAGTTCCAAGAACACAGCAGCTGCGAAGGACTACCCAAGAAGAGCACAAAAGTACCACAACATGCCTGCCTCCACAGCTATTTCCTTGGGGACATCCCTAATTCCTGGCTGATTTGCCTTTCTCGTCGTCGGGTTGGGGTTAGGTAGGCCTTGTGCTAGGATATTTAAAAGCAGGAAACCCAGACCTCCAAGCACACTGGAGCTGTGAAATGCATCCAAAAGGGAGTGCAAAAGTGCCACAACATGGCTGCTTTCACAGCTTTTTTCTGTGCACCAACACTATACCTTCTCTGATATATCTCCCTAGGGTTAGGGTTCAGCCTAGGGCTAGGATTTTTTGAACCAGGAAGCCCTGTGTTCCAGGCTTACTGTAGCTGCCAAAGGCATCCCAAAGGGAGCGCAGAAGTGCCACAACATGGCTGCTTTCACAGCTTTTTCCTTAGGAAGAACCCTAATACCCGGCTGATTTACCTTCCTAGGGTTACTGTTAGGCTTGGGCCAAGGACTTTTAAAACCAGGAAGCCCTGTGCTCCAGGCACCCTGCAGCTGTTCAAGGCATCCCAAGGGGAGCGCAAAAGTGACACAACTTGGCTGCCTCCACTGCTATTTCCATGAGACCATCCTGAACCATAGGCTGATTTTCCTTCCTAGCGTTGAGGTTTGAGTTAGGCCTAGGGTTAGGGTTCTTTCAACCAGAAAGCCCTGAGTTCCAAGAATACAGCAGCTGCGAAGGACTACCCAAGAAGAGCACAAAAGTACCACAACATGCCTGCCTCCCCAGCTATTTCATTGGGCACATCCCTAATTCCTGGCTGATTTGCCTTTCTCGTCGTCGGGTTGGGGTTAGGTAGGCCTTGTGCTAGGATTTTTAAAATCAGGAAGCCCAGACCTCCAGGCACACTGGAGCTGTGAAAGGCAGCCAAAAGGGAGTGCAAAAGTGCCACAACATGGCTGCTTTCACAGCTTTTTCCTTAGGAAGAACCCTAATACCCGGCTGATTTACCTTCCTAGGGTTACTGTTAGGCTTCGGGCTAGGACTTTTAAAACCAGGAAGCCCTGTGCTCCAGACACACTGCAGCTGTTCAAGGCATCCCAATGGGAGTGCAAAAGTGACACAACTTGGCTGCCTCCACTGCTATTTCCATGAGACCATCCCGAATCATAGGCTGATTTTCCTTCCTAGCGTTGAGGTTTGAGTTAGGCCTAGGGTTAGAGTTTTTTAACCAGAAAGCCCTGAGTTCCAAGAACACAGCAGCTGCGAAGGACTACCCAAGAAGAGCACAAAAGTACCACAACATGCCTGCCTCCACAGCTATTTCCTTGGGGACATCCCTAATTCCTGGCTGATTTGCCTTTCTCGTCGTCGGGTTGGGGTTAGGTAGGCCTTGTGCTAGGATATTTAAAAGCAGGAAACCCAGACCTCCAAGCACACTGGAGCTGTGAAATGCATCCAAAAGGGAGTGCAAAAGGGCCACAACATGGCTGCTTTCACAGCTTTTTTCTGTGCACCAACACTATACCTTCTCTGATATATCTCCCTAGGGTTAGGGTTCAGCCTAGGGCTAGGATTTTTTGAACCAGGAAGCCCTGTGTTCCAGGCTTACTGTAGCTGCCAAAGGCATCCAAGGGAGCGCAGAAGTGCCACAACATGGCTGCTTTCACAGCTTTTTCCTTAGGAAGAACCCTAATACCCGGCTGATTTACCTTCCTAGGGTTACTGTTAGGCTTGGGCCAAGGACTTTGAAAACCAGGAAGCCCTGTGCTCCAGGCACACTGCAGCTGTTCAAGGCATCCCAAGGGGAGCGCAAAAGTGACACAACTTGGCTGCCTCCACTGCTATTTCCATGAGACCATCCCCAACCTTAGGCTGGTTTTCCTTCCTAGCGTTGAGTTTTGAGTTAGGCCTATGGTTAGTGTTCTTTTAACCTGAAAGCCCTGAGTTCCAAGAACACAGCAGCTGCGAAGGACTACCCAAGAAGAGCACAAAAGTACCACCACATGCCTGCCTCCACAGCTATTTCCTTGGGGACATCCCTAATTCCTGGCTGATACGCCTTTCTCGTTGTCGGGTTGGGGTTAGGTAGGCCTTGTGCTAGGATTTTTAAAATCAGGAAGCCCAGACCTCCAGGCACACTGGAGCTGTGAAAGGCATCCAAAAGGGAGTGCAAAAGTGCCACAACATGGCTGCTTTCACAGCTTTTTCCTTAGGAAGAACCCTAATCCCCAGCTGATTTACCTTCCTAGGGTTACTGTTAGGCTTGGGCCAAGGACTTTGAAAACCAGGAAGCCCTGTGCTCCAGGCACCCTGCAGCTGTTCAAGGCATCCCAAGGGGAGCGCAAAAGTGACACAACTTGGCTGCCTCCACTGCTATTTCCATGAGACCATCCCGAATTATAGGCTGATTTTCCTTCCTAGCGTTGAGGTTTGAGTTAGGCCTAGGGTTAGAGTTTTTTAACCAGAAAGCCCTGAGTTCCAAGAACACAGCAGCTGCGAAGGACTACCCAAGAAGAGCACAAAAGTACCACAACATGCCTGCCTCCACAGCTATTTCCTTGGGGACATCCCTAATTCCTGGCTGATTTGCCTTTCTCGTCGTCGGGTTGGGGTTAGGTAGGCCTTGTGCTAGGATATTTAAAAGCAGGAAACCCAGACCTCCAAGCACACTGGAGCTGTGAAAGGCATCCAAAAGGGAGTGCAAAAGGGCCACAACATGGCTGCTTTCACAGCTTTTTTCTGTGCACCAACACTATACCTTCTCTGATATATCTCCCTAGGGTTAGGGTTCAGCCTAGGGCTAGGATTTTTTGAACCAGGAAGCCCTGTGTTCCAGGCTTACTGTAGCTGCCAAAGGCATCCCAAAGGGAGCGCAGAAGTGCCACAACATGGCTGCTTTCACAGCTTTTTCCTTAGGAAGAACCCTAATACCCGGCTGATTTACCTTCCTAGGGTTACTGTTAGGCTTGGGCCAAGGACATTTAAAACCAGGAAGCCCTGTGCTCCAGGCACCCTGCAGCTGTTCAAGGCATCCCAAGGGGAGCGCAAAAGTGACACAACTTGGCTGCCTCCACTGCTATTTCCATGAGACCATCCCGAATCATAGGCTGATTTTCCTTCCTAGCGTTGAGGTTTGAGTTAGGCCTAGGGTTAGGGTTCTTTCAACCAGAAAGCCCTGAGTTCCAAGAATACAGCAGCTGCGAAGGACTACCCAAGAAGAGCACAAAAGTACCACAACATGCCTGCCTTCCCAGCTATTTCATTGGGCACATCCCTAATTCCTGGCTGATTTGCCTTTCTCGTCGTCGGGTTGGGGTTAGGTAGGCCTTGTGCTAGGATTTTTAAAATCAGGAAGCCCAGAGCTCCAGGCACACTGGAGCTGTGAAAGGCAGCCAAAAGGGAGTGCAAAAGTGCCACAACATGGCTGCTTTCACAGCTTTTTCCTTAGGAAGAACCCTAATACCCGGCTGATTTACCTTCCTAGGGTTACTGTTAGGCTTCGGGCTAGGACTTTTAAAACCAGGAAGCCCTGTGCTCCAGGCACACTGCAGCTGTTCAAGGCATCCCAATGGGAGTGCAAAAGTGACACAACTTGGCTGCCTCCACTGCTATTTCCATGAGACCATCCCGAATCATAGGCTGATTTTCCTTCCTAGCGTTGAGGTTTGAGTTAGGCCTAGGGTTAGAGTTTTTTAACCAGAAAGCCCTGAGTTCCAAGAACACAGCAGCTGCGAAGGACTACCCAAGAAGAGCACAAAAGTACCACAACATGCCTGCCTCCACAGCTATTTCCTTGGGGACATCCCTAATTCCTGGCTGATTTGCCTTTCTCGTCGTCGGGTTGGGGTTAGGTAGGCCTTGTGCTAGGATATTTAAAAGCAGGAAACCCAGACCTCCAAGCACACTGGAGCTGTGAAATGCATCCAAAAGGGAGTGCAAAAGGGCCACAACATGGCTGCTTTCACAGCTTTTTTCTGTGCACCAACACTATACCTTCTCTGATATATCTCCCTAGGGTTAGGGTTCAGCCTAGGGCTAGGATTTTTTGAACCAGGAAGCCCTGTGTTCCAGGCTTACTGTAGCTGCCAAAGGCATCCCAAAGGGAGCACAGAAGTGCCACAACATGGCTGCTTTCACAGCTTTTTCCTTAGGAAGAACCCTAATACCCGGCTGATTTACCTTCCTAGGGTTACTGTTAGGCTTGGGCCAAGGACTTTTAAAACCAGGAAGCCCTGTGCTCCAGGCACACTGCAGCTGTTCAAGGCATCCCAAGGGGAGCGCAAAAGTGACACAACTTGGCTGCCTCCACTGCTATTTCCATGAGACCATCCTGAACCATAGGCTGATTTTCCTTCCTAGCGTTGAGGTTTGAGTTAGGCCTAGGGTTAGAGATTTTTAACCAGAAAGCCCTGAATACCAAGAACACAGCAGCTGCGAAGGACTACCCAAGAAGAGCACAAAAGTACCACCACATGCCTGCCTCCACAGCTATTTCCTTGGGGACATCCCTAATTCCTGGCTGATTTGCCTTTCTCGTCGTCGGGTTGGGGTTAGGTAGGCCTTGTGCTAGGATATTTAAAAGCAGGAAACCCAGACCTCCAAGCACACTGGAGCTGTGAAATGCATCCAAAAGGGAGTGCAAAAGGGCCACAACATGGCTGCTTTCACAGCTTTTTTCTGTGCACCAACACTATACCTTCTCTGATATATCTCCCTAGGGTTAGGGTTCAGCCTAGGGCTAGGATTTTTTGAACCAGGAAGCCCTGTGTTCCAGGCTTACTGTAGCTGCCAAAGGCATCCCAAAGGGAGCACAGAAGTGCCACAACATGGCTGCTTTCACAGCTTTTTCCTTAGGAAGAACCCTAATACCCGGCTGATTTACCTTCCTAGGGTTACTGTTAGGCTTGGGCCAAGGACTTTTAAAACCAGGAAGCCCTGTGCTCCAGGCACCCTGCAGCTGTTCAAGGCATCCCAAGGGGAGCGCAAAAGTGACACAACTTGGCTGCCTCCACTGCTATTTCCATGAGACCATCCTGAACCATAGGCTGATTTTCCTTCCTAGCGTTGAGGTTTGAGTTAGGCCTAGGGTTAGGGTTCTTTCAACCAGAAAGCCCTGAGTTCCAATAATACAGCAGCTGCGAAGGACTACCCAAGAAGAGCACAAAAGTACCACAACATGCCTGCCTCCCCAGCTATTTCATTGGGCACATCCCTAATTCCTGGCTGATTTGCCTTTCTCGTCGTCGGGTTGGGGTTAGGTAGGCCTTGTGCTAGGATTTTTAAAATCAGGAAGCCCAGAGCTCCAGGCACACTGGAGCTGTGAAAGGCAGCCAAAAGGGAGTGCAAAAGTGCCACAACATGGCTGCTTTCACAGCTTTTTCCTTAGGAAGAACCCTAATACCCGGCTGATTTACCTTCCTAGGGTTACTGTTAGGCTTCGGCCTAGGACTTTTAAAACCAGGAAGCCCTGTGCTCCAGGCACACTGCAGCTGTTCAAGGCATCCCAAGGGGAGTGCAAAAGTGACACAACTTGGCTGCCTCCACTGCTATTTCCATGAGACCATCCCGAATCATAGGCTGATTTTCCTTCCTAGCGTTGAGGTTTGAGTTAGGCCTAGGGTTAGAGTTTTAAAACCAGAAAGCCCTGAGTTCCAAGAACACAGCAGCTGCGAAGGACTACCCAAGAAGAGCACAAAAGTACCACAACATGCCTGCCTCCACAGCTATTTCCTTGGGGACATCCCTAATTCCTGGCTGATTTGCCTTTCTCGTCGTCGGGTTGGGGTTAGGTAGGCCTTGTGCTAGGATATTTAAAAGCAGGAAACCCAGACCTCCAAGCACACTGGAGCTGTGAAATGCATCCAAAAGGGAGTGCAAAAGTGCCACAACATGGCTGCTTTCACAGCTTTTTCCTTAGGAAGAACCCTAATCCCCAGCTGATTTACCTTCCTAGGGTTACTGTTAGGCTTGGGCCAAGGACTTTGAAAACCAGGAAGCCCTGTGCTCCAGGCACACTGCAGCTGTTCAAGGCATCCCAAGGGGAGCGCAAAAGTGACACAACTTGGCTGCCTCCACTGCTATTTCCATGAGACCATCCCGAATCATAGGCTGATTTTCCTTCCTAGCGTTGAGGTTTGAGTTAGGCCTAGGGTTAGAGTTTTTTAACCAGAAAGCCCTGAGTTCCAAGAACACAGCAGCTGCGAAGGACTACCCAAGAAGAGCACAAAAGTACCACAACATGCCTGCCTCCACAGCTATTTCCTTGGGGACATCCCTAATTCCTGGCTGATTTGCCTTTCTCGTCGTCGGGTTGGGGTTAGGTAGGCCTTGTGCTAGGATATTTAAAAGCAGGAAACCCAGACCTCCAAGCACACTGGAGCTGTGAAAGGCATCCAAAAGGGAGTGCAAAAGGGCCACAACATGGCTGCTTTCACAGCTTTTTTCTGTGCACCAACACTATACCTTCTCTGATATATCTCCCTAGGGTTAGGGTTCAGCCTAGGGCTAGGATTTTTTGAACCAGGAAGCCCTGTGTTCCAGGCTTACTGTAGCTGCCAAAGGCATCCCAAAGGGAGCGCAGAAGTGCCACAACATGGCTGCTTTCACAGCTTTTTCCTTAGGAAGAACCCTAATACCCGGCTGATTTACCTTCCTAGGGTTACTGTTAGGCTTGGGCCAAGGACATTTAAAACCAGGAAGCCCTGTGCTCCAGGCACCCTGCAGCTGTTCAAGGCATCCCAAGGGGAGCGCAAAAGTGACACAACTTGGCTGCCTCCACTGCTATTTCCATGAGACCATCCCGAATCATAGGCTGATTTTCCTTCCTAGCGTTGAGGTTTGAGTTAGGCCTAGGGTTAGGGTTCTTTCAACCAGAAAGCCCTGAGTTCCAAGAATACAGCAGCTGCGAAGGACTACCCAAGAAGAGCACAAAAGTACCACAACATGCCTGCCTCCCCAGCTATTTCATTGGGCACATCCCTAATTCCTGGCTGATTTGCCTTTCTCGTCGTCGGGTTGGGGTTAGGTAGGCCTTGTGCTAGGATTTTTAAAATCAGGAAGCCCAGACCTCCAGGCACACTGGAGCTGTGAAAGGCAGCCAAAAGGGAGTGCAAAAGTGCCACAACATGGCTGCTTTCACAGCTTTTTCCTTAGGAAGAACCCTAATACCCGGCTGATTTACCTTCCTAGGGTTACTGTTAGGCTTCGGCCTAGGACTTTTAAAACCAGGAAGCCCTGTGCTCCAGGCACACTGCAGCTGTTCAAGGCATCCCAATGGGAGTGCAAAAGTGACACAACTTGGCTGCCTCCACTGCTATTTCCATGAGACCATCCCGAATCATAGGCTGATTTTCCTTCCTAGCGTTGAGGTTTGAGTTAGGCCTAGGGTTAGAGTTTTTTAACCAGAAAGCCCTGAGTTCCAAGAACACAGCAGCTGCGAAGGACTACCCAAGAAGAGCACAAAAGTACCACAACATGCCTGCCTCCACAGCTATTTCCTTGGGGACATCCCTAATTCCTGGCTGATTTGCCTTTCTCGTCGTCGGGTTGGGGTTAGGTAGGCCTTGTGCTAGGATATTTAAAAGCAGGAAACCCAGACCTCCAAGCACACTGGAGCTGTGAAATGCATCCAAAAGGGAGTGCAAAAGGGCCACAACATGGCTGCTTTCACAGCTTTTTTCTGTGCACCAACACTATACCTTCTCTGATATATCTCCCTAGGGTTAGGGTTCAGCCTAGGGCTAGGATTTTTTGAACCAGGAAGCCCTGTGTTCCAGGCTTACTGTAGCTGCCAAAGGCATCCCAAAGGGAGCGCAGAAGTGCCACAACATGGCTGCTTTCACAGCTTTTTCCTTAGGAAGAACCCTAATACCCGGCTGATTTACCTTCCTAGGGTTACTGTTAGGCTTGGGCCAAGGACTTTTAAAACCAGGAAGCCCTGTGCTCCAGGCACCCTGCAGCTGTTCAAGGCATCCCAAGGGGAGCGCAAAAGTGACACAACTTGGCTGCCTCCACTGCTATTTCCATGAGACCATCCTGAACCATAGGCTGATTTTCCTTCCTAGCGTTGAGGTTTGAGTTAGGCCTAGGGTTAGGGTTCTTTCAACCAGAAAGCCCTGAGTTCCAAGAATACAGCAGCTGCGAAGGACTACCCAAGAAGAGCACAAAAGTACCACAACATGCCTGCCTCCCCAGCTATTTCATTGGGCACATCCCTAATTCCTGGCTGATTTGCCTTTCTCGTCGTCGGGTTGGGGTTAGGTAGGCCTTGTGCTAGGATTTTTAAAATCAGGAAGCCCAGACCTCCAGGCACACTGGAGCTGTGAAAGGCAGCCAAAAGGGAGTGCAAAAGTGCCACAACATGGCTGCTTTCACAGCTTTTTCCTTAGGAAGAACCCTAATACCCGGCTGATTTACCTTCCTAGGGTTACTGTTAGGCTTCGGGCTAGGACTTTTAAAACCAGGAAGCCCTGTGCTCCAGGCACACTGCAGCTGTTCAAGGCATCCCAATGGGAGTGCAAAAGTGACACAACTTGGCTGCCTCCACTGCTATTTCCATGAGACCATCCCGAATCATAGGCTGATTTTCCTTCCTAGCGTTGAGGTTTGAGTTAGGCCTAGGGTTAGAGTTTTTTAACCAGAAAGCCCTGAGTTCCAAGAACACAGCAGCTGCGAAGGACTACCCAAGAAGAGCACAAAAGTACCACAACATGCCTGCCTCCACAGCTATTTCCTTGGGGACATCCCTAATTCCTGGCTGATTTGCCTTTCTCGTCGTCGGGTTGGGGTTAGGTAGGCCTTGTGCTAGGATATTTAAAAGCAGGAAACCCAGACCTCCAAGCACACTGGAGCTGTGAAATGCATCCAAAAGGGAGTGCAAAAGGGCCACAACATGGCTGCTTTCACAGCTTTTTTCTGTGCACCAACACTATACCTTCTCTGATATATCTCCCTAGGGTTAGGGTTCAGCCTAGGGCTAGGATTTTTTGAACCAGGAAGCCCTGTGTTCCAGGCTTACTGTAGCTGCCAAAGGCATCCAAGGGAGCGCAGAAGTGCCACAACATGGCTGCTTTCACAGCTTTTTCCTTAGGAAGAACCCTAATACCCGGCTGATTTACCTTCCTAGGGTTACTGTTAGGCTTGGGCCAAGGACTTTGAAAACCAGGAAGCCCTGTGCTCCAGGCACACTGCAGCTGTTCAAGGCATCCCAAGGGGAGCGCAAAAGTGACACAACTTGGCTGCCTCCACTGCTATTTCCATGAGACCATCCCCAACCTTAGGCTGGTTTTCCTTCCTAGCGTTGAGTTTTGAGTTAGGCCTATGGTTAGTGTTCTTTTAACCTGAAAGCCCTGAGTTCCAAGAACACAGCAGCTGCGAAGGACTACCCAAGAAGAGCACAAAAGTACCACCACATGCCTGCCTCCACAGCTATTTCCTTGGGGACATCCCTAATTCCTGGCTGATACGCCTTTCTCGTTGTCGGGTTGGGGTTAGGTAGGCCTTGTGCTAGGATTTTTAAAATCAGGAAGCCCAGACCTCCAGGCACACTGGAGCTGTGAAAGGCATCCAAAAGGGAGTGCAAAAGTGCCACAACATGGCTGCTTTCACAGCTTTTTCCTTAGGAAGAACCCTAATCCCCAGCTGATTTACCTTCCTAGGGTTACTGTTAGGCTTGGGCCAAGGACTTTGAAAACCAGGAAGCCCTGTGCTCCAGGCACAATGCAGCTGTTCAAGGCATCCCAAGGGGAGCGCAAAAGTGACACAACTTGGCTGCCTCCACTGCTATTTCCATGAGACCATCCCGAATCATAGGCTGATTTTCCTTCATAGCGTTGAGGTTTGAGTTAGGCCTAGGGTTAGAGTTTTTTAACCAGAAAGCCCTGAGTTCCAAGAACACAGCAGCTGCGAAGGACTACCCAAGAAGAGCACAAAAGTACCACAACATGCCTGCCTCCACAGCTATTTCCTTGGGGACATCCCTAATTCCTGGCTGATTTGCCTTTCTCGTCGTCGGGTTGGGGTTAGGTAGGCCTTGTGCTAGGATATTTAAAAGCAGGAAACCCAGACCTCCAAGCACACTGGAGCTGTGAAAGGCATCCAAAAGGGAGTGCAAAAGGGCCACAACATGGCTGCTTTCACAGCTTTTTTCTGTGCACCAACACTATACCTTCTCTGATATATCTCCCTAGGGTTAGGGTTCAGCCTAGGGCTAGGATTTTTTGAACCAGGAAGCCCTGTGTTCCAGGCTTACTGTAGCTGCCAAAAGCATCCCAAAGGGAGCGCAGAAGTGCCACAACATGGCTGCTTTCACAGCTTTTTCCTTAGGAAGAACCCTAATACCCGGCTGATTTACCTTCCTAGGGTTACTGTTAGGCTTGGGCCAAGGACATTTAAAACCAGGAAGCCCTGTGCTCCAGGCACCCTGCAGCTGTTCAAGGCATCCCAAGGGGAGCGCAAAAGTGACACAACTTGGCTGCCTCCACTGCTATTTCCATGAGACCATCCCGAATCATAGGCTGATTTTCCTTCCTAGCGTTGAGGTTTGAGTTAGGCCTAGGGTTAGGGTTCTTTCAACCAGAAAGCCCTGAGTTCCAAGAATACAGCAGCTGCGAAGGACTACCCAAGAAGAGCACAAAAGTACCACAACATGCCTGCCTTCCCAGCTATTTCATTGGGCACATCCCTAATTCCTGGCTGATTTGCCTTTCTCGTCGTCGGGTTGGGGTTAGGTAGGCCTTGTGCTAGGATTTTTAAAATCAGGAAGCCCAGACCTCCAGGCACACTGGAGCTGTGAAAGGCAGCCAAAAGGGAGTGCAAAAGTGCCACAACATGGCTGCTTTCACAGCTTTTTCCTTAGGAAGAACCCTAATACCCGGCTGATTTACCTTCCTAGGGTTACTGTTAGGCTTGGGCCAAGGACATTTAAAACCAGGAAGCCCTGTGCTCCAGGCACCCTGCAGCTGTTCAAGGCATCCCAAGGGGAGCGCAAAAGTGACACAACTTGGCTGCCTCCACTGCTATTTCCATGAGACCATCCCGAATCATAGGCTGATTTTCCTTCCTAGCGTTGAGGTTTGAGTTAGGCCTAGGGTTAGAGTTTTTTAACCAGAAAGCCCTGAGTTCCAAGAACACAGCAGCTGCGAAGGACTACCCAAGAAGAGCACAAAAGTACCACAACATGCCTGCCTCCACAGCTATTTCCTTGGGGACATCCCTAATTCCTGGCTGATTTGCCTTTCTCGTCGTCGGGTTGGGGTTAGGTAGGCCTTGTGCTAGGATATTTAAAAGCAGGAAACCCAGACCTCCAAGCACACTGGAGCTGTGAAATGCATCCAAAAGGGAGTGCAAAAGGGCCACAACATGGCTGCTTTCACAGCTTTTTTCTGTGCACCAACACTATACCTTCTCTGATATATCTCCCTAGGGTTAGGGTTCAGCCTAGGGCTAGGATTTTTTGAACCAGGAAGCCCTGTGTTCCAGGCTTACTGTAGCTGCCAAAGGCATCCCAAAGGGAGCGCAGAAGTGCCACAACATGGCTGCTTTCACAGCTTTTTCCTTAGGAAGAACCCTAATACCCGGCTGATTTACCTTCCTAGGGTTACTGTTAGGCTTGGGCCAAGGACTTTTAAAACCAGGAAGCCCTGTGCTCCAGGCACCCTGCAGCTGTTCAAGGCATCCCAAGGGGAGCGCAAAAGTGACACAACTTGGCTGCCTCCACTGCTATTTCCATGAGACCATCCTGAACCATAGGCTGATTTTCCTTCCTAGCGTTGAGGTTTGAGTTAGGCCTAGGGTTAGGGTTCTTTCAACCAGAAAGCCCTGAGTTCCAAGAATACAGCAGCTGCGAAGGACTACCCAAGAAGAGCACAAAAGTACCACAACATGCCTGCCTCCACAGCTATTTCATTGGGCACATCCCTAATTCCTGGCTGATTTGCCTTTCTCGTCGTCGGGTTGGGGTTAGGTAGGCCTTGTGCTAGGATTTTTAAAATCAGGAAGCCCAGAGCTCCAGGCACACTGGAGCTGTGAAAGGCAGCCAAAAGGGAGTGCAAAAGTGCCACAACATGGCTGCTTTCACAGCTTTTTCCTTAGGAAGAACCCTAATACCCGGCTGATTTACCTTCCTAGGGTTACTGTTAGGCTTCGGGCTAGGACTTTTAAAACCAGGAAGCCCTGTGCTCCAGGCACACTGCAGCTGTTCAAGGCATCCCAATGGGAGTGCAAAAGTGACACAACTTGGCTGCCTCCACTGCTATTTCCATGAGACCATCCCGAATCATAGGCTGATTTTCCTTCCTAGCGTTGAGGTTTGAGTTAGGCCTAGGGTTAGAGTTTTTTAACCAGAAAGCCCTGAGTTCCAAGAACACAGCAGCTGCGAAGGACTACCCAAGAAGAGCACAAAAGTACCACAACATGCCTGCCTCCACAGCTATTTCCTTGGGGACATCCCTAATTCCTGGCTGATTTGCCTTTCTCGTCGTCGGGTTGGGGTTAGGTAGGCCTTGTGCTAGGATATTTAAAAGCAGGAAACCCAGACCTCCAAGCACACTGGAGCTGTGAAATGCATCCAAAAGGGAGTGCAAAAGGGCCACAACATGGCTGCTTTCACAGCTTTTTTCTGTGCACCAACACTATACCTTCTCTGATATATCTCCCTAGGGTTAGGGTTCAGCCTAGGGCTAGGATTTTTTGAACCAGGAAGCCCTGTGTTCCAGGCTTACTGTAGCTGCCAAAGGCATCCAAGGGGGCGCAGAAGTGCCACAACATGGCTGCTTTCACAGCTTTTTCCTTAGGAAGAACCCTAATCCCCAGCTGATTTACCTTCCTAGGGTTACTGTTAGGCTTGGGCCAAGGACTTTTAAAACCAGGAAGCCCTGTGCTCCAGGCACACTGCAGCTGTTCAAGGCATCCCAAGGGGAGCGCAAAAGTGACACAACTTGGCTGCCTCCACTGCTATTTCCATGAGACCATCCTGAACCATAGGCTGATTTTCCTTCCTAGCGTTGAGGTTTGAGTTAGGCCTAGGGTTAGAGATTTTTAACCAGAAAGCCCTGAATACCAAGAACACAGCAGCTGCGAAGGACTACCCAAGAAGAGCACAAAAGTACCACCACATGCCTGCCTCCACAGCTATTTCCTTGGGGACATCCCTAATTCCTGGCTGATTTGCCTTTCTCGTCGTCGGGTTGGGGTTAGGTAGGCCTTGTGCTAGGATATTTAAAAGCAGGAAACCCAGACCTCCAAGCACACTGGAGCTGTGAAATGCATCCAAAAGGGAGTGCAAAAGGGCCACAACATGGCTGCTTTCACAGCTTTTTTCTGTGCACCAACACTATACCTTCTCTGATATATCTCCCTAGGGTTAGGGTTCAGCCTAGGGCTAGGATTTTTTGAACCAGGAAGCCCTGTGTTCCAGGCTTACTGTAGCTGCCAAAGGCATCCCAAAGGGAGCGCAGAAGTGCCACAACATGGCTGCTTTCACAGCTTTTTCCTTAGGAAGAACCCTAATACCCGGCTGATTTACCTTCCTAGGGTTACTGTTAGGCTTGGGCCAAGGACATTTAAAACCAGGAAGCCCTGTGCTCCAGGCACCCTGCAGCTGTTCAAGGCATCCCAAGGGGAGCGCAAAAGTGACACAACTTGGCTGCCTCCACTGCTATTTCCATGAGACCATCCCGAATCATAGGCTGATTTTCCTTCCTAGCGTTGAGGTTTGAGTTAGGCCTAGGGTTAGGGTTCTTTCAACCAGAAAGCCCTGAGTTCCAAGAATACAGCAGCTGCGAAGGACTACCCAAGAAGAGCACAAAAGTACCACAACATGCCTGCCTTCCCAGCTATTTCATTGGGCACATCCCTAATTCCTGGCTGATTTGCCTTTCTCGTCGTCGGGTTGGGGTTAGGTAGGCCTTGTGCTAGGATTTTTAAAATCAGGAAGCCCAGAGCTCCAGGCACACTGGAGCTGTGAAAGGCAGCCAAAAGGGAGTGCAAAAGTGCCACAACATGGCTGCTTTCACAGCTTTTTCCTTAGGAAGAACCCTAATACCCGGCTGATTTACCTTCCTAGGGTTACTGTTAGGCTTGGGCCAAGGACTTTTAAAACCAGGAAGCCCTGTGCTCCAGGCACACTGCAGCTGTTCAAGGCATCCCAATGGGAGTGCAAAAGTGACACAACTTGGCTGCCTCCACTGCTATTTCCATGAGACCATCCCGAATCATAGGCTGATTTTCCTTCCTAGCGTTGAGGTTTGAGTTAGGCCTAGGGTTAGAGTTTTTTAACCAGAAAGCCCTGAGTTCCAAGAACACAGCAGCTGCGAAGGACTACCCAAGAAGAGCACAAAAGTACCACAACATGCCTGCCTCCACAGCTATTTCCTTGGGGACATCCCTAATTCCTGGCTGATTTGCCTTTCTCGTCGTCGGGTTGGGGTTAGGTAGGCCTTGTGCTAGGATATTTAAAAGCAGGAAACCCAGACCTCCAAGCACACTGGAGCTGTGAAATGCATCCAAAAGGGAGTGCAAAAGGGCCACAACATGGCTGCTTTCACAGCTTTTTTCTGTGCACCAACACTATACCTTCTCTGATATATCTCCCTAGGGTTAGGGTTCAGCCTAGGGCTAGGATTTTTTGAACCAGGAAGCCCTGTGTTCCAGGCTTACTGTAGCTGCCAAAGGCATCCCAAAGGGAGCACAGAAGTGCCACAACATGGCTGCTTTCACAGCTTTTTCCTTAGGAAGAACCCTAATACCCGGCTGATTTACCTTCCTAGGGTTACTGTTAGGCTTGGGCCAAGGACTTTTAAAACCAGGAAGCCCTGTGCTCCAGGCACCCTGCAGCTGTTCAAGGCATCCCAAGGGGAGCGCAAAAGTGACACAACTTGGCTGCCTCCACTGCTATTTCCATGAGACCATCCTGAACCATAGGCTGATTTTCCTTCCTAGCGTTGAGGTTTGAGTTAGGCCTAGGGTTAGGGTTCTTTCAACCAGAAAGCCCTGAGTTCCAAGAATACAGCAGCTGCGAAGGACTACCCAAGAAGAGCACAAAAGTACCACAACATGCCTGCCTCCCCAGCTATTTCATTGGGCACATCCCTAATTCCTGGCTGATTTGCCTTTCTCGTCGTCGGGTTGGGGTTAGGTAGGCCTTGTGCTAGGATTTTTAAAATCAGGAAGCCCAGACCTCCAGGCACACTGGAGCTGTGAAAGGCAGCCAAAAGGGAGTGCAAAAGTGCCACAACATGGCTGCTTTCACAGCTTTTTCTTTAGGAAGAACCCTAATACCCGGCTGATTTACCTTCCTAGGGTTACTGTTAGGCTTCGGGCTAGGACTTTTAAAACCAGGAAGCCCTGTGCTCCAGGCACACTGCAGCTGTTCAAGGCATCCCAATGGGAGTGCAAAAGTGACACAACTTGGCTGCCTCCACTGCTATTTCCATGAGACCATCCCGAATCATAGGCTGATTTTCCTTCCTAGCGTTGAGGTTTGAGTTAGGCCTAGGGTTAGAGTTTTTTAACCAGAAAGCCCTGAGTTCCAAGAACACAGCAGCTGCGAAGGACTACCCAAGAAGAGCACAAAAGTACCACAACATGCCTGCCTCCACAGCTATTTCCTTGGGGACATCCCTAATTCCTGGCTGATTTGCCTTTCTCGTCGTCGGGTTGGGGTTAGGTAGGCCTTGTGCTAGGATATTTAAAAGCAGGAAACCCAGACCTCCAAGCACACTGGAGCTGTGAAAGGCATCCAAAAGGGAGTGCAAAAGGGCCACAACATGGCTGCTTTCACAGCTTTTTTCTGTGCACCAACACTATACCTTCTCTGATATATCTCCCTAGGGTTAGGGTTCAGCCTAGGGCTAGGATTTTTTGAACCAGGAAGCCCTGTGTTCCAGGCTTACTGTAGCTGCCAAAGGCATCCAAGGGAGCGCAGAAGTGCCACAACATGGCTGCTTTCACAGCTTTTTCCTTAGGAAGAACCCTAATCCCCAGCTGATTTACCTTCCTAGGGTTACTGTTAGGCTTGGGCCAAGGACTTTTAAAACCAGGAAGCCCTGTGCTCCAGGCACACTGCAGCTGTTCAAGGCATCCCAAGGGGAGCGCAAAAGTGACACAACTTGGCTGCCTCCACTGCTATTTCCATGAGACCATCCTGAACCATAGGCTGATTTTCCTTCCTAGCGTTGAGGTTTGAGTTAGGCCTAGGGTTAGAGATTTTTAACCAGAAAGCCCTGAATACCAAGAACACAGCAGCTGCGAAGGACTACCCAAGAAGAGCACAAAAGTACCACCACATGCCTGCCTCCACAGCTATTTCCTTGGGGACATCCCTAATTCCTGGCTGATTTGCCTTTCTCGTCGTCGGGTTGGGGTTAGGTAGGCCTTGTGCTAGGATATTTAAAAGCAGGAAACCCAGACCTCCAAGCACACTGGAGCTGTGAAATGCATCCAAAAGGGAGTGCAAAAGGGCCACAACATGGCTGCTTTCACAGCTTTTTTCTTGGCACCATCACTATACCTTCTCTGATATATCTCCCTAGGGTTAGGGTTCAGCCTAGGGCTAGGATTTTTTGAACCAGGAAGCCCTGTGTTCCAGGCTTACTGTAGCTGCCAAAGGCATCCCAAAGGGAGCACAGAAGTGCCACAACATGGCTGCTTTCACAGCTTTTTCCTTAGGAAGAACCCTAATACCCGGCTGATTTACCTTCCTAGGGTTACTGTTAGGCTTGGGCCAAGGACTTTGAAAACCAGGAAGCCCTGTGCTCCAGGCACCCTGCAGCTGTTCAAGGCATCCCAAGGGGAGCGCAAAAGTGACACAACTTGGCTGCCTCCACTGCTATTTCCATGAGACCATCCTGAACCATAGGCTGATTTTCCTTCCTAGCGTTGAGGTTTGAGTTAGGCCTAGGGTTAGGGTTCTTTCAACCAGAAAGCCCTGAGTTCCAAGAATACAGCAGCTGCGAAGGACTACCCAAGAAGAGCACAAAAGTACCACAACATGCCTGCCTTCCCAGCTATTTCATTGGGCACATCCCTAATTCCTGGCTGATTTGCCTTTCTCGTCGTCGGGTTGGGGTTAGGTAGGCCTTGTGCTAGGATTTTTAAAATCAGGAAGCCCAGAGCTCCAGGCACACTGGAGCTGTGAAAGGCAGCCAAAAGGGAGTGCAAAAGTGCCACAACATGGCTGCTTTCACAGCTTTTTCCTTAGGAAGAACCCTAATACCCGGCTGATTTACCTTCCTAGGGTTACTGTTAGGCTTCAGGCTAGGACTTTTAAAACCAGGAAGCCCTGTGCTCCAGGCACACTGCAGCTGTTCAAGGCATCCCAAGGGGAGTGCAAAAGTGACACAACTTGGCTGCCTCCACTGCTATTTCCATGAGACCATCCCGAATCATAGGCTGATTTTCCTTCCTAGCGTTGAGGTTTGAGTTAGGCCTAGGGTTAGAGTTTTTTAACCAGAAAGCCCTGAGTTCCAAGAACACAGCAGCTGCGAAGGACTACCCAAGAAGAGCACAAAAGTACCACAACATGCCTGCCTCCACAGCTATTTCCTTGGGGACATCCCTAATTCCTGGCTGATTTGCCTTTCTCGTCGTCGGGTTGGGGTTAGGTAGGCCTTGTGCTAGGATATTTAAAAGCAGGAAACCCAGACCTCCAAGCACACTGGAGCTGTGAAATGCATCCAAAAGGGAGTGCAAAAGGGCCACAACATGGCTGCTTTCACAGCTTTTTTCTGTGCACCAACACTATACCTTCTCTGATATATCTCCCTAGGGTTAGGGTTCAGCCTAGGGCTAGGATTTTTTGAACCAGGAAGCCCTGTGTTCCAGGCTTACTGTAGCTGCCAAAGGCATCCCAAATGGAGCGCAGAAGTGCCACAACATGGCTGCTTTCACAGCTTTTTCCTTAGGAAGAACCCTAATACCCGGCTGATTTACCTTCCTAGGGTTACTGTTAGGCTTGGGCCAAGGACTTTTAAAACCAGGAAGCCCTGTGCTCCAGGCACCCTGCAGCTGTTCAAGGCATCCCAAGGGGAGCGCAAAAGTGACACAACTTGGCTGCCTCCACTGCTATTTCCATGAGACCATCCTGAACCATAGGCTGATTTTCCTTCCTAGCGTTGAGGTTTGAGTTAGGCCTAGGGTTAGGGTTCTTTCAACCAGAAAGCCCTGAGTTCCAAGAATACAGCAGCTGCGAAGGACTACCCAAGAAGAGCACAAAAGTACCACAACATGCCTGCCTCCCCAGCTATTTCATTGGGCACATCCCTAATTCCTGGCTGATTTGCCTTTCTCGTCGTCGGGTTGGGGTTAGGTAGGCCTTGTGCTAGGATTTTTAAAATCAGGAAGCCCAGACCTCCAGGCACACTGGAGCTGTGAAAGGCAGCCAAAAGGGAGTGCAAAAGTGCCACAACATGGCTGCTTTCACAGCTTTTTCCTTAGGAAGAACCCTAATACCCGGCTGATTTACCTTCCTAGGGTTACTGTTAGGCTTGGGCCAAGGACTTTGAAAACCAGGAAGCCCTGTGCTCCAGGCACACTGCAGCTGTTCAAGGCATCCCAAGGGGAGCGCAAAAGTGACACAACTTGGCTGCCTCCACTGCTATTTCCATGAGACCATCCCGAACCATAGGCTGATTTTCCTTCCTAGCGTTGAGGTTTGAGTTAGGCCTAGGGTTAGAGTTTTTTAACCAGAAAGCCCTGAGTTCCAAGAACACAGCAGCTGCGAAGGACTACCCAAGAAGAGCACAAAAGTACCACAACATGCCTGCCTCCACAGCTATTTCCTTGGGGACATCCCTAATTCCTGGCTGATTTGCCTTTCTCGTCGTCGGGTTGGGGTTAGGTAGGCCTTGTGCTAGGATATTTAAAAGCAGGAAACCCAGACCTCCAAGCACACTGGAGCTGTGAAAGGCATCCAAAAGGGAGTGCAAAAGGGCCACAACATGGCTGCTTTCACAGCTTTTTTCTTGGCACCATCACTATACCTTCTCTGATATATCTCCCTAGGGTTAGGGTTAGGGTTCAGCCTAGGGCTAGGATTTTTTGAACCAGGAAGCCCTGTGTTCCAGGCTTACTGTAGCTGCCAAAGGCATCCAAGGGAGCGCAGAAGTGCCACAACATGGCTGCTTTCACAGCTTTTTCCTTAGGAAGAACCCTAATACCCGGCTGATTTACCTTCCTAGGGTTACTGTTAGGCTTGGGCCAAGGACTTTTAAAACCAGGAAGCCCTGTGCTCCAGGCACCCTGCAGCTGTTCAAGGCATCCCAAGGGGAGCGCAAAAGTGACACAACTTGGCTGCCTCCACTGCTATTTCCATGAGACCATCCTGAACCATAGGCTGATTTTCCTTCCTAGCGTTGAGGTTTGAGTTAGGCCTAGGGTTAGGGTTCTTTCAACCAGAAAGCCCTGAGTTCCAAGAACACAGCAGCTGCGAAGGACTACCCAAGAAGAGCACAAAAGTACCACCACATGCCTGCCTCCCCAGCTATTTCATTGGGGACATCCCTAATTCCTGGCTGATTTGCCTTTCTCGTCGTCGGGTTGGGGTTAGGTAGGCCTTGTGCTAGGATTTTTAAAATCAGGAAGCCCAGACCTCCAGGCACACTGGAGCTGTGAAAGGCAGCCAAAAGGGAGTGCAAAAGTGCCACAACATGGCTGCTTTCACAGCTTTTTCCTTAGGAAGAACCCTAATACCCGGCTGATTTACCTTCCTAGGGTTACTGTTAGGCTTGGGCCAAGGACTTTTAAAACCAGGAAGCCCTGTGCTCCAGGCACACTGCAGCTGTTCAAGGCATCCCAAGGGGAGCGCAAAAGTGACACAACTTGGCTGCCTCCACTGCTATTTCCATGAGACCATCCCGAACCATAGGCTGATTTTCCTTCCTAGCGTTGAGGTTTGAGTTAGGCCTAGGGTTAGAGTTTTAAAACCAGAAAGCCCTGAGTTCCAAGAACACAGCAGCTGCGAAGGACTACCCAAGAAGAGCACAAAAGTACCACAACATGCCTGCCTCCACAGCTATTTCCTTGGGGACATCCCTAATTCCTGGCTGATTTGCCTTTCTCGTCGTCGGGTTGGGGTTAGGTAGGCCTTGTGCTAGGATATTTAAAAGCAGGAAACCCAGACCTCCAAGCACACTGGAGCTGTGAAAGGCATCCAAAAGGGAGTGCAAAAGGGCCACAACATGGCTGCTTTCACAGCTTTTTTCTTGGCACCATCACTATACCTTCTCTGATATATCTCCCTAGGGTTAGGGTTAGGGTTCAGCCTAGGGCTAGGATTTTTTGAACCAGGAAGCCCTGTGTTCCAGGCTTACTGTAGCTGCCAAAGGCATCCAAGGGAGCGCAGAAGTGCCACAACATGGCTGCTTTCACAGCTTTTTCCTTAGGAAGAACCCTAATACCCGGCTGATTTACCTTCCTAGGGTTACTGTTAGGCTTGGGCCAAGGACTTTGAAAACCAGGAAGCCCTGTGCTCCAGGCACACTGCAGCTGTTCAAGGCATCCCAAGGGGAGCGCAAAAGTGACACAACTTGGCTGCCTCCACTGCTATTTCCTTGAGACCATCCCCAACCTTAGGCTGGTTTTCCTTCCTAGCGTTGAGTTTTGAGTTAGGCCTATGGTTAGTGTTCTTTTAACCTGAAAGCCCTGAGTTCCAAGAACACAGCAGCTGCGAAGGACTACCCAAGAAGAGCACAAAAGTACCACCACATGCCTGCCTCCACAGCTATTTCCTTGGGGACATCCCTAATTCCTGGCTGATACGCCTTTCTCGTTGTCGGGTTGGGGTTAGGTAGGCCTTGTGCTAGGATTTTTAAAATCAGGAAGCCCAGACCTCCAGGCACACTGGAGCTGTGAAAGGCAGCCAAAAGGGAGTGCAAAAGTGCCACAACATGGCTGCTTTCACAGCTTTTTCCTTAGGAAGAACCCTAATCCCCAGCTGATTTACCTTCCTAGGGTTACTGTTAGGCTTGGGCCAAGGACTTTTAAAACCAGGAAGCCCTGTGCTCCAGGCACACTGCAGCTGTTCAAGGCATCCCAAGGGGAGCGCAAAAGTGACACAACTTGGCTGCCTCCACTGCTATTTCCATGAGACCATCCCCAACCTTAGGCTGGTTTTCCTTCCTAGCGTTGAGTTTTGAGTTCGGCCTAGGGTTAGGGTTCTTTCAACCAGAAAGCCCTGAGTTCCAAGAATACAGCAGCTGCGAAGGACTACCCAAGAAGAGCACAAAAGTACCACAACATGCCTGCCTCCACAGCTATTTCCTTGGGGACATCCCTAATTCCTGGCTGATTTGCCTTTCTCGTCGTCGGGTTGGGGTTAGGTAGGCCTTGTGCTAGGATTTTTAAAATCAGGAAGCCCAGACCTCCAGGCACACTGGAGCTGTGAAAGGCAGCCAAAAGGGATTGCAAAAGTGCCACAACATGGCTGCTTTCACAGCTTTTTCCTTAGGAAGAACCCTAATACCCGGCTGATTTACCTTCCTAGGGTTACTGTTAGGCTTGGGCCAAGGACTTTTAAAACCAGGAAGCCCTGTGCTCCAGGCACACTGCAGCTGTTCAAGGCATCCCAATGGGAGTGCAAAAGTGACACAACTTGGCTGCCTCCACTGCTATTTCCATGAGACCATCCCGAATCATAGGCTGATTTTCCTTCCTAGCGTTGAGGTTTGAGTTAGGCCTAGGGTTAGAGTTTTAAAACCAGAGAGCCCTGAGTTCCAAGAACACAGCAGCTGCGAAGGACTACCCAAGAAGAGCACAAAAGTACCACAACATGCCTGCCTCCACAGCTATTTCCTTGGGGACATCCCTAATTCCTGGCTGATTTGCCTTTCTCGTCGTCGGGTTGGGGTTAGGTAGGCCTTGTGCTAGGATATTTAAAAGCAGGAAACCCAGACCTCCAAGCACACTGGAGCTGTGAAATGCATCCAAAAGGGAGTGCAAAAGGGCCACAACATGGCTGCTTTCACAGCTTTTTTCTGTGCACCAACACTATACCTTCTCTGATATATCTCCCTAGGGTTAGGGTTCAGCCTAGGGCTAGGATTTTTTGAACCAGGAAGCCCTGTGTTCCAGGCTTACTGTAGCTGCCAAAGGCATCCCAAAGGGAGCGCAGAAGTGCCACAACATGGCTGCTTTCACAGCTTTTTCCTTAGGAAGAACCCTAATACCCGGCTGATTTACCTTCCTAGGGTTACTGTTAGGCTTGGGCCAAGGACTTTGAAAACCAGGAAGCCCTGTGCTCCAGGCACCCTGCAGCTGTTCAAGGCATCCCAAGGGGAGTGCAAAAGTGACACAACTTGGCTGCCTCCACTGCTATTTCCATGACACCATCCTGAACCATAGGCTGATTTTCCTTCCTAGCGTTGAGGTTTGAGTTAGGCCTAGGGTTAGGGTTCTTTCAACCAGAAAGCCCTGAGTTCCAAGAATACAGCAGCTGCGAAGGACTACCCAAGAAGAGCACAAAAGTACCACAACATGCCTGCCTCCCCAGCTATTTCATTGGGCACATCCCTAATTCCTGGCTGATTTGCCTTTCTCGTCGTCGGGTTGGGGTTAGGTAGGCCTTGTGCTAGGATTTTTAAAATCAGGAAGCCCAGACCTCCAGGCACACTGGAGCTGTGAAAGGCAGCCAAAAGGGAGTGCAAAAGTGCCACAACATGGCTGCTTTCACAGCTTTTTCCTTAGGAAGAACCCTAATACCCGGCTGATTTACCTTCCTAGGGTTACTGTTAGGCTTGGGCCAAGGACTTTGAAAACCCGGAAGCCCTGTGCTCCAGGCACACTGCAGCTGTTCAAGGCATCCCAAGGGGAGCGCAAAAGTGACACAACTTGGCTGCCTCCACTGCTATTTCCATGAGACCATCCCCAACCTTAGGCTGGTTTTCCTTCCTAGCGTTGAGGTTTGAGTTAGGCCTAGGGTTAGGGTTCTTTCAACCAGAAAGCCCTGAGTTCCAAGAATACAGCAGCTGCGAAGGACTACCCAAGAAGAGCACAAAAGTACCACCACATGCCTGCCTCCACAGCTATTTCCTTGGGGACATCCCTAATTCCTGGCTGATTTGCCTTTCTCGTCGTCGGGTTGGGGTTAGGTAGGCCTTGTGCTAGGATATTTAAAAGCAGGAAACCCAGACCTCCAAGCACACTGGAGCTGTGAAAGGCATCCAAAAGGGAGTGCAAAAGGGCCACAACATGGCTGCTTTCACAGCTTTTTTCTTGGCACCATCACTATACCTTCTCTGATATATCTCCCTAGGGTTAGGGTTAGGGTTCAGCCTAGGGCTAGGATTTTTTGAACCAGGAAGCCCTGTGTTCCAGGCTTACTGTAGCTGCCAAAGGCATCCAAGGGAGCGCAGAAGTGCCACAACATGGCTGCTTTCACAGCTTTTTCCTTAGGAAGAACCCTAATACCCGGCTGATTTACCTTCCTAGGGTTACTGTTAGGCTTGGGCCAAGGACTTTTAAAACCAGGAAGCCCTGTGCTCCAGGCACCCTGCAGCTGTTCAAGGCATCCCAAGGGGAGCGCAAAAGTGACACAACTTGGCTGCCTCCACTGCTATTTCCATGAGACCATCCTGAACCATAGGCTGATTTTCCTTCCTAGCGTTGAGGTTTGAGTTAGGCCTAGGGTTAGGGTTCTTTCAACCAGAAAGCCCTGAGTTCCAAGAACACAGCAGCTGCGAAGGACTACCCAAGAAGAGCACAAAAGTACCACCACATGCCTGCCTCCCCAGCTATTTCATTGGGGACATCCCTAATTCCTGGCTGATTTGCCTTTCTCGTCGTCGGGTTGGGGTTAGGTAGGCCTTGTGCTAGGATTTTTAAAATCAGGAAGCCCAGACCTCCAGGCACACTGGAGCTGTGAAAGGCAGCCAAAAGGGAGTGCAAAAGTGCCACAACATGGCTGCTTTCACAGCTTTTTCCTTAGGAAGAACCCTAATACCCGGCTGATTTACCTTCCTAGGATTACTGTTAGGCTTGGGCCAAGGACTTTTAAAACCAGGAAGCCCTGTGCTCCAGGCACACTGCAGCTGTTCAAGGCATCCCAAGGGGAGCGCAAAAGTGACACAACTTGGCTGCCTCCACTGCTATTTCCATGAGACCATCCCGAACCATAGGCTGATTTTCCTTCCTAGCGTTGAGGTTTGAGTTAGGCCTAGGGTTAGAGTTTTTTAACCAGAAAGCCCTGAGTTCCAAGAACACAGCAGATGCGAAGGACCACCAAAGAAGAGCACAAAAGTACCACAACATGCCTGCCTCCACAGCTATTTCCTTGGGGACATCCCTAATTCCTGGCTGATTTGCCTTTCTCGTCGTCGGGTTGGGGTTAGGTAGGCCTTGTGCTAGGATATTTAAAAGCAGGAAACCCAGACCTCCAAGCACACTGGAGCTGTGAAAGGCATCCAAAAGGGAGTGCAAAAGGGCCACAACATGGCTGCTTTCACAGCTTTTTTCTTGGCACCATCACTATACCTTCTCTGATATATCTCCCTAGGGTTAGGGTTAGGGTTCAGCCTAGGGCTAGGATTTTTTGAACCAGGAAGCCCTGTGTTCCAGGCTTACTGTAGCTGCCAAAGGCATCCAAGGGAGCGCAGAAGTGCCACAACATGGCTGCTTTCACAGCTTTTTCCTTAGGAAGAACCCTAATACCCGGCTGATTTACCTTCCTAGGGTTACTGTTAGGCTTGGGCCAAGGACTTTGAAAACCAGGAAGCCCTGTGCTCCAGGCACACTGCAGCTGTTCAAGGCATCCCAAGGGGAGCGCAAAAGTGACACAACTTGGCTGCCTCCACTGCTATTTCCTTGAGACCATCCCCAACCTTAGGCTGGTTTTCCTTCCTAGCGTTGAGTTTTGAGTTAGGCCTATGGTTAGTGTTCTTTTAACCTGAAAGCCCTGAGTTCCAAGAACACAGCAGCTGCGAAGGACTACCCAAGAAGAGCACAAAAGTACCACCACATGCCTGCCTCCACAGCTATTTCCTTGGGGACATCCCTAATTCCTGGCTGATACGCCTTTCTCGTTGTCGGGTTGGGGTTAGGTAGGCCTTGTGCTAGGATTTTTAAAATCAGGAAGCCCAGACCTCCAGGCACACTGGAGCTGTGAAAGGCAGCCAAAAGGGAGTGCAAAAGTGCCACAACATGGCTGCTTTCACAGCTTTTTCCTTAGGAAGAACCCTAATCCCCAGCTGATTTACCTTCCTAGGGTTACTGTTAGGCTTGGGCCAAGGACTTTTAAAACCAGGAAGCCCTGTGCTCCAGGCACACTGCAGCTGTTCAAGGCATCCCAAGGGGAGCGCAAAAGTGACACAACTTGGCTGCCTCCACTGCTATTTCCATGAGACCATCCCCAACCTTAGGCTGGTTTTCCTTCCTAGCGTTGAGTTTTGAGTTCGGCCTAGGGTTAGGGTTCTTTCAACCAGAAAGCCCTGAGTTCCAAGAATACAGCAGCTGCGAAGGACTACCCAAGAAGAGCACAAAAGTACCACAACATGCCTGCCTCCACAGCTATTTCCTTGGGGACATCCCTAATTCCTGGCTGATTTGCCTTTCTCGTCGTCGGGTTGGGGTTAGGTAGGCCTTGTGCTAGGATTTTTAAAATCAGGAAGCCCAGACCTCCAGGCACACTGGAGCTGTGAAAGGCAGCCAAAAGGGATTGCAAAAGTGCCACAACATGGCTGCTTTCACAGCTTTTTCCTTAGGAAGAACCCTAATACCCGGCTGATTTACCTTCCTAGGGTTACTGTTAGGCTTCGGCCTAGGACTTTTAAAACCAGGAAGCCCTGTGCTCCAGGCACACTGCAGCTGTTCAAGGCATCCCAATGGGAGTGCAAAAGTGACACAACTTGGCTGCCTCCACTGCTATTTCCATGAGACCATCCCGAATCATAGGCTGATTTTCCTTCCTAGCGTTGAGGTTTGAGTTAGGCCTAGGGTTAGAGTTTTAAAACCAGAGAGCCCTGAGTTCCAAGAACACAGCAGCTGCGAAGGACTACCCAAGAAGAGCACAAAAGTACCACAACATGCCTGCCTCCACAGCTATTTCCTTGGGGACATCCCTAATTCCTGGCTGATTTGCCTTTCTCGTCGTCGGGTTGGGGTTAGGTAGGCCTTGTGCTAGGATATTTAAAAGCAGGAAACCCAGACCTCCAAGCACACTGGAGCTGTGAAATGCATCCAAAAGGGAGTGCAAAAGGGCCACAACATGGCTGCTTTCACAGCTTTTTTCTGTGCACCAACACTATACCTTCTCTGATATATCTCCCTAGGGTTAGGGTTCAGCCTAGGGCTAGGATTTTTTGAACCAGGAAGCCCTGTGTTCCAGGCTTACTGTAGCTGCCAAAGGCATCCCAAAGGGAGCGCAGAAGTGCCACAACATGGCTGCTTTCACAGCTTTTTCCTTAGGAAGAACCCTAATACCCGGCTGATTTACCTTCCTAGGGTTACTGTTAGGCTTGGGCCAAGGACTTTGAAAACCAGGAAGCCCTGTGCTCCAGGCACCCTGCAGCTGTTCAAGGCATCCCAAGGGGAGTGCAAAAGTGACACAACTTGGCTGCCTCCACTGCTATTTCCATGACACCATCCTGAACCATAGGCTGATTTTCCTTCCTAGCGTTGAGGTTTGAGTTAGGCCTAGGGTTAGGGTTCTTTCAACCAGAAAGCCCTGAGTTCCAAGAATACAGCAGCTGCGAAGGACTACCCAAGAAGAGCACAAAAGTACCACAACATGCCTGCCTCCCCAGCTATTTCATTGGGCACATCCCTAATTCCTGGCTGATTTGCCTTTCTCGTCGTCGGGTTGGGGTTAGGTAGGCCTTGTGCTAGGATTTTTAAAATCAGGAAGCCCAGACCTCCAGGCACACTGGAGCTGTGAAAGGCAGCCAAAAGGGAGTGCAAAAGTGCCACAACATGGCTGCTTTCACAGCTTTTTCCTTAGGAAGAACCCTAATACCCGGCTGATTTACCTTCCTAGGGTTACTGTTAGGCTTGGGCCAAGGACTTTGAAAACCAGGAAGCCCTGTGCTCCAGGCACACTGCAGCTGTTCAAGGCATCCCAAGGGGAGCGCAAAAGTGACACAACTTGGCTGCCTCCACTGCTATTTCCATGAGACCATCCCCAACCTTAGGCTGGTTTTCCTTCCTAGCGTTGAGGTTTGAGTTAGGCCTAGGGTTAGGGTTCTTTCAACCAGAAAGCCCTGAGTTCCAAGAATACAGCAGCTGCGAAGGACTACCCAAGAAGAGCACAAAAGTACCACCACATGCCTGCCTCCACAGCTATTTCCTTGGGGACATCCCTAATTCCTGGCTGATTTGCCTTTCTCGTCGTCGGGTTGGGGTTAGGTAGGCCTTGTGCTAGGATTTTTAAAATCAGGAAGCCCAGACCTCCAGGCACACTGATGCTGCCAAAGGCATCCCAAAGGGAGCGCAGAAGTGCCACAACATGGCTGCTTTCACAGCTTTTTCCTTAGGAAGAACCCTAATACCCGGCTGATTTACCTTCCTAGGGTTACTGTTAGGCTTGGGCCAAGGACTTTGAAAACCAGGAAGCCCTGTGCTCCAGGCACACTGCAGCTGTTCAAGGCATCCCAAGGGGAGCGCAAAAGTGACACAACTTGGCTGCCTCCACTGCTATTTCCATGAGACCATCCTGAACCATAGGCTGATTTTCCTTCCTAGCGTTGAGGTTTGAGTTAGGCCTAGGGATAGGGTTCTTTTAACCTGAAAGCCCTGAGTTCCAAGAATACAGCAGCTGCGAAGGACTACCCAAGAAGAGCACAAAAGTACCACCACATGCCTGCCTCCACAGCTATTTCCTTGGGGACATCCCTAATTCCTGGCTGATACGCCTTTCTCGTTGTCGGGTTGGGGTTAGGTAGGCCTTGTGCTAGGATTTTTAAAATCAGGAAGCCCAGACCTCCAGGCACACTGGAGCTGTGAAAGGCAGCCAAAAGGGAGTGCAAAAGTGCCACAACATGGCTGCTTTCACAGCTTTTTCCTTAGGAAGAACCCTAATCCCCAGCTGATTTACCTTCCTAGGGTTACTGTTAGGCTTGGGCCAAGGACTTTTAAAACCAGGAAGCCCTGTGCTCCAGGCACACTGCAGCTGTTCAAGGCATCCCAAGGGGAGCGCAAAAGTGACGCAACTTGGCTGCCTCCACTGCTATTTCCATGAGACCATCCCCAACCTTAGGCTGGTTTTCCTTCCTAGCGTTGAGTTTTGAGTTCGGCCTAGGGTTAGGGTTCTTTCAACCAGAAAGCCCTGAGTTCCAAGAATACAGCAGCTGCGAAGGACTACCCAAGAAGAGCACAAAAGTACCACCACATGCCTGCCTCCACAGCTATTTCCTTGGGGACATCCCTAATTCCTGGCTGATTTGCCTTTCTCGTCGTCGGGTTGGGGTTAGGTAGGCCTTGTGCTAGGATTTTTAAAATCAGGAAGCCCAGACCTCCAGGCACACTGGAGCTGTGAAAGGCAGCCAAAAGGGATTGCAAAAGTGCCACAACATGGCTGCTTTCACAGCTTTTTCCTTAGGAAGAACCCTAATACCCGGCTGATTTACCTTCCTAGGGTTACTGTTAGGCTTCGGCCTAGGACTTTTAAAACCAGGAAGCCCTGTGCTCCAGGCACACTGCAGCTGTTCAAGGCATCCCAATGGGAGTGCAAAAGTGACACAACTTGGCTGCCTCCACTGCTATTTCCATGAGACCATCCCGAATCATAGGCTGATTTTCCTTCCTAGCGTTGAGGTTTGAGTTAGGCCTAGGGTTAGAGTTTTAAAACCAGAGAGCCCTGAGTTCCAAGAACACAGCAGCTGCGAAGGACTACCCAAGAAGAGCACAAAAGTACCACAACATGCCTGCCTCCACAGCTATTTCCTTGGGGACATCCCTAATTCCTGGCTGATTTGCCTTTCTCGTCGTCGGGTTGGGGTTAGGTAGGCCTTGTGCTAGGATATTTAAAATCAGGAAACCCAGACCTCCAAGCACACTGGAGCTGTGAAATGCATCCAAAAGGGAGTGCAAAAGGGCCACAACATGGCTGCTTTCACAGCTTTTTTCTGTGCACCAACACTATACCTTCTCTGATATATCTCCCTAGGGTTAGGGTTCAGCCTAGGGCTAGGATTTTTTGAACCAGGAAGCCCTGTGTTCCAGGCTTACTGTAGCTGCCAAAGGCATCCCAAAGGGAGCGCAGAAGTGCCACAACATGGCTGCTTTCACAGCTTTTTCCTTAGGAAGAACCCTAATACCCGGCTGATTTACCTTCCTAGGGTTACTGTTAGGCTTGGGCCAAGGACTTTGAAAACCAGGAAGCCCTGTGCTCCAGGCACCCTGCAGCTGTTCAAGGCATCCCAAGGGGAGCGCAAAAGTGACACAACTTGGCTGCCTCCACTGCTATTTCCATGAGACCATCCTGAACCATAGGCTGATTTTCCTTCCTAGCGTTGAGGTTTGAGTTAGGCCTAGGGTTAGGGTTCTTTCAACCAGAAAGCCCTGAGTTCCAAGAATACAGCAGCTGCGAAGGACTACCCAAGAAGAGCACAAAAGTACCACAACATGCCTGCCTCCCCAGCTATTTCATTGGGCACATCCCTAATTCCTGGCTGATTTGCCTTTCTCGTCGTCGGGTTGGGGTTAGGTAGGCCTTGTGCTAGGATTTTTAAAATCAGGAAGCCCAGACCTCCAGGCACACTGGAGCTGTGAAAGGCAGCCAAAAGGGAGTGCAAAAGTGCCACAACATGGCTGCTTTCACAGCTTTTTCCTTAGGAAGAACCCTAATACCCGGCTGATTTACCTTCCTAGGGTTACTGTTAGGCTTGGGCCAAGGACTTTGAAAACCCGGAAGCCCTGTGCTCCAGGCACACTGCAGCTGTTCAAGGCATCCCAAGGGGAGCGCAAAAGTGACACAACTTGGCTGCCTCCACTGCTATTTCCATGAGACCATCCCCAACCTTAGGCTGGTTTTCCTTCCTAGCGTTGAGGTTTGAGTTAGGCCTAGGGTTAGGGTTCTTTCAACCAGAAAGCCCTGAGTTCCAAGAATACAGCAGCTGCGAAGGACTACCCAAGAAGAGCACAAAAGTACCACCACATGCCTGCCTCCACAGCTATTTCCTTGGGGACATCCCTAATTCCTGGCTGATTTGCCTTTCTCGTCGTCGGGTTGGGGTTAGGTAGGCCTTGTGCTAGGATTTTTAAAATCAGGAAGCCCAGACCTCCAGGCACACTGATGCTGCCAAAGGCATCCCAAAGGGAGCGCAGAAGTGCCACAACATGGCTGCTTTCACAGCTTTTTCCTTAGGAAGAACCCTAATACCCGGCTGATTTACCTTCCTAGGGTTACTGTTAGGCTTGGGCCAAGGACTTTGAAAACCAGGAAGCCCTGTGCTCCAGGCACACTGCAGCTGTTCAAGGCATCCCAAGGGGAGCGCAAAAGTGACACAACTTGGCTGCCTCCACTGCTATTTCCATGAGACCATCCTGAACCATAGGCTGATTTTCCTTCCTAGCGTTGAGGTTTGAGTTAGGCCTAGGGATAGGGTTCTTTTAACCTGAAAGCCCTGAGTTCCAAGAATACAGCAGCTGCGAAGGACTACCCAAGAAGAGCACAAAAGTACCACAACATGCCTGCCTCCCCAGCTATTTCATTGGGCACATCCCTAATTCCTGGCTGATTTGCCTTTCTCGTTGTCGGGTTGGGGTTAGGTAGGCCTTGTGCTAGGATTTTTAAAATCAGGAAGCCCAGACCTCCAGGCACACTGGAGCTGTGAAAGGCATCCAAAAGGGAGTGCAAAAGTGCCACAACATGGCTGCTTTCACAGCTTTTTCCTTAGGAAGAACCCTAATACCCGGCTGATTTACCTTCCTAGGGTTACTGTTAGGCTTGGGCCAAGGACTTTGAAAACCAGGAAGCCCTGTGCTCCAGGCACACTGCAGCTGTTCAAGGCATCCCAAGGGGAGCGCAAAAGTGACACAACTTGGCAGCCTCCACTGCTATTTCCATGAGACCATCCCGAATCATAGGCTGGTTTTCCTTCCTAGCGTTGAGGTTTGAGTTAGGCCTAGGGTTAGTGTTCTTTTAACCTGAAAGCCCTGAGTTCCAAGAACACAGCAGCTGCGAAGGACTACCCAAGAAGAGCAAAAAAGTACCACCACATGCCTGCCTCCACAGCTATTTCCTTGGGGACATCCCTAATTCCTGGCTGATACGCCTTTCTCGTTGTCGGGTTGGGGTTAGGTAGGCCTTGTGCTAGGATTTTTAAAATCAGGAAGCCCAGACCTCCAGGCACACTGGAGCTGTGAAAGGCATCCAAAAGGGAGTGCAAAAGTGCCACAACATGGCTGCTTTCACAGCTTTTTCCTTAGGAAGAACCCTAATCCCCGGCTGATTTACCTTCCTAGGGTTACTGTTAGGCTTGGGCCAAGGACTTTTAAAACCAGGAAGCCCTGTGCTCCAGGCACACTGCAGCTGTTCAAGGCATCCCAATGGGAGTGCAAAAGTGACACAACTTGGCTGCCTCCACTGCTATTTCCATGAGACCATCCCGAATCATAGGCTGATTTTCCTTCCTAGCGTTGAGGTTTGAGTTAGGCCTAGGGTTAGAGTTTTTTAACCAGAAAGCCCTGAGTTCCAAGAACACAGCAGCTGCGAAGGACTACCCAAGAAGAGCACAAAAGTACCACAACATGCCTGCCTCCACAGCTATTTCCTTGGGGACATCCCTAATTCCTGGCTGATTTGCCTTTCTCGTCGTCGGGTTGGGGTTAGGTAGGCCTTGTGCTAGGATATTTAAAAGCAGGAAACCCAGACCTCCAAGCACACTGGAGCTGTGAAATGCATCCAAAAGGGAGTGCAAAAGGGCCACAACATGGCTGCTTTCACAGCTTTTTTCTGTGCACCAACACTATACCTTCTCTGATATATCTCCCTAGGGTTAGGGTTCAGCCTAGGGCTAGGATTTTTTGAACCAGGAAGCCCTGTGTTCCAGGCTTACTGTAGCTGCCAAAGGCATCCCAAAGGGAGCGCAGAAGTGCCACAACATGGCTGCTTTCACAGCTTTTTCCTTAGGAAGAACCCTAATACCCGGCTGATTTACCTTCCTAGGGTTACTGTTAGGCTTGGGCCAAGGACTTTTAAAACCAGGAAGCCCTGTGCTCCAGGCACCCTGCAGCTGTTCAAGGCATCCCAAGGGGAGCGCAAAAGTGACACAACTTGGCTGCCTCCACTGCTATTTCCATGAGACCATCCTGAACCATAGGCTGATTTTCCTTCCTAGCGTTGAGGTTTGAGTTAGGCCTAGGGTTAGGGTTCTTTCAACCAGAAAGCCCTGAGTTCCAAGAATACAGCAGCTGCGAAGGACTACCCAAGAAGAGCACAAAAGTACCACAACATGCCTGCCTCCCCAGCTATTTCATTGGGCACATCCCTAATTCCTGGCTGATTTGCCTTTCTCGTCGTCAGGTTGGGGTTAGGTAGGCCTTGTGCTAGGATTTTTAAAATCAGGAAGCCCAGACCTCCAGGCACACTGGAGCTGTGAAAGGCAGCCAAAAGGGAGTGCAAAAGTGCCACAACATGGCTGCTTTCACAGCTTTTTCCTTAGGAAGAACCCTAATACCCGGCTGATTTACCTTCCTAGGGTTACTGTTAGGCTTGGGCCAAGGACTTTGAAAACCCGGAAGCCCTGTGCTCCAGGCACACTGCAGCTGTTCAAGGCATCCCAAGGGGAGCGCAAAAGTGACACAACTTGGCTGCCTCCACTGCTATTTCCATGAGACCATCCCCAACCTTAGGCTGGTTTTCCTTCCTAGCGTTGAGGTTTGAGTTAGGCCTAGGGTTAGGGTTCTTTCAACCAGAAAGCCCTGAGTTCCAAGAATACAGCAGCTGCGAAGGACTACCCAAGAAGAGCACAAAAGTACCACCACATGCCTGCCTCCACAGCTATTTCCTTGGGGACATCCCTAATTCCTGGCTGATTTGCCTTTCTCGTCGTCGGGTTGGGGTTAGGTAGGCCTTGTGCTAGGATTTTTAAAATCAGGAAGCCCAGACCTCCAGGCACACTGAAGCTGTGAAAGGCAGCCAAAAGGGATTGCAAAAGTGCCACAACATGGCTGCTTTCACAGCTTTTTCCTTAGGAAGAACCCTAATACCCGGCTGATTTACCTTCCTAGGGTTACTGTTAGGCTTGGGCCAAGGACTTTTAAAACCAGGAAGCCCTGTGCTCCAGGCACACTGCAGCTGTTCAAGGCATCCCAATGGGAGTGCAAAAGTGACACAACTTGGCTGCCTCCACTGCTATTTCCATGAGACCATCCCGAATCATAGGCTGATTTTCCTTCCTAGCGTTGAGGTTTGAGTTAGGCCTAGGGTTAGAGCTTTAAAACCAGAAAGCCCTGAGTTCCAAGAACACAGCAGCTGCGAAGGACTACCCAAGAAGAGCACAAAAGTACCACAACATGCCTGCCTCCACAGCTATTTCCTTGGGGACATCCCTAATTCCTGGCTGATTTGCCTTTCTCGTCGTCGGGTTGGGGTTAGGTAGGCCTTGTGCTAGGATATTTAAAAGCAGGAAACCCAGACCTCCAAGCACACTGGAGCTGTGAAAGGCATCCAAAAGGGAGTGCAAAAGGGCCACAACATGGCTGCTTTCACAGCTTTTTTCTTGGCACCAACACTATACCTTCTCTGATATATCTCCCTAGGGTTAGGGTTCAGCCTAGGGCTAGGATTTTTTGAACCAGGAAGCCCTGTGTTCCAGGCTTACTGTAGCTGCCAAAGGCATCCAAGGGAGCGCAGAAGTGCCACAACATGGCTGCTTTCACAGCTTTTTCCTTAGGAAGAACCCTAATACCCGGCTGATTTACCTTCCTAGGTTTACTGTTAGGCTTGGGCCAAGGACTTTGAAAACCAGGAAGCCCTGTGCTCCAGGCACACTGCAGCTGTTCAAGGCATCCCAAGGGGAGCGCAAAAGTGACACAACTTGGCTGCCTCCACTGCTATTTCCATGAGACCATCCCCAACATTAGGCTGGTTTTCCTTCCTAGCGTTGAGTTTTGAGTTAGGCCTATGGTTAGTGTTCTTTTAACCTGAAAGCCCTGAGTTCCAAGAACACAGCAGCTGCGAAGGACTACCCAAGAAGAGCACAAAA